>NC_066579.1:173306284-173633942 GCF_024323335.1 Lathyrus oleraceus | reverse complement strand
ACACAAGAAACTTTAGGATTGTACTTCGGCCCATAAGGATAGACAGCTGATGGTATTTCTTTTGGCACAATTGCCCCTTGCTGGACAGGATAAGGTAGAAACTGAGCATATGTCATAGGGATTTGATCATGTTGAGGATGCTTTCTATCAAACCATCTGGTCCGCCTTTTCCCTTGATGGTCACGCGGCGCAGTTTGTTGACTTTTCAGAATTGGAGTCCGAGGAGGCTGCTGATATTCGGACATGACGCCATGTGGATATGAGTAGCGTGGAATAGGCATCCAAGGTACTCGCAATGGAGCATAAGTCGGAGGAATAGCCATTGGATGGAACCTTCGAGCAGGATGCCCCAAGCCAGGATTAACTGTCTGGTAAGAAGTCTCGCCATGATGAGTCCCAAGTGAGACATAGGGTTCCCCAGTATAGGTGTACTAAGGTGCAACAACAGTAGATGATGCCCTAGGGTAAGCCAACAATATTCCAGGATGGTATCCTTGATTCTGATACTGCATAGCAGGTTGAACCACAGATGGAGTAACTTGCACATGACTCGGAGGATCCTTGTATTCAAACCTTTTCTCAACAGGCACTTCATTAATTGCAGGTGTAAAGCTCAATAGCTTCTGATCAATGAGTTCTTAAACTCTAGCCTTTTGAACATGACAAGTTTCTGGATAGTGCCCTATGTATCCAGCATGGTACCCACACGTGGCATGAGAGTCATGCTTATGATTGTAGGGAAACTTAGCAGGTTCGATTTGTTTAGGCACAATTGCCCCAACCTCAACCAATATAGGTAGCAGATGTGCATAACTCACAGGAATTGGATCATAGTGAGGACGTCTCCCTTCTTGATCTTTGTTCCCTTTGTTGATTTGCTTCTGCTTCAAATTCTGGTAGCTTTGAGCAGGCCTCTAATGTGGAAGTACACATTGTTCTTGAGGAAGAGGTGGCAGAAAGCCTGCAGCAACCTTCTGTTTGTTATCTTCCTTCAGAATGTCTTCAACTTTCTCATTAATCACGGCCTGATTTGGGAAGTTTGTTGTCACGCTATCCAAGAATAGTCCCAAAACCAAGTCAGCTCTGTCAATGCTCTTAGTCTATTCCATGATCCTCGGGTGATCGGTGTCGGTGAATCATTGTCTTTCTGAAGAAGGAATGGATATGGTGAGTTTTCTGGTTGACATGCATGAAATGCAAATGAATGAATGCACATGTCAGGGATGAAATGCAAGTAATTATTCAACATCCATAAATGCAAGGCCTTGGTGGTATATCAACCCAAGTTCAAAGCTCTGATACATGTACAGCAATGCAATACCATAGGTTAACAACACCAATAATCCAGATAATCCGTGTGTACTTCCTGATGCAGGATCAAAGGTTCGACGTCCATGAGAATAAGGGTATGTAAAGTCTATGGTTTCCTGCAGAAAAATCCCATATCCCCCTCACAGGTGTGGACTATGCTCCAAGGTGGTCCCTAGAAGGTCTCCCAGAGTCATCGACTCGAAATGGAAATACCCTATCGTAGTGAATACTCACAGGACAAAAGTACTTCCAAGTGAATCTAGTATGGGCGTGGTTCTCGTGACACCCAACGCGCGAAACGCAGGTGTACACGAATATCCACGAGTTTAACCTATGTGTATACTAAGCTCGGGTACAGAGTTTTCCTCTCATGTAGTCTAACCCATCCCAACAACAAGGTAACAGATATAATATAAAGCGAATAAAAAATTGCGATAAATAAAAGCGAGTAAAGCTATAAGGTAAACACCCAAGTAGGTTAAACTGGGCTCGACTCCTTTTAGTGACTAGGAAGTACTCCAAGTAGCAAAGTGTCCCCATCAGAGTCGCCAGCTGAAGCTAGCGGAAATATACCCGAACGTATCGCACGCTCGAACATACAACAGAGTCGCCATCGAACTTTATTTATCCCTAAAGGAAAGGGGAAACATCGATAAAACCCAGGGGAAAGAGATATACTGGGTAAGAAAGTCGATTATGTAAGGGGAAGGTATTAGCACCCCAAACATCCATGGGACACCATGGGAACCGTTTTGATTGTTCTCACTCGAATAGGTGTTAGCTAAAGATTACTCACAAAAGAATGGGGAAAGGAAAGGAAATAGATAAAGTGCTCGGTGAGGATTAGGGCCCTCATGCCTACGTATCCTCATAATGCAATGAGGAATTCAGAGCTTCGTAGTTCAGAGAACTAATGGGGGGAGATGAGAAGAATGGTGATCAAAACATGGTTTGAACCAAAGGATAATGTGATTTGAACTCCAACAAGGGGTGAAAATGTGAACCCAAGAGTAAAACTGGTATGAACCAACAAGTGAGGGATCTAAGACATGGTGTCAATGTATTGGAATAACCGAAAAGAAAGGGTTGCCTACACACGGCTGCAAAGTACATAAAGAGATGTTTGTCTAAGCTACAAGGTCTGACAAGACGAACAAATCGGTCGTTGGTTCACAAAAAGGGGTACAAGATGGAGCACAAAGGGATATTGTATTTGGCTCAAAGAATAGGTATATCACATGGAGTGAATGAAGGTAGATTACGAACGTATTATGGAAATGAACGGAAGGAAGTGACCGAAGTCACCGAATTTGAATATTTGGTGACAAGTGACTGAAGAAGTATTGTTTGAAATCAAAAGGTGAAAGTGTATTGAAATCCATAGGAGAAATGGAATTTGTACCATAGAGGGAAAGGTGGCATGAACCACAAGTGAGGGGTCTAAGACATGGTATCATTATATGGTTGGTTGAGAAAGAAGGAATTAAATGTTTGGCAATAAGCCCAAACAACTCTAGGTACAAAAGCGGACTATTCATTAGGCGTCCTAAAAGGATGTATATGGTATTCCAAAGAAAGTGTATGTCGATGTCAAGGGATAATATGTCACTGGGTGAACGGTTTATGATCGAAGGGAGATAATGAATTGTGAAAGATATGGATGGTGCCCTAAGGCGAAGGAGAAATAATTAGAAGTATGCTCGCCAAGGATTTGCATCCTCGTGCCTATGTATTCTCATTGTGCAATGAGAAAATCAGAGCAATCGTAGTTCAGCCTACTAGGGATGAAAAGAAAATGATTGAAGGCAAGGAGAAATGGATGATTGAGATTGAAATGATTAGAATTGGAATGATTGAGAATTGAATAGAGTGGAGATAAACTTGATAGTTACTGGATGATGATAATCCCACTAACTTTCAAGTGGAGGGAGAAGAGTCTTTGTAGTTGTTTCTTGCATTGATGATGAAGGCCTTACCAATCGTTCAATTCGAATTGCACTAAACTCTATGAATATAGGTGAATACGATGAGCGCTGAGTCATACGTCCCATACCCAAAGATACTCAAAATGGGGGTAGGAATACTTCAGTCCCACTCCTTCTCCATTACTTAAGGCTTGTATCGTACAACTTAATTCATGATCGATAAGTTGTTGATTGTAGTCCTTGCTTTTGTTGTATTTTGCTTCGTGAAGAGAGAAACTTGTCAATCGTATGATTAGAATTGTGCTAAAGTCTATGAATAAAGGTGAATACGATGAGCGTTGGGTCATACGTCCCATACCCAAAGATACTCAGAATGGGGGTAGGAATACTCCAATCCTACTCCTTCTCTATTACTTAAGGCTCATGCCACACTCTTCTAAATTTGATTTAACAAGTGTTGAAGATGCCATCTTTGAAGTACTTGCATAATCCACTACTTGGTATGACTGAGGATGCCTTGATTGAAGATCTTGACTTGAGGCCTTGAGCTCCATAGCTTAGAAGAAAAGTGTTATTAAGTGACCAAGTGTCTTTTGGTCACTCAAGCCAGAGGGAAGCCACGTGTCATGCATGCAAGCCCTAGCTCCAATCCAATTGGAGCTTGCTTGCAATGCTTTCACTTGAGCGTCAGTCCAATTGGCGACACCATGTCTTGCATGCAGACCTCGTAACTAAACATACAGAGCCATGCATACGCCAGGCTAGGTTTAGATGTGTCATGCATGAGCCTAGGGAGACACTAATTTGATTGGCGCTAGCATATAGCAAATGCACATGGGCGCCAGTTCATTTGGCTAGCACATGCAATCACAATTTTCCAAGCTTCGACACTTTTGCATGTCACACCTTATAAATAGGCAAGAGACTCTCACATTTCTCTCACACCAATTACCACTACTTCCTTAACATCATCAAATTTTTCCTCTACAACAACCTTTTTCATATGAACTAACCCATTTCATCTCCGACAGGATGCATATCCTCATAATGGGCGAATCGCACAGAGGAACAGTTGCAAACATAGCAACTTATGTAAGCGTTTAATTCTGTTGTTATTTGTCTAGAATACCTTTTAATAACATATCAAATTAGTAACATGTTTTGTTGTTTCTTTTATACGATGTTTCAAGGTTCCATACTCGGGTCCACGAATATGTACACATGGACCCGATGATTCAACCGTATGTCGAACTCGTCGGTTTTTGACATATAAGAAAAATAATGTTTTGGTCGGTGGATAATAAATTCATTCTTGTGTTATGTGAGAGATGGCGTCCTGAGACACACACATTCTGGTTTCCAACCGGTGAGTGTATCATGACGTTAGAAGACGTCTACATGCTATTGGGACTGTCTATCGAAGGTAAAGTTGTAAATGGTAAAACCAACTATGCGGATTCAATTTGCATGGACCTCTTGGATGCTGATTTGTTAGACGATAACTCAAGAGGTCAAGGTATACTCCTTTCACGCCTTAAGGCACGCTATAACAGGTTACATTTAGATGAGCCTTCTACCGAAGAGGATCAAATAATAAAAACTAGGTGTGATATTATACTTTTAATTAGTTCTTTTTTATTTCCCGGAGGTAGTGGTTCTAGTATGCATGTTATGTATTTACCTTTACTAAGACATATAGATAGAATAGGAAGTTACAGTTGGGGATCCGCTTGTCTGGCCTATCTTTATAGTTCTTTGTGTAAAAATTCATACAAAGACACATCTACCTTTTATGGATGTGCTATTTTTCTCCAAGCATGGGGTTGGTCAAAACTACCGTCCCTAGCGTCTGTCAACAACAACCCTTTTACATTCCCGTATGCACAAAAGTAAGTTGTTTAAAATGGTATATATTTACTTACTTTACCGATTATTATCTCTAACTAATATTTTTACCTTTATGGTGCAGATGGTCGGCACGTGGTATGAGTTATAACAGATGTCTTAGACATTGTATTACCCAGTATCGCAATCTCTTGGATCATATTCGACCGACAGATGTATGGATAATAACCTAATTATTTCGTAATAATTTGTTAATTTCTTCTACCAAATTTATAATCTAACATACGTTCACATTTCAGTTCATTTGGCGTCCATACCTAAATTTGGATCATGACCATGAAATCAACGAAGAAGACGCAGCAGTATGGACTGCATGCACACCGATCATAAGATTCACCACTGTGGAGATGCACAACAGTGATCATGTGAAATTGCAGTTCAGTATGCTTCAACACATCCCAGATCCCCCAGCAAACCTAGGAGAATGGCATCTACGCAAAGTTAACGACCAATGGAACTTCAACCCGTGGAAAAGCTTCACTAGATATGAGTGCCGCAAATGGAAGCACCGCCATGACCATGTCTTAACTGACATTGTGATGTCAACTGAAGAAAAACCAAGTCGTACTTATATGGCTTGGTACAGATCGGTTGGTTTTGAGTTCATCGCTGAGGATATGTACCTATACGACCCACGCCAGGCAACTTACACACCATGAAGGTGAGAAAAACAAGAAAATGGGGTTTGAATTGTTTTGGAAATAAAATCTTTTTTAAAGAATAAGAACACACAAAATTTTATACTAGTTCGCTTAGAAAATAAAGCTACTCCAGTCCACCCGGCCAAGGTAATTTCGCCTTCAAAAAGGACTTAATCCACTAATCTTGAAAGATTACACAACCAATCATCTAAGAGAATAATCTCTTAGCCCTCTCAAGTATACAGACTGCGCAGAGTCACTTGAGGAACAAAAACAATTTAAGCAAAATAGAGTTGTAATGTAAAGCGCTTCTAAGAGTAAGCGAGTATTACAGAAAAGTATTAGAACAAGAGTTTTTCACGCAAGAGCAGCAACTTGTGAAAATTGAGAGAGAATATGAATGATGTTTCTGTGCGTCTCAGATGTGCTCTCTAGAGAGGTAATCTGTCATTTATATAGTAGTTGAGAAGGACCGTTGGAGTGATGACAGAATCTTGGTCTTTGATTAGTATTCAATGTCATTACTTCTGTTGTTTCTTTCTATAACCATTTTGTCCGCCTTTTAAATTCTTTCTAAAAATACTTCCTTTCCATAGTGAGATTCCTTTCCGTTACACTTTCTTGACTTGTGAATTTTCATCAGAGTCTTGATGTACCAGAGTCATTCTTCAGAGGATGATTACGTTTGAATTCATCAGAGCTTCTCAGTGTACTGGTCTTCTTAAGTACCAGAGTCTAAGGTCAGTAGTGTGTTGGAGCTTTTGACTTTTCTGTCTTTCATCAGAATCAGAGCGTTCTGGACGTACTCCTTTCTTAGCGGCGTCTGATCATCTAATACTTTGTATCTGACATACGTTTGCATCTGATATATGGTCAGAATCCTTCGCAAGTGTTCAGAGTCCTGCATGAATGTTCAGAGTCCAGCATACTTAGAAAAAATCTCGTTAGAGTGCCATTTTTGGTTTCATCCTTTGTTATCATCAAAATCTTAGAAGTCCATTGTAGAACCAGTTTCGTTCTTACAATCTCCCCCTTTTTGATGATGACAAAACAATTTAAGTTAAATATGAAACATTTTCAGAAAAGAGTCTTAGATCAGATTTGTAGTGAGCTCCCCCTGAGTTGGATCTGGGAGTTCAGAAGTTCTTACCGGACCTTCCATGGTTTGTTGTTTCCTGCATACCTTTACGTCATTTTTAGAGACAATGTTGCAGAGTTTGAAAGGAATTAGATATGTTTTCATCAGAGCTGTTTTTAGTTCTCCCCCTTTTTGTCAGAATAAAAAAGGCTTAGCAAAAGAAAACGTATCAAAAAGGTTGATATAGACAGAAAACATTTACATAAGCTAGAAATGCAAAAAGCAGACATGGAAACAAAGAGCAACAAGCAAATCAAAAAGTAACAACAAAGAAAAATCCTAGGTGCCTAAGAGTTTGGAGGTGGAGGCATCCTCTGAAGCAGCTGAGACAACATGTTCTGAATGTTGACATTGACAGAATCCTGTTGGTCCAGTCTGGCTCGAACTACCTATTGTTCTTTCTGCAGCTCTTCAAGGGTCTTCAAGACCAGAGGGATGAAGGTGGAGGTCTCCCCCTGAGTCAGTGCATCATTTCTGACTTTGGCAGCAGACTCTTCAGCAAGGCGAGCTGCTTCTTCAACGGCAACTTTGGCTTTTGCCTCAACTTCAGCAGCAGCAGCAACATCAGTAAGAGCTTTGGCTTTAGCTTCTTTGATTCTCTGAAGTTCTTCTTGTCTTGCTTTCTCTTCAGCTTCCTTTCTTGCCCGCTCCTCAGCTTCTCTGGCTAGACGCTCTTGGAGTCTAATCTCAGCATCTCTGATGAAGTCATTTCGGACTTGTTCAGGGAGGCCTTTCATCTTGAAGGCTTCAGAGGTCATCCGACTTATTACTATGTTCCAGTGAGTCCTTACAGCGGATGGATAATCACCGATGCCAGAGTTGATGGTCAGAGACTTGACCTTGTCAACTGAGGACTCTGCAAAAACCGTAATTGCTTCCTCAAGGGTCAGAAGGGTGGTTTCTAGTTCAGAGGCTTGGGGGGGAAAGGTGAGGGGGCTTAGGTTAAGTGTGGGAGTTGTTGGGTCAGAGGAGGTGGTATGTTGGGGTATTTCGGAGTGTGGTGGTTCGGATGGTTGAGATTCAGAGTGGATTGGTTCTGATGGTGGGGGTCAGAGGTGGTTGTGTTTGGGTTTTCTGGGGGTGGAGAGGTAACTTCAGGTTCAGGGTTAGAGTGTGTTGGCGGTTGAGAGGCCAGAGCACGGTTTTGGAGCTGAGCCAGAGTTGGTGAGTGAGGATCAGAGGGTTCAATGTTAGATGAGAGGGTATAGTAAGATGGGGATTGTGGAGATGGTGATGAAGAGGGTGAAGTGGTTTCGTTTAGCATTTATGCTTCTGAAACAGGTAGAGTTGTGGTGGCAAGATTCAATTTTTGAGATGGTTGGTTAGAGGGTCTAGAGGTTGAGGGAGGAGTATCGGAGGTTGTGTAAATGGGCGAAGGTTGAGGGAGTAAGGAAGCAATAGGTTTAATTTTTACAGAGGGAGGGAGAGATACAGACTTACCAGGTGATCCAACCAGAGGTACTGGAGGTCTTGATCCAGATGGTTCTCCCAGCTTTGCTCTCTTTGCCTTCTTGGTCTTCTCAAATGGTTCTCGTGTCCTCTTCTGGAAGTCTGGAGGGAATTCCGGCAGCCAGTCTAAGGAGAAATCTGAGATATCTACTCCTTGTTTGTGCAAATCCTCTAAATAGTACGCGACTACCTTTGGAGGGTCGATCTTTGAGAAAAGATAAAGTCCATTTGGAATCTCCCTCTGATCTTTCAGTGCTTCCCAGGAGGTGTCGAATGTTGGTTTAACCCTTACTTGGTTAATAATTCCCATGCTCTTCAGATTGCGAGCATTCAGAAGTCTCCCAGTATCTATCATCACGTCTTCCATGAGTCTGATCTGTATCAGATGGTCCACGAGGCCACTTTCAATCAGCACATCAGATATAAGTCTCCCCAGAGGAATGTAATTTCTAGTCTTCATGTTGTTTCTGGTATCTTTCATGGAGTCTCTGAGATATTTGAAGAGGAGTGCAGGAAGGCAGAGCTTCAAACCCTTGTGAGTGTAGTAAAGAATGCATTTTTGGTCTATGTTGATGTAATCTGAGGAGTTAGAGGCTGGGCGGTGATGGATGGTGCCTAATATGATCTTCAGCCATACCCGGAGGTTCTGATGCGGATCCTTGTTCTTGGAATGCTTGCCTTCAGCATTCTGTTGAAAAATTGTAGGGTTTATCTCATGGGACAGATACTTTGCCCTATGATTGATGTTGTATATGCGTCTTCCTCCAGTCTTCTCCATGTTCAGAAGAGCAGCAATAGATTTCTCTATGATAACTATCTTGACTCCCAGAATGTAAGAGACAATGTAGTGATCGTCAGAGTCAGCAAACCTCCAGAATTCCTTTACCAGATTTTTATAGACTGGGCCATAGAGGCGTTGAAAGTAGTTTTCCCACCCTTGCTTCTTCAGTTCATCAGTGAGGTCGACACCATTTCTTTTCATGTTGTCAAAATCCACCAAGGTTTCACACAGCACTTCCTGCTTTTCAAACGGTGTTGTAAGATGAATATGAGGCTCACGACCAAGAATGTGAGGTTCTTTGTAGATGGGAGTGGAAACGACGTCGGTGACTGTTGGGTTTTGATGACTTGAACTTGGAGCTTGCTCAGATGAGTTCATCTGTTGAGAGAAGTTGTACACAGACTGTTGTTGAGAATCCATGAAGAGTGTTGATGAACTTGAGATGAAGGTTGAAGAACTTGAGTAAAACTGCAGAAATGCCTTTGAGAGAGAGAGAGAGAGAGAGAGAGAGAGAGGAAAACTGAAGAAGAGAGTTAGGCGTGCTTGTGAGTGAAAAGTGTGCAATTGTGAAATGTGAAACGTTTAAATACCCAAATTAGGGCGCATGCAAAACGACAGAGAATTGGGAGTTTAGCACAAAAACCAAGTACGCACGTTATAGGGGAGAATGATTACAACTCATAAATGATGTCTAATCCAAAAATCAGCATACTGCTCGAGGAGATCTCAAAAGACTATTTCTTGATTACTGCTAGACAGCTGTCTAGAAGTTTCAAGGTCAGACGCATGATGCTCCACGTGTTACTTTATATGATCTTCAGGAATACCAAAGGGTTGGTTCCTAGAGATTTCTAACTCAGATGACTTCTAACTAGTAGTAGCATCAAAGTCAGATACAGAATCCAATTGTTTACTTCATAGTCTTATTTTGCGAATTCAGAGGCACATTTTATTCAGGACAATTTTGAATGTTTAGATTCTTTAAGATAAGAGAGAATCTATCTTCAGCAAGGGGTTTGGTAAAGATGTCAGCCCATTGATGGTCTGTATCGATAAACTTTAACTTTACTACCCCTTTCTGAACATAGTCTCTAATGAAATGATGTTTTATTTCTATGTGCTTAACTCTGGAGTGCAAAATAGGATTCTTACTTAAATAAATGGCAACAGTATTGTCATAGAAGATAGGAATGTTACTCTCAAAGATTTGAAGATCCTCTAGTTGATTCTTCATCCAGAGCATCTGAGTAGTGCATAATGATGCTGTAATATATTCTGCTTCTATAGTGGACAAGGCTATGGTTGATTGTCTTTTGCATGCCCAAGATATCAGATTCTTTCCCAAGAGATAACAATTTCCATATGTACTTTTACGTTCCATTTTGTCCCCTGCGTAATCTGCATCACAATAACCAAAAAGTCTATACTCTGATGTTTTCTCATGCATCAGGCCCATGTTAGGAGTTCCTTTCAGATATCTGAGTATTCTTTTAACAGCTGTTAAATGAGATTCTCTAAGATCTGATTGGAATCTGGCACAGAGATATACACTAAACAGAATATCAGGACGTGTGGCAGTCAGATAGAGAAGAGAGCCTATCATACCACGATAGAGCTTCTGACAAACCTTCTGACTAACTTCTTCTTTTTCCAGAATGCAAGTTGGATGCATAGGTGTCTTAGCAGGTTTGCATCCGCCATTTTGAATTTCTTCATAATGTCTTTTATGTATTTACTTTGATGAACATAGGTGGCTTCTGAAGCTTGATTGATTTGTATTCCTAGAAAGAACTTTAGTTCTTGCATTAAACTCATTTCAAATTCTGCCTGCATTAGCTCAGAGAATTCTTGACATACATAAGGGTTAGCTGAACCAAAAATGATGTCATCAACATATATCTGGCATATCATGAGGTCATTATTAATGTTTTTACAGAAGAATGTAGAGTTAACTTTCCCTCTGATAAAATCATGTTCCAAAAGAAAATTACTTAGCCTTTCATACCAAGCTCTAGGAGCTTGTTTTAGTCAGTATAAAGATTTATTAAGTTTAAAAACATGTTTTGGACAATTTGAATTTTCAAAACCTGGAGGTTGATTGACATACACTTCTTTTTATATATAGCCATTAAGAAATGCGCTCTTGACATCCATTTGATATAGTTTGATAGAATGATTTACAGCGAATGAAACAAGTAAACGAATAGATTCTAACTTGGCGACTGGGGCAAAGGTTTCATTGTAGTCAATGCCTTCTTGTTGACTGTACCCTTGAGCCACCAGTCGTGCTTTATTTCTGAAAACTTCGCCTTTCTCATTTAGCTTGTTTCTGAACACCCATCTGGTTCCAATAATGTGAGTGCCTTTGGGCTTGGGAACAAGATCCCAGACGTCATTCTTTGAGAATTGATCTATATCTTCTTGCATGGCTAGAACCCAGTCAGCATCTTGAAGTGCCTCATCACAAGAAGTAGGCTCAATCAGAGATACTAGTCCCAGAGGGATTTCTTCAGGTACCTTGAATGTTGACCTAGTTCGGATGGGTTCATCCTTGTTTCCCAGAATAAACTCTTCAGATATGTTGAGGCGACTTTTGGATTTCTTTTGGATCGCTGGGGCTTTAGTTCCTTCTGAGATTTTATTATCAGATACTTCTGGTGCTTTGATCTTTTCGTTGGAGCCTACAAAAGTAATCTCCAGATCTGTAAGTTTCTCAACTAGCTTTGACTTTTCAGGGTCAAGCTTATCATCAAATCTGACATGAATTGATTCTTCCACAATTTTGGTTTCTGTGTTATATACTTTGTAGCCTTTAGAGCGTTCTGAGTATCCTAACATAATACCTTTTTGTGCTTTTGAATCAAACTTGTTCAGATGTTCTTTAGTATTCAGAATAAAGCAAGAGCACCCAAAAGGATGAAAAAAAGAAATGTTGGGTTTTCTTCCTTTACACAGTTCATAGGGAGTCTTTTCCAGAATAGGTCTTATGGAGATTCTATTATGAATATAACACGTTGTATTTACTGCTTCAGCCCAAAAGTGCTTAGCCACATTTGTTTCATTGATCATGGTTCTGGCCATCTCTTGGAGTGTCCTATTCTTCCTTTCTACAACTCCATTTTGTTGTGGAATTCTACGACAGGAGAAATCATGGGATATTCCATTAGAGTCAAATAATTCTTCAAAAAATTTATTTTCAAATTCACCACCATGATCACTTCTGACTCTAATGATTTTAGAGTCAAGTTTGTTTTGCACTTTTGAACAGATGCTAGTGAATATAGAGTGAGACTCACTCTTGTGCTTTAAGAATTTTACCCATATCCAGCGACTAAAATCATCAACAATAACTAGTCCATATTTCTTCCCATTGACTGATGTTGTTTTAATAGGACCAAACAAATCAATGTGAAGAAGCTCCAGAGGCTTAGAGGTAGAAACAATATTTTTCCTTTTAAAAGATGATTTTGAAAATTTTCCTTTCTGACATGCTTCACATAGAGCATCTGAAGAAAACTTCAGCTTGGGTAGGCCTCTGACTAACTCGAGTTTATTTAGCTGAGATAGCTTTCTCATGCTTATGTGGCCCAAGCGTCTATGCCATACCCATTGCTCTTCATGAACAGACATTAAACATTTTATATTTTGTTCTTTTAAGTCTGAAAGATTTATTTTGTAGATATTGTTTTTCCTCTTGCCAGTGAATAGGATTGTTCCATTGTTCTGATTAATTGCTTTACATGTTTTTTGATTGAAGATTACGTCATACCCGTTATCACTCAATTGACTTATTGATAACAGATTATGCATTAATCCTTCTACATAGAGAATATCAGATATAGAGGGAAGGGTACCATTACCAATAGTTTCGGAGCCTCTGATCCTTCCTTTCTGATTTCCTCTGAAACCTATGAAGCCAACATCTTTAAGTTCCAGGTTTTGGAACATATACTTTTTTCCCGTCATGTGTCGCGAGCATCCAGAGTCCAGGTACCATGATTGGTGTCTTAACTCTGCTACATAAGATATCTGCAACATAAACAATCTTATCCTTTGGTACCCAAGATCTTTTGGGTCCTTTTTTATTAGTTTTCCCAAAGTTTCTTAACACCTTGGGTTTTCTAGCATTATCAAAGCGTTGTGCTTGTGTATGTGTATAGTGATAAGAAAATGGAGATTTAGGTTTGTCATTAGTAGAAGATTTATCTTCACTAGGATCATACCCAATTCCTCTTCTATTGTTCTGACTAACCCCATAAATCATGGATGCCATTCTGCTTCTCTCTATCCCATTCTTCAGAAACTTTTGAAAAGATTTTTCATATTCATAAATTACTGTATTTGAAGTTTGTGGAGCTTGAGATAACGCTTCTTCAAGCTTTAAACATTGTTTGTTTGTGGAATCTCTTTCTAATGTCAAAATTCGGTTTTCATCTTTTAGATCTGAAACCGCTATCTCAAGCTTACCACATTCTTTGAGGGTTTCTTCAAGCACCTCTTTAATAGCTTTAAATTTTTGTTTAAGTTTATGATATGAGTTCAGAGTTTCAGATAGGCATGATTCAAGGTCAGAGCGAGAAAGATCAGAAAATACCTCTTCGGATTCAGATTCTCCATCTGATGTATTCCTGGAGGTGGTAGCCATAAGTGCCACATTTTCCTGTTCATCAGAGTCTGATTCTGATGAGTCAGATCCACTGTCATCCCAGGTAGCCATCAATCCCTTTTTGGTTCTGAAGGAACTTTTCTTGAAATTTTCTCTTCTGGAGCTTTCTTTCTTCAACTTGGGACATTCGTTTCTGTAATGACCTGTTTCCTTACATTCATAACAAGTTATATCTTTGTTAGATTTACCTTTTGAAGTTGGTTCTGATTGATCTCCTTTGGATCTTGGTTTTCTGAAGTTATTATTCCTTTTTCTCCAGAGTTGTTTTACTCTTCTGGTTAAAAGGGATAATTATTCCTCATCGTCAGAGTCTTCCTTTTCAGAGTCATCAATGTCTTCTTCTTCAGCCTGGAAGGCTTTGTTTCTATCAAACTTGCGTCTTTCTGATCTGGACTTTAGTGCTACAGACTTGATCTTCCTCTGAGGCTCATCTTCCTCCAGTTCTATCTCGTGACTTCTGACTAAACTGACGAGTTCTTCAAGGCTGATGTTATTCAGATCCTTTGATAGTTTTAAGGTTGTGACCATGGGTCTCCATTTCTTTGGCAAGCTTCTGATGATCTTTTTGACGTGGTCCGCAGTTGTATATCCTTTATCTAGCACTTTGAGTCCTGCAATTAAAGTTTGGAATCTAGAAAATATTACCTCTACAGCTTCATCGCCCTCCATTTTGAAGGCTTCATATTTCTGGATTAGAGCCAGAGCCTTTGTTTCTTTGACTTGAGAATTTCCTTCGTGAGTCATCCTCGGGGAGTCAAGTATTTCTTTAGTTGTTTCCCTGTTGGTGATCGTCTCATATTCATTGTAGGAAATGGCATTGAGTAGTATCGTTCTGGATTTGTAATGGTTCTTGAATTCACGCTTCTGATCATCTGACATTTTGCTTATGGGAATAGCAACTCCAGCATCTGTCACAGGTGGTGTGTAGCCAATTGTGGCAATGTCCCATAGATCAGTGTCATAGCCCAAAAAGAAACTTTCAATTCTGTCTTTCCAATAATCAAATTTCTCTCCATCAAAGACTGGAGGTTTAGCGTTGTAACTATCTCTTTCATTGGTGTTGGCCATTTTTCTCACTCTGGATCTCTCTACACTGTTAAGTGTTTGATTAGAAAATCAATAACAGAGTCGAAGCTCTGATACCAACTGAAGGTGAGAAAAACAAGAAAGGGGGGTTTGAATTATTTTGGAAATAAAAGCTTTTTTAAAGAATAAGAACACACAGAATTTTATACTTGTTCGCTTAGAAAACAAAGCTACTCCAGTCCACCCGGCCAAGGTGATTTTGCCTTCAAAAAGGGCTTAATCCACTAATCTTGAAATATTACACAACCAATCGTCTAAGAGAATAATATCTTAGCCCTCTCAAGTATACAGACTGCGCAGAGTCACTTGAGGAACATAAAATAATTTAAGCAAAATAGAGTTGTAATGTAAAGCGCTTCTAAGAGTAAGCGAGTATTACAGAACAGTATTAGAACAAGAGTTTTTCACGCAAGAGCAGCAGCTCGTGAAAATTGAGAGAGAATATGAATGATGTTTCTGTGCGTCTCAGATGTGTCTCTCTAGAGAGGTAATTTGTCCTTTATATAATAGTTGAGAAGGATCGTTGGAGTGATGACAGAATCTTGGTCTTTGATGAGTATTCAATGCCATTACTTCTGTTGTTTCTTTCTATAACCATTTTGTCCGCCTTTTAAATTCTTTCTAAAAATACTTTCTTTCCATAGTGATATTTCTTTCCATTACGCTTTCTTGACTTGTGAATTTTCATCAGAGTCTTGATGTACCAGAGTCATTCTTCAGAGGATGATTACGTCTGAATTCATTAGAGCTTCTCAGTGTACTGGTCTTCTTAAGTATCAGAGTCTAAGGTCAGTAGTTTGTTAGAGTTTCTGACTTTGCTGTCTTTCATCAGAATCAGAGCGTTCTGGACGTACTCCTTTCTTAGCGGCATCTAATCATCTAATACTTTGTATCTGACATACGTTTGCATCTGATATATGGTCAGAATCCTTCGCAAGTGTTCAGAGTTCTGCATGAATGTTCAGAGTCCTGCATACTTAGAAAAAATCTCGTTAGAGTGCAATTTTTGGTTTCATCCTTTGTTATCATCAAAATCTTAGAAGTCTATTGTAGAACCAGTTTTGTTCTTACACACCAGACGCCTCAACATCTAACCCCTAACAACATTGTCAGACCGGTTACACACAACCCCCTATCCGTCAAACTTTTCGTTCCACAAATACACAAACGTACAACCCTAACATGCCATACATCCAACCACAATACCAAGAGCATACCTCGTACCATCACCAACAACTAGATCATCAACCAGAGACCCAACATTGCTTTGCACCCAACACATCACCCTACCAAAGTCGCCTTAGCCAAAACACTCAACGATCATTTAACACCAATTGTCCCTCCTCCTACCATAGCCAAAAAGCCCAAACATATCAAAACCGAAACCTTCAACAACCCCATCTCTTCCAAACACCACAACAATCTTTCCAACCTTTCTTCGACGCATCATTCACACTAATGTCTCCCTTCAACCGTCTCGGTCGCCCACCAACAAGTCAAACACAACCCAACTACTCTGACATGGGTCATGAACTCAGCTATGGAGGTACACCTTTGATGCATACACAAGACTACGCTGATTTGTCTGACTATCTCAACAAGCAATCTCCTGCAGTTGGTAGTGATGTTCCTAGGTCCTCAAATGCTCAAACACCTAGGGTGAATCATCAACGTGGGTTAGGGTCACGGGTTCGGGTAGCTAGGGGATGTGGGACCGGATGTCGGTTAGGTGATCTCGGTCATCAACATTAGTCTTTTTTGTGTAAACGGGAATTTGAAGGTGAGAAAAACAAGAAAGGGGGGGTTTGAATTGTTTTGGAAAATAAGCGCTTTTGCAAAATAAAATCACACAGGATTTTATACTGGTTCGCTTATAACACAAAGCTACTCCAGTCCACCCGGCCAAGGTGATTTCGCCTTCAACAAGGACTTAATCCACTAATCTTGAAAGATTATTACAACCAACGTCTAAGAGAAAGATCTCTTATTCCTCTCAAGTATACAGACTGCGCAGAGTCACTTGAGGAATTACAACAATTGAGATAAAAATAGAATTTGTAATCTAGAGTGCTTCTAGGATAAAGCAAGTATTACAGCAATTAGAGTAGATAAGAAATTTCACGTTATGAGCAAAAGCTCGTGAAAGATTAGAGAGAGAGAGTAGAGTAATTCTGTGTGTTCAAGTGTATCTCTCAATGAGGTTCGCCGTTCTTTATATAGGGGTGAAAAACGACCGTTTTTAGTGATGGCAGATATTTAGTCTTGATGAGAGTTTAATGCCATAACTTCGTTGTTTCTTGCCAGAACAAGTTTGTCTCCCTGAGTAACTTCTTTCCAAATATAGTTTCTTTCCATTTGAAGTTTGAAGTTGCCGTTACTCTTTATGAATAAGGAAATCCATCATCAGAGTCTGTGTTACTCTGTTACTCTGAGATCTTGAGATGTGGCTTCAGAGCTTCTGATAGTCCTGATCTTTTAGATTTCCAGTGTTCTCTTCAGATGACGTTGAAAGCTTCTGGAATTCTGATATATCGTTGCTCAGAGTCAGAACTTCTAGAGCGCGCTTCTTCTTCAGATGCTTCTGATATTCTGATGATTTGTATCTGATTTGATTCTGTATCTGATGACACGGTCAGATTCCTTTCTTCTTGTTTAGCGTCCTGCACACTTAGAAACTTTTCATTAGAGTGCCATTTTTGGTTTCATCCTTTATAATCATCAAAATCTTGGAATCTGTTGTAGAACTATTTTTGTTCTTACAATCTCCTCTTTTTTTATGATGACAAAACAAACTCAAATGACAGATGAAACATTCAAAAAAGAGAGTTTATCAGATCAGATAGAAGTGAGCTCCCCCTGAGATAGGCTAGGGAGTTCAGAAGTTCTTACCAGAGCTTCCAAGCAGTGAAGTTTCTTGATACCTTTCTGCAATTTCTTAAGTCAAGTGTTAGATAGATTTATTTTATAGAATAGTATGTTTGCAGAGGCTTAAGTCATTAGGCAATTTTTCATCAAAGCTATTTGATTTCTCCCCCTTTTTGTCATAATTAAAAAGACTTAAACAAAATAATAAGCAGGAAGAAAATATATATAGATATATTCGAATAAGAGCAAAAACAACAGAGACAAGAATAAGCAAAGCAACAAGCAAAAAAATCCTAAGTGCCTAAGGGTTGGGAGGAGGAGGCATTCTCTGAAGTAGTTGAGTCAGCAGATTCTGGATGTTGGCGTTGACTGTGTCCTGTTGATCCAATCTGGCTCGGACTTCCTTCTGCTCTTTCTGAAGCTCCTCAAGGGTCTTGAGAACCAGAGGGGCAAAAGTAGAGGACTCCCCCTGAGTCAGAGCATTCTGTTCTTCAGCGGCTTTAGCTTCAGCTTCAGCAGCAGCCTTTGCTTCAGCTTCAGCAGCAGCAGCAGCAGCAGCTAGAGCTTTGGCTTCAACTTCCCGTACCCTTTGATGTTCTTCTTGTCTTGCTCTTTCTTCTTCTTTCCTTCTGGCTTCTTCCTCAACTTCTCTGGCTAAGCGCTCCTGTAGTCTTGCCTCAGTGTCTCTGATAAAGTCAATTCTAACTTGCTCAGAGATGTGCTTCAGCTTAAAGGCCTCAGATGTCATCCAGCCAATGACTCTGTTCCAGTGTGTCCTAACAGAGTCAGGATCATCACTAATACCAGAGTTGATGGTCAGAGACTTGACCTTTTCAACTGATGCTCCTGCAAACAGCATAATTGCTTCCTCTAGGGTTGGCAGGGAATATTCTGGTTCAGATGGTTGAGGTGGAGAGTTTGGAGGGCTTAGGTTGAGAGTTGGAGGTTCAGTGGAAGTGTTTGGAGGGGTAATGTCAGAGGTATTGAGGTCAGAGGGTTGAACTTCAGATGGAGTGACGGTTGGTTGTTCTGTGGGTGGTGAAGTTACTTCAGGTTCAGGTGGAGGTTGTTGTGGTTGTTGTGAATCACGGTTTAGAGTTTGAAGTTGGGCTAGAGTGGGAGAAGTGGGGTCAGAGGGTTCTGTGTCAGAAGAAATGATAAAGTAGGGAGGTGATTCTGGGGCTGAGGATGAGGAAATGGTTTGATTCATTTCTTCAGCTTCAGATATGGGTAAGGAGGTATTGACAAGGTTGAATTTTGGTAGTGGTTGAGATGTTCTGGTTGTTGAAGGAGGGGTTTCAGATGTGGTGTAGAGGGGTGTTGGTAGAGGAAAAGACGAAGCAAGTTGCTGTATAGAGGGAGCAGGAGAGGCAGACTTACCAGAAGACTCTTGCAGAGGTGCTGGAGATCTTGATTCAGAGGATTCCCCTAGCTTCACTTTCTTCGCATTCGATGTCTTCTCAGATGGACCTCTTTTAAACCTCACGAAGTCTGGAGCTGAATCTGGCAGTTCGCTCAATCTGAATTCTGAGATGTCCACTCCTTCATCCTTTAGACGTTGGAGATAGTGGAGAATTGCTTTTTTGGGTTCTTCCTTGTAGAACATACAGAGACCATTGGGAATTTTCCTCTGATCTTTTAAGGCTTCCCATGAGGTGTCCAGAGTAGGTTTAACATTGATCTTCTCCAGAATCCCCATGCTCTTTAGATTCTTGGAGTTCAGAGGCCTTCCGGTTTCTATTGCCAAGTCTTCCATGAGTCTGTGTTTTACCAGATGGTCCACGAGACCATTTTCTATCAGCACATCTGAGAGGAGTCTTCCCATAGGAATGTAAGTTCTGGGTTTCATGTTATTCCTGGTTTCCCGTACAGAATCTCTGAGGTATTTGAAGAGGAGTGCTGGGAGGCAAAGCTTCAGACCTTTATGAATACAATACATAATACATTTCTGATCTGTATTGATGTAATCTGATGAGTTTGATGTTGGGCAATGATGAATAGTTCCCAGAATGATTTTGAGCCACACCCGGAGATTCTGATGTAGTTCCTTGTTCTTTGAGGGGTTGCCTTCTGTGTTTAGTTTGAAGATTGTGGGGTTGATTTCATGAGCAATGTATTTCGCCCTGGGATTTATGTTGTAAATTCTTCTTCCTCCAGCTTTTTCCATGTTCAGCAAAGCAGCGATTGACTTTTCAGTTATCACAATTTTTACACCCAAAACGTAGGAGACGATGAAATGATCGTCAGAATCAGCAAACCTCAAAAATTCCTTAATAAGATTTGGGTAAACTGGACCGTAGAGGCGTTGAAAGTAGTTTCCCCAACCTTGTTGATGAAGTTCTTCAGTGAGGTCTACGCTATTTCTCTTCATGTTGTTAAAATCCACCAGGGATTCACACAGCACGTCCAGTTTCTCGAAAGGAGTTGCAAGATTAATATGAGGCTCACGGTCAAGAATGTGAGGCTCCTTGTATACCGGTGTTGTAGTTACGCCTATAATGGTTGGAGTAGGATTGCTTGTGCTTTGAGCTGCGTTGCTGGAGTTCATTTGCTGAGAGTAGTTGAACACAGATTATTGTTGAGAATCCATTGTTGATGAAGAACTGAGATGAAGATGAGCTATTTGCAAAAATGCCTGAGAGAACTGGGTTTGAACGAGTGAGTGAGAGTGAAGTGTGTGCAAAGTGTGAGAGGAGTGTTTAAATACCCAAAAGAAACACATGCAAAACGACACGCAAATCAGAGTTTAGCACAAAAACCAAGTTAGCACGTTTAGATGGAGAAATGATTATGGCTCATTAATGATGTCTAATCCCAACAGTTCGCACACTGCTCGGGGAGATCTCAAGAGTCTGTCCCTTGATTTACTTCTGGACAGCTGTCTAGAAGTTCCAAGGTTAGACGCAAATCACTTCACGTGGTTTGATTTATCTGATCTTCAGGAATACCAAAGGATTGGTTCCTGGAGATTTCTAACTCAGATAGCTTCTAACTAGGTAGGAGTATTAGAGCCAGAGGCAGAATCCATTTGTTTATGTCAGAGTCTCATTTCACAGCTTCAGAGGCACATTTTATTCATGGCAGTTTTGAATGTTCAGATTTTCTAAGATAAAGAGGAATCTATCTTCAGCTAATGGTTTAGTAAATATATCTGCCCATTGATGATCTGTATCAATGAACTTCAATGTTACTATTCCTTTCTGAACATAGTCTCTGATAAAGTGGTGTTTTATTTCAATGTGCTTAGCTCTGGAGTGTAAAATGGGATTCTTACTTAAACAAATGGCAGCAGTATTATCACAAAAGATAGGAATGTTACTCTCGAAGATTTGCAGATCTTCTAACTGATTCTTCATCCAGAGCATCTGAGTCGTGCACAGTGATGCTGAGATGTATTCTGCTTATGCTGTGGACAGGGCGATAGTTGACTGTCTTTTGCTGGCCCAGGATATCAGATTGTTTCCTAAGAGTTGACAATTTCCAGATGTGCTTTTTCGTTCCAATCTATCTCCTGCGTAATCTGCATCACAGTAATCCGAAAGTCTATACTCTGATGTTTTCTCATACATCAGGCCCAGGTTAGGAGTTCCTTTCAGATATTTGAAAATTCTCTTAATTGCTGTTAAGTGAGTTTCTCTAGGATCTGATTGGAATCTGGCACATAGACAGACACTAAAGAGAATATCAGGCCGAGTAGCAGTCAGATAGAGAAGGGAGCCTATCATACCACGATAGAGCTTCTGACAAACCTTTTTACTGACTTCTTCCTTTTCAAGAATGCATGTTGGATGCACGGGAGTCTTTGCAGAGTTGCATTCAGCCATGTCAAATTTCTTCAGAACATCTTTTATGTATTTGCTTTGATGAACGTACGTGACTTCTGAAGTTTGGTTAATTTGAATTCCTAGGAAGAACTTTAGTTCTTGTATTAAGCTCATTTCAAATTCTGCCTGCATTAACTCAGAGAATTCTTGACAAACAGAGGCGTTAGCTGAACCAAAAATGATATCATCAACGTATATCTGGCATATCATGAGATCATTGTTAAGGTTTTTACAGAAGAGTGTGGAGTCAACTTTCCCTCTGATAAAATTATGTTCCAGAAGGAAGTTACTTAACCGTTCATACCAAGCTCTGGGAGCTTGTTTAAGTCCATATAAAGATTTTTTAAGTTTAAAAACATGTTCTGGATAATTTGGATTTTCAAAACCTGGAGGTTGGTTGACATACACTTCTTCTGATATATAACCATTAAGGAATGCACTCTTGACATCCATTTGATATAATTTGATAGAGTGATTTATGGCGAAAGATACAAGAAGACGAATAGATTCTAACCTGGCGACTGGAGCAAAGGTTTCATTGTAGTCAATACCTTCTTGTTGACTATAACCTTGAGCCACCAGTCGAGCTTTGTTTCTGACGACTTCTTCTTTCTCATTCAGCTTGTTTCTGAATACCAATCTGGTTCCGATGACGTGAGTGCCTCTGGGCTTGGGAACAAGATCCCAGACATCGTTCTTTGTGAATTGATCTAATTCTTCTTGCATGGCTAGAACCCAGTCGTTATCTTGAAGTGCCTCATCACAGGAAGTAGGCTCGATCAGAGATACTAGTCCCAGAGGAGTTTCTTCAGAGGTCTTGAAGGTAGATCTGGTTCTGACCGGTTCGTCCTTGTTACCCAAAATCAATTCTTCAGATACGTTGAGGCGACTTTTAGCTTTCTTGGGGATTAATGGAGGATTAATTTCCTCATAATTCTGAGTGGCAGTTGCTTCTGGAGCTTTGTCAGATCCTACAAGAGTGATTTCTAAATCTGCAAAATTTTCAACTAGCTTTGACTTTTCAGGGTCAAGCTTATCGTCAAATCTGACATGAATTGATTCTTCCACAATTTTGGTTTCTGTATTGTATACTCTGTAGCCTTTAGAGCGTTCCGAGTATCCTAACATAATACCTTTCTGTGCTTTGGAATCAAACTTGTTCAGATGTTCTTTAGTGTTTAAAATAAAGCAAGAACATCCAAATGGATGAAAATATGAAATGTTTGGTTTCCTTCCTTTACACAGTTCATAGGGAGTCTTTTCCAGAATAGGTCTTATGGAGATTCTATTCTGAATGTAACACGCTGTATTTACAGCTTCGGCCCAAAAGTGCTTAGCCACATTAGTTTCGTTGATCATAGTTCTGGCCATCTCTTGGAGTGTCCTATTCTTCCTCTCTACAACTCCATTTTGTTGTGGAGTTCTAGGGTAGGAGAAATCATGGGATATTCCATTAGAGTCAAATAATTCCTCAAAGGATTTATTTTCGAATTCCCCACCATGATCACTTCTGACTCTGATAATTTTAGAGTCAAATTCTTTTTGCACTTTGGAGCAGAAACTAGTGAATACAGAGTGAGACTCACTCTTGTGTTTTAGGAATTTCACCCATGTCCAGCGACTGAAATCATCAACAATGACTAGTCCGTATTTCTTTCCATTGACTGATGCTATTTTCACAGGACCAAATAGATCAATGTGAAGAAGTTTCAGAGGCCTTGAGGTAGTAACAATAGTTTTCTTTTTGAAAGATGTTTTTGAAAATTTTCCTTTCTGACATGCTTCACATAGAGCATCTGAAGAGAACTTCAATTTAGGTAGGCCTCTGACTAACTCGAGTTTATTTAGCTGAGATAATTTTCTCATGCTAATGTGGCCCAAGCGTCTATGCCATACCCATTGCTCTTCGTGAACGGACATCAGACACTTCACATTTTGTTCTTTTAAATCAGACAAATTAATTTTATAAATATTGTTTTTCCTCTTGCCTGTGAATAGGATAGAACCATTGTTTTGATTTATGGCTTTACATGTTTTTTGATTAAAGATTACATCATAACCGTTATCACTTAATTGACTTATGGGTAACAGGTTATGCATTAATCCTTCTACGTAAAGAACATTAGATATAGAGGGAAGAGTACCAATACCAATAGTTCCGGAGCCTCTGATCCTTCCTTTCTGATCTCCTCCGAAACCTACGAATCCAGCGTCTTTAAGTTCCAGGCTTTGGAACATAGACTTTCTTCCCGTCAGGTGTCGCGAGCATCCAGAGTCCAGGTACCATGACTGGTGTTTGGACTTTGCTGCATAGGATATCTGCAACATAAACAATCTTATATTTTGGTACCCAGAGTCTCTTGGGTCCTTTATGATTAGTTTTCCCAGAGTTTCTGATTACCTTGGGTTTTCTAGCATTATCAAATTTTTGTTCTTGTGTGTGTGTATAGTGATATGAAAAAGGGGATTTAGGTTGGTCACTAGTAGAAGTTTTGTCTTCCTTAGGATCATACCCAATTCCTCTTCTATTGTTCTGACTGACTCCATAAATCATGGATTCCATAACACTCCTTCCTATCCCATTTTTCAGAAACTTTTGAAATGCCTTTTCATATTTATAAATTATCGTGTTTGAAGTTTGTGGAGCTTGAGATAACGCTTCTTCCAGTTTTGAACAATTTTTCTTTGCAGCATTTCTTTCTAAGGTTAAAATTCTGTTTTCATCTTTTAGTTTTGAAATAGTTATCTCAAGTTTGTCACACTCTTCAAACTTATCTCCAAGGTAATCTTTTACAGCTTTAAATTTTTGTTTCAGTTTCTGATATGAGCTAAGAGTTTCAGACAAGCATGATTCTAAGTCAGATCTAGAGAGTTCAGAGAATACCTATTTTGATTCAGTTTCTTCATCTGAGGTGTTATTGGATGTGGTAGCCATGAACGCTACATTGGCCTGTTCATCAGAGTCAGATTCTGATGAGTCAGACTCGCTATCATCCCAGGTAGCCATTAATCCCTTTTTGGTTCTGAGGGAATTTTTCTTGAAGCTCTCTTTTCTAGAACTGTCTTTCTGTAACTTGGGACATTCATTCCTGTAGTGACCTGTTTCTTTACATTCATAACAAATAACATCTTTGTTAGTTTTACCTTTAGACGTTGATTCTGATCGATCCCCTCTGGGTCTTGGTCTCCTGAAGTTATCATTCCTCTTCTTCCAGAGTTGTTTAACTCTTCTGGTTAGGAGGGACAATTCTTCTTCATCATCAGAATCTTCCTGTTCAGAGTCATCAGCATCTTCTGTTTCGGCCTGGAATGCTTTGTTTCTGTCAGATTTGCGTCTTTCAGATCTGGACTTTAATGCTACAGACTTGTTCTTCTTCTGAGGCTCATCTTCCTCTAGTTCTATCTCATGGCTTCTAAGGGAACTGACAAGCTCTTCAAAACTGATGTTGTTCAGATCCTTTGACAGCTTCAGAGCAGTGACCATGGGTCTCCACTTCTTTGGCAAGCTTCTGACTATCTTTTTGACGTGGTCTGCAGTCGTGTATCCTTTGTCTAGAACTTTGAGACCTGCAATAAGAGTTTGGAATCTAGAGAACATTACCTCTATTGTAACTGTCTCTTTCATTTGTCTGGGCCATAGTTTTTCTCGTTCTGGATCTCTCTACACGGTTAAGTGTTTGATTGGAAAATCAATAACAGAGTCGAAGCTCTGATACCAATTGAAGGTGAGAAAAACAAGAAAGGGGAGGGGTTGAATTGTTTTGGAAAATAAGCACTTTTGCAAAATAAAATCACACAGGATTTTATACTGGTTCGCTTATAACACAAAGCTACTCCAGTCCACCCGGCCAAGGTGATTTCGCCTTCAACAAGGACTTAATCCACTAATCTTGAAAGATTATTACAACCAACGTCTAAGAGAAAGATCTCTTAGTCCTCTCAAGTATACAGATTGCGCAGAGTCACTTGAGGAATTACAACAATTGAGATAAAAACAGAATTTGTAATCTAGAGTGCTTCTAGGATAAAGCAAGTATTACAGCAATTAGAGTAGATAAGAAATTTCACGTTATGAGCAAAAGCTCGTGAAAGATTAGAGAGAGAGAGTAGAGTAATTTTGTGTGTTCAAGTGTGTAGCACCTCAAATTTGAACCTACCCATTGTACATACATTTTCATCATTAGGTCATTGACATAATATAGTTCATTGCATAACATTGCATGGCCATTTGCCCAAGTGCAAGTTCCTTAGAAATTAGGTCAACTGGTCAGGAGATCAGGTCAAGCAAGCAAGCATGTGCCATTTCCATTGAGACAAAGCCCTAGGGTTGGTTTATCAAGTTCATATGGTCTAAGGATCATTTTGAAGTGATTTGGCCAAGGATTGGATGATCAAAGTTCAACAGTCAAGCTGAATTTCCTCAGAAACCCTAGAAAGTCAACTATGGTCAACTGTGCCTGATTTTATGGATTGGGAGGTGTGAGATGGTTTGAAAGGCCTCATTCCTGTCCATATAAGTCTCATTTGACATATCAAAGGTCAAGGTTGAAGAATTGGAGGTCAGACAAAAAGTTTCCAAAAATAGCAGGTGACTGTAATTTCAACTGCCCAAAATGGAAAGTTTTTCTCCTCAAAATTACTTCATCATACAAGCTTCAAATGAAATTTTGTCCAATATGAAAGTTGAAGATCTTGTTCTCACCTTTCCAAAAAGTCCAAGAACACTCAATTCTAATGTGTGGTTGACAAATTATGGTCAAATCATTTTCAAGAAAAGTTGAAATTCAAAATGGCATAACTTTTGAATGGAAAGGCCAAATTGGGTGATTCTTTTTTGAGCAAGTCACATTTAACATGTTCTATCCAAATGCATCATCACATTTCATCAAAAACCATCACAAAAATATTCCATTTTTTAAGTGATTTAATTTGAATTCTTGGAGGGAAAATTTGAATTTGAAAAATATGCATCCTTTTCATTTTAAGTCAATTTCATTTGCCTCTAAACCAGTTTTGAAGTGCATTTCAAGTAGAATTTCGCATTGTAGCATGTCATGCACATGCAATAAGAGATTTTACCAATTGTCCAAAAACACCTCCATTTGAGCTAATTTTTTACCATTTCACTAATCATGTTTAGGCATTGTTAATTAGGAGTATATATAGCATAATTCTAACTGAAAACCCTAACGACAATTCACAAAATTCAGATCAAAATTTTTCTCTCTCAAATTTCTCTCATTTTCTCTCACTTTTTTCTCACTTTTTTTCAATTTCTTGGATCAATTTGGTTCGTTCTTGCATTATTCATCATCCATCTTCATCACTGAGCAAGATTGGAGCCACAATTCACTGGAATTCGTGCCATTTGAAGTCACGCCAAGAATTGTTCATCAATGGTGAAAGTTGAGATTTGCTGATTCGAGCTCAATCAAGTGTCAAGGATCCTTCCATTCACTCATTCAAGGTTGCTAGAACACGTTTGGAGCCATTTCAGGACTTGAAGCTCACAAAATCACGAACTGCTCATCAAGAGGTGAAAATTCAACCATATTTTTTCTCAGATCCATCATATGATACTTGTAGATCTTTCTTTTGTGGTGATTCTGAGCTAAACATCTCTTGATTTCATGCTAAAATGAGAGAGAACGATGGATTCGAAAATTGACGAATGATTCTTGATTCGTTGGATTCACGCATGATTCGTTGTTTTTGTCCATGTTAATCGTTGATTGTTCGTACTTAGTGTTAGATCTTCAGAATGCTGTGTTTAATTTTCGTTTTCTGGACAAAAAAAAAGTTTTCTGGAAATTTCGCATGAAGATCTTCATGCTGTTCTTAAATCCTGGCGTTTTCCTGCGGATTTTCATACCGCCTTCATACGCCTCGCTGTGGAATCTCCTGCGGATTTCGTTGGATTACCTACGGATTATGGCTGCATGGGATTAGGGTTCAGGGCGCGCAGATTCAAATGTTCAGGATAATTACGAATTTGCCATCCGCGCCTTTAATTCATTTAAATTGTTAAATATTTATTTCATTTCATCACCAATCTTAAAAAAATCATAACTAATCCATTTTTGATCCAAATTGAGTGAGGATTTTTGTGTTCATCTCCAATTTATCTCTAGTTTTTTTAGGTATGATAATCAAAGTTGTGCCTGACTGATTTTAAATTTTGCCTAATGATTTTGGACATGTATGCTTCATGTGTATGTTTTACCATTTCATTCATGAAATAATGATGCCTTATCCAAAATGTGTGAAATTTTATATGCATGTTCTTGAATCTTTCTTGGTGATTTTGGTATATAGTTTGCTAATTTTGAGTCCCTGGTTAGAGAGATATGATGTGATCAAGTTGAGTGTGACAATGTGTGTCACACTATGTTATGCCATGTTCTTGAATTTTGTTTCCATGCTTATGCTTTGCCATTTGCTCTCAATTTTTGCATGTGATTACCTAGGTATGTCTAGTTCAACCATGATTTTTTGTAGGATTTGTTGATCCATTTCCTATTTGATTGGTATTTTTGTTTGCTATTTAACCATTTGTGAACTTTTCTTGAAGTGATCAACTTACATGACTTGTGAAATTCTCATACCTTATCATATGAAGATGAAATTTGGTGGAGTGGTTATTAACGTGTTTAACTTCACTTTGGCTTTGGTCTTATTCATTTGTCATGTTTGATTGCTGTTTTATGATTGGTTGAAGTTGGTGCTTGTTTTGATGCCATGTGTGAGCTTGCTTGAGTTTGTATTGACTTTCTGAATTTCATTGACCTACTTCCCTTGATCCAAATGAGCTGAAATTTGGTATGCTTAACATGTTATGAATGCTGTTTGATCATGAATTTTTTGAGGATTTATTGAAGTGTTTTGGTATTGATTTGACTGTGATCATTTTGTTTGGTCCTTCGAGGTTCTAAATTGCATGTTTGGTGCTTTTTCTTTCATGAAATGATAATGATGAATGATATGAATGTGAAACCACTTAGGTTTGGTTTTTGTTTGGTTAATCTTGGTTTTGATCAATTTTCACTTGCTGTTTTGAATTTTTTACCTCCTTTTGACCCTAGGCTTGTCCTAGTGGTCTTACTTCTCACATTTGAGTTGTTTTTTCAAGTTAAGAAGCAAATGCTTTGAAGAGATTAATTCAAGTTGATTTTGGTTTAGTTGTTTGTGATGAACTAACTTGGTTTATTTTGTAGGATGCTAACTCATTTGCTTTGAGTTTGTGCTTTGCACATGTGATTGATTGTATTGACTGTTGGTTCATAACTTGTCTGTTTTGACTTTGTGACTTGAATACTGATTATATTTGATTGATTTCAGGTACCATAGTCGTTTTAGTTCTTTGAGAACTAGCTATTGCTTTGCTTTGCTTAAGCATTGAGGTAGAATCTCTTGTCTCCATGTAGTCTGGAAGACCTGGCCTGTTACTTGGCCAGGCACCTGTCTGAAGTCCTCCTTAAGAGGCGATGTTTGTGCTTGTTTACTTTTGTCCCCAAGCAGGTAAAGACCTCTATGAGGCAATTGGCGGATAAAAGAGATATGCAATCTATCTCCCGCTATTCTGTTGAGTCGTCCCTCTGCTCACACCACTGTGTTGATGCATTGAGGACACTAACCCAAGATCTTGTACATTGTACAGTTGTGTCAGAGTCTTAAGTGTAGAAGGGTTCCCACTTTCTGGACCCACACTTCATTGTCTAAAGCTCTCCCAGGCCAGGGATAAGAGCTGTGAAGTCTCATCTTCACTCACCTTTCATCAGCTTCACCTTGACTCTCAATGTCAAGGTTAAGAGCTAACCTTACCTTGATACAGAGGCTTGTTTGTCGAGGTTGATATGACCCCTCGACTAAAGCCTAGCCTTGATGTTTGAGCCCCTTGTTGGTGTGTTTATTTCCTGCTGTATATGTTTGTGCGGTGTGATTGTATCCCCTAGGTTTGCTAGACTCCGTGTAGTCTCGTTTGCATGACAATTAAGGTAGCACGGATCCTTCGTATAGGACTTCCTTTTTTGCTTGAGCTCTCCTAAAACACAAACAAACATTATCCCCTCTTAAGGATACGTCAACTCCTTCTACTACAGGTGAGTAAGTCTCCAAAGGTCGAGCATCCGGTAGATTGCGTAGTGACGTTGTCCACTTAAAAAACACAAACCAACAGGAATAGTTTAGCCGAACTACGGCAACTCTGATTCTCATGTCCAGATGAGATACGTAGGCACGAGATGCGATGTCTTGTCGAGTTTGACTAACAACTAACGCTAATTCTTTTCTCTCGCCCTCGTTGCGATTGAGACCTTCCCCTTCTCTTGCCCTAGTTGCAATCGAGACCCTTCTTTTTCCTGTGTGTGTCAGGAGATGGATGTAAGCCCAGCGATTGGCATTCCGTATCCTCTTGTTGTATGCTTGGAAGCTGATGTAAGTCCAGCGATTGGCATTCGGGTTCCAGTGTGGGTGTGTTTGGTTCGGAAGCTGATATAAGTCCAGCGATTGGCATTCGGGTTCCATGTTTGCCTGTGTTTGTGTGGTTTTGTTTGCGTGCGTTAGCCGAGCTACGGATGCTTTGATTCTTCTTTAGTCCAAGAAGATACGTATGCATAGGATGCGATATTCTAGCGAGCATGTGTCGTTTCCCCAGTCCGAACTACTTAGACTCTGATGTCTATGCTTGATAGACTAAGTAGGCCCAGGATGCGATATCCCGCCGAGTCAGTCTTGTTTGTTTTCTTGTGTCTCTTTCAGCCAGTTGTTTGTTTGTTTATGAGCAGTGTTTAGCAACCATTTTCCTTCCTATTGTACGTGGATCCCGTCGAGTACGACGGATGCGTAGGGGTGCTAATACCTTCCCTTCGCATAACCGACTCCCGATCCCATTCTTTTTGGTCGTGAGACCATGCTTTTTCCAGGTTTACTCTGAGCGTTTCCTTTCCCTCTTTTGGGATAAATAACGCACGGTGGCGGCTCTGTTGTTCTTGTTTCCCGCCGGTTTTTCGCGTAATGCGACAAAGTGTATCTCTCAATGAGGTTCACCGTTCTTTATATAGGGGTGAAAAACGACCGTTTGTAGTGATGGCAGATATTTAGTCTTGATGAGAGTTTAATGCCATAACTTCGTTGTTTCTTGCCAGAACAAGTTTGTCTCCCTGAGTAACTTCTTTCCAAATATAGTTTCTTTCCATTTGAAGTTTGAAGTTGCCGTTACTCTTTCTGAATAAGGAAATCCATCATCAGAGTCTGTGTTACTCTGTTACTCTGAGATCTTGAGATGTGGCTTCAGAGCTTCTGATAGTCCTGATCTTTTAGATTTCCAGTGTTCTCTTCAGATGACGTTGAGAGCTTCTGGAATTCTGATATACCGTTGCTCAGAGTCAGAACTTCTAGAGCGCGCTTCTTCTTCAGATGCTTCTGATATTCTGATGATTTGTATCTGATTTGATTTTGTATCTGATGACGCGGTCAGATTCCTTTCTTCTTGTTTAGCGTCCTGCACACTTAGAAACTTTTCGTTAGAGTGTCATTTTTGGTTTCATCCTTTGTTATCATCAAAATCTTGGAATCAGTTGTAGAACTATTTTTGTTCTTACAGAATTAATATTAATATGAATTTGTCCAATTTCGACTTTATGTATCATGTAGATTATTTTTGAAGAAAAAAATTACAAAACACACAGAGGTGTCAATCCAATTGGCGCATCCCTTTAACCTTTACACATGGGCGCCAATTGGATTGGCAGCACCATGTGTTCTAGCCAATCCAATTGACGCCTCCTCTCTAAGTTTAAAAGGAAGCGCCAATTGGATTGACGTCTCCTCTTAAAAGTGGGGTAGATTGGAATTTTTTTTGAAATCAGGATTATTTTGAGAATTTTTTTCAAAATCTAGAGTATATTAGTAAAAAATTCTATATATATAAAGATTAAAGATATTTGGAGAGAAAATAGTGGGACTCAAATTGTTTCTCTTTTTGTTCCTCATTTTGTCTCTCTGATAGTTTTCGTCCTTTGTTGTTCCAACATTGATGCTTCATAATTCATCTCTTTCATAACCTATAATCCATTTCATCTATTTCTAAAGTAACCTATGATCCAATTCCACGACATTCACACGACAAACTGCAACGTTCAACATATCATCTTTCTTAGGAGGCATCACATTGAGTTTTGTCACACGAAACACTAATGAACGAGCAAAAGTCAGAACAAAACATTGATGGGGCTCACCATAATATCATGTTGAACATCTCATTTTCAACATGTATAACATGTAACAACATGGCTTCTTACCTTTTTAAAATATACATTCAATTGTGATGTTAATGATAGCTAAATAATTACTCAAGAGCTTTATGAATCTACATGAACTTATTCATGGGGTTGTTATGAAACATGTCTTTTCCTTAATCATATTCTTATAATACAATCGTTTCCTGTCATGGAAAGAAATAACAGAATTTCTACGGATATACCTCAAAAATATTTGTTGTCCAAGATCGTGGAATTGGAACATGAATCTTTGTAGGAAGACAATTAACTTGAAAGAAAGAACAACTTATAAATCTCAACATTGACTAATCATTAGCTATCATTAACATCAACAATTGAATATGTGTTTTAAAGAGGTAAACAACCATGTTGTTATGAGCATTTAATCGTTGAAGAATAGACCGACCATCCCTAAATTTATGATAACAGTATCAGTAGAATTTACATCAGTAAAAATTCAGACAGCTTATTTCCCATCACTTGAAGAACTTAAAGAATGATGGAAACTAATGACTTTTTTGAATGGAAACAAGCATGTTGTGAGGTCTCCATTAAGTTAGGGAGAGACGAGGAATAAAGGAGAAACACTCCATCCAGTGCCATATTATTTTCTCTACAAATATCTTTAGTCTTTGTATATGTTTAAAAAAACTCAACACATTGAATGCTTTTGGCTTGGAGAGATATGAAAGTGATTTTAGCCTAAAGCCTAGAAAATTTCTCTTTGAATATCTATTAATTAAAGTCCAAATAAATTTATGAAGCAAAAATCTTGTAAAAAAAACTTGATTAAAAGAATCAATTATTAATGAATTATAAAAAATGTTAAATAATTAATTACTCTAGATAATATTTCTAACGCACTAAAAATACTTTTTTGTCGTAATAATCAATGTCACGTCATTAAAATTAGAGGGGACCAACAAAATCGCAAATGATGTAAAGATGAGGACCAACAAAATTGCAAATGATATAAAGTTGAGGACCAAAAAATTATTTTTTTAAATGGATGGACTAAAAGTTAAAAAAAACATTAAAATAAGGAGATCAAAAATGAATTTATGCCAAATTAAAAATAAAATAAAAAAGTATGAATTATAAAATAAATTATGAAGATGTATTATTTGAAAATTTCATTTATTATCATATACATTGTAATGCCCTAATCCTCTAATACTTGTTTTTAATGCAATTAGCGATGAATTAGTCTTGTTTAATAAGGAGATTAGAGCTAACCAAGTCATAGTGGGGAGAGGGAGAGAGAGAGAGAGAGAGAGAGAGAGAGAGAGAGAGAGAGAGAGAGAGAGAGAGAGAGAGAGAGAGAGAGAGAGAGAAGAGAGAGAGAGAGAGAGAGAGAGAGAGAAGAGAGAGAGAGAGAGAGAGAGAGAGAGAGAGAGAGAGAGAGAGAGAGAGAGAGAGAGAGAGAGAGAGAGAGAGAGAGAGAGAGAGAGAGAGAGAGAGAGAGAGAGAGAGAGGTGATATTGAAGGAGAAAAGGAGAAAATCTTGATCAATTCCATCATTTCAAGTTGCATGTGTTAGAATTCTTGGTATCTTGGAGAAGAAGGTTCAAGGAAAGCAATTGATCATTATCTTCTTCTCATCATCACCACCAACTCATAATTTTGTGAGCTTCAACTGTGGGGTTTCCATAGGTTTTTAATTTGGTATTAGCATCAAACTTAGGTTATGCATGAAGGATGGGAATTGAATAGCTTCATAGTGTGTATTTCTTGCTTGATATTCCTTAATGTTTGCTTTCTTGATCATGTTTGTTTATTATGAAACTTGCATGCTCTATTTTCTTGTCTCAATTGATTTGTTAAGACATGTTTCCTTTGATTAAGGTTGAGACAAATTACACTAAGATGATATCATGAATTTTCTCCTTGTTGAGAATTTTTAATTCATGAGACTTCTTTTACTTGATTGTGATGTATGTGATTAATTGATCTATGTTACATTCCATTCAATTGATCATGAAAAACTAAGTTTGGTTGGACTGGTATTTAAGTTATTGCAGTACAAGAGGACTCAAAGGTGTGAAACACGCCAAAAGAGAGGGTGCCCAAAATATGGGTTGGACACGGCTCGTGTCCACCAACACGGGAGAATCGTGTCACTCTCTGGTTCTACTATAGGGTGTGCTTAGGACTGGCTCGAGACATGCGGGGCAACATAGGGTGACTGTGTCCCCCTCTATTTTTAGTATGGAAGGGGCGTGTTAACCCTAATATGAGTTGTGTTCCTTGACACGGGTAGCCCATGTTGGCACCCCTGATTCCCCTACTTTGTGAATTTCATAGCTCTAGTTGCTAACCAAACATGTATATTTCATTATGATTAAAGGTATGGGAGTATTGTCTAATAAAATTGATGAAAGTCACTCAGAAACTCATCGGTTATAAGTGTCATACGCGAAACCCTAGTTAGTTAATATATGTAGCCTTGTCTTAAGAGATCAAGTGCGGTTAATTGAACCAGAATCTCTTGGTAATAATGTGTGATAAGTAATGGAACCCATTATAGAAGAAAATGTGTAAAAGTCAATCATTTGATTGATGTTGGAAATAAGATCAATATCTCTAGGTTGATCAATTACGATAAACTAATGAAAAGGTATTATTGATTTATATATGTGTGCTTGCATAATGGAAATTAATTGGTAAGTGAGAAACCCTAGGAGTCGAGTTAGAGCTCCATATGAGAGATCGATGTGTAGAAGTGTAATGATACTTTGTTTAAGCGTGTATCGATAACAGGATTTTGAAGGGGAATTCCTTAAATCAGTTTAGCATCGACATGTATCGATAGTGGGATTTTGAAAGGGGAATCGATTACATGTGAATAATAGTATATGGGCGTCTAGGGCGGGTTGGGATGTAGTCTCATCTAGTAGTATAAGACCTAGGCAAAGGGAGACAGCTATAACCGAAAGACTTCGCCTTAGTGGACATATATCCAAGACTCTAGGGGATAGGTCGCATTGTAAAACCCTCCCGAATGGATAGGTTTTGCAGTTCTCAATGTTTGTTATGACTAATCACCTCCTAAATATTTACATGATCATAAGATCTACGTTCTCTTGTTAATACCTAATACGTAAGTACAATATTAGGATGTGTGATAAGGAATAGAGAAACCATGTAGAGTCCAGTGGACTTATGGTGTAGTCTGGGAACTCCACTGAGATGTAGCATCTCACCCTATTCATGTTGCTTATTTCAGATAGTTCAAGGTAGGATAAAGGTAAAGCCAATATGACCTGAAGAACTGAAGACCCCGATGTTTCATGTTTTGTTCCGATGTGTGATCTTTTGTATTATTATGAATACATACTTGTTGTATTTCATGTACTATATCTTGTATTATTTTGTATCACACATGATTTAAGATGTCAGTTATACACTTATGTATATATCCAGTACCAAACTAATGCTTCAATTGATATTGTTCTAGACATGTATTATATTGGGGTGTTACAGTTGGTATCATAGTAGGTTAATTCTCAACCAAAACCATCAGACATCATAAGTAAATTTTTCTACCTAATGTGTGTGTTTACAGGCATGAGCCCTAATGTCTTATCATATAGTGTTAAGTCTGATCAACTTGATTTCTATATGTAGAGAGAGAGAGAGAGGTGATATTGAAGGAAAAAAAAGAGAAAATATTGATCAATTCCATCATTTCAAGTTGCATGTGTTAGAATTCTTAGTATCTTAGAGAAGAAGGTTCAAGGAAAGCAATTGATCATTATCTTCTTCTTATCATCACCACCAAGTCATAATTTTGTGAGCTTCAAATGTGGGGTTTCCATAGGTTTTTAATTTGGTATTAGCATCAAACTTAGGTTATGCATGAAGGATGGGAATTGGATAGCTTCATAGTGTGTATTTATTGCTTGATATTCCTTAATGTGTGCTTTCTTGATCATGTTTGTTTATTATGAAACTTGCATGCTCTATTTTCTTGTGTCAATTGATTTTTTAAGATATGCTTCCTTTGATTAAGGTTGAGACAAATTACACTAAGATGATATCATGAATTTTCTCCTTGTTGAGAATTTTTAATTCATGAGACTTCTTTTACTTGATTGTGATGTATGTGATTAATTGATCTATGTTACATTCCATTAAATTGATCATGAAAACTAAGTTTCGTTGGACTGGTATTTAAGTCATTGCAGTACAAGAGGACTCAAAGGTGTGAACCACGCCAAAAGAGAGGGTGCCCAAAATATGGGTTGGACACGGCTCATGCCCACCAACACAGGAGAATCGTGTCACTCTTATGTTTTTACTATAGGGTGTGCTTGGGACTGGCTCGAGACATGCGGCCCAACATGGGGTGACTGTGTCCCCCTCTATTTTTAGTAAGGAAGGGGCGTGTTAACCCCAATACGAGTTGTGTTCCTTGACACGGGTAGCCCATGTTGGCACCCCTGATTCCCCTACTTTGTGAATTTTATAGCTCTAGTTGATAATCAAACATGTATCTTTTATTATGATTAAAGGTGTGAGAGTATTGTCTAATAAAATTGATGAAAATCACTCAGAAACTCATCGGTTATAAGTGTCATACGTGAAACCCTAGTTGGTTAATATATGTAGCCTTATCTTAAGAGATCAAGTGCGGTCAATTGAACCAGAATCTCTTGGTAATAATGTGTGGTAAGTAATGGAACCCATTATAGAAGAAAATGTGTAAAAGTCAATCGTTTGATTGATGTTGGGAATAAGATCAATATCTCTAGGTTGATCAATTAGGATAAACTAATGAAAAGGTATTATTGATTTATATATGTGTGCTTGCATAATGGAAATTAATTGGTAAGTGAGAAACCCTAGAAGTCGAGTTAGATCTCCATATGAGAGATCGATGTGTAGAAGTGTAATGATACTCTGTTTTAGCGTGTACCGATAACAGGATTTTAAAAGGGGAATTCCTTAAATCAGTTTAGCATCGACATGTATCGATATCGGGATTTTGAAAGGGGAATCGATTACATGTGAATAATAGTATATGGGCGCCTAGGGCGGGTTGGGATGTAGTTTCATCTAGGAGTATAAGACCTAGGCAAAGGGAGGCAGCTATAACCGGAAGACTTCGCCTTGGTGGACATACATCCAAGACTCCAGGGGATATGTCGCACTATAAAACCCTCCTGAATGGATAGGTTTTGCAGTTCTCAATGTTTGTAATGACTAATCACCTCTTAAATATTTACATGATGATAAGGTATACATTCTCTTGTTAATACCTAATACGTAAGTACAATATTAGGATGTGTGATAAGGAATAGAGAAACCATGTTGAGTCGAGTGGACTTATGGTGTAGTCTGGGAACTCCATTGAGATGTAGCATCTCACCCCATTCATGTTGCTTATTTCAGATAGGTCAAGGTAGGATAAAGGTAAAGCCAATATGACCTAAAGAACTGAAGACCCCGATGTTTCATGTTTTGTTCCGATGTGTGAACTTTTGTATTACTATGAATAAATATTTGCTGTATTTCATGTACTATGTCTTGTATTATTTTGTATCGCACATGATTTAAGATGTCAGTTATCCACTTTTTATATATATATATATATATATATATATATATATATATATATATATATATATATATCCAGTACCAAACTAATGCTTCAATTGAGACTATTCTAGACATGTATTATATTGGGGTGTTACAGTTGGTATCATAGTAGGTTAATTCTCAACCCAACCATGAGACATCATAAGTAAATTTTTCTACCTAATGTGTGTGTTTACCGACATGATCCCTAATGCCTTATCATATGGTGTTAGGTATGATCAACTTGATTTCTATATGTAGGACATACATGAATCATGCTTAAGCGACGCAGAGGTCGTGGAAGGCCTAGAGCCTAGAATGTAAAACGGGAATAAGGGGTTGAAAAGGAAGGAAATTAATGGCCTTAATTTATGCAGCATATGCATCAGCAAGAACGTTGGTTTGTGCTATAAATGATGCAACAAATCCAGGGTCATTCACAACCTTAACCCACTCCATAAAATGTCAAACGTGCAGGATTCTAGGAGTCCTAAAAGATGAATCCTCTCAAGTTCGAAGGTGGTCTAAACCCCATTCTAGCACCCGACTAGTTAAACGGCATAGAAAAACTATTTCAAGTGGTTTCATGTAGTGAGGAGGATAAGTTGACTTTTACCATACATATCTTGCGAGGTCTTACTGCAAGGTGGTGGGTGAATGCATAAGCTCGCATGACCACCCAAGGTGTCCCAAAGGTTTGGTAAAAATTAAAGACAGTATTTCTTGACAAGTATTTTTTGTCTAGCTTAAGAATGCATAAAGAGTATGAATTTCAACAACTCCGCCAAGGACTTAGGTCTATAGATGAATATGCGTAGAAAATTTGAAGATATGGGAGCTTACACCAATTAAGTTGTTTATGCTCCAGACGAGAGGTGGAAGATAAATCAATTCATGTTTGGGCCCGGATGTGAAAATGAGCATAATGTTGCTTAACAGTGGTTCAATAATTTTGACAAACTATTGTAGCAATGTTATATGGCAGAGAATAGTTTGAAAAAGATTCGAGCTGAGAAAGAGAAAGTTAGACAAGGTTATAAGGAGCATGAGAGATATGGCCACCAATTAAAGCCAAAGAGTTCCCTATCAAAAGGCAGTAAATCTCAGAGGCTAGAGACAAGAAACCCTCTTAGTTTAATGTCAGCAAGAACTCTCATCTTTGAGAGTGTAGAGATGGGTAATGGAAGTGTTGCCGATGTAATATAATGAGCCATATTGCAAGAGACATTCTGAATTAGGGAGTTCAGGGATCTTATGGAAAAAAGGTATTGGTCGAGTGTATACCTTAGATGCTAAAAGACCGAGGTAATAATGATCTAATAATCGGTACGTGTTACTTGCATATTCATCCCTTGTTTGTTCCATTTGAATATGGATCATCACACTCCTTTATATTGACCAAGTTTACACAACGACTTAGGTTAGAAGTTGTTCCTTTGTTATCTCTGATGGTTGTTACCACCACGACAGATAGCACCGTAGAGACCCGGTGGAATTGTGAAAATTGTCCAATATTTGTAAATGGTTGTGTCTTCTTAATTGGTCTAATTTTTTTTTGTTTAAGAATATTGATGTAGTTCTAGGGATGGATTTTCTCTCTACCAATTCCATGTATATCTATTATAAAGAAAAATATGTTTTCATTCCTTCAGGTGAAGTTGCTCCGGATGATGTAATGACCACTTTACTGGAAGGTACGATTAATATGACCAATTACGTATTCGAGAAAGATAAATCCTTTCTTTTGATTCTCACCACATATTCAAATGAGAAAAAGGATATCTCGATGATCCCAGTAGTATGTCAATTTCCTAAAGTTTTTCCCGAGAATGTCACTTCTCTGCCTCCTGAAAGAGAAGTGGAATTCTCCATTGATCTATTTTTGGGAGCTACTTCAGTTTCCATTGTTATGTATCGTATGTCTCCGATTGAGCTAAGGGAAATGAAGATTCGATTAAAAGAGTTGTTAGCAAAGAATTTCATTTGCCTGAATGTATATCATTGGGGTTCACATGTCTTTTTAGTGAAGAAGAAATATGGTGTGGTATGTGTATGTGCATTCACTACCGACAGTTGAACAAAGTCACTATCAAGAACAAATATCATCTACCACTATTTGATGACCTCCTAGATCAGTTGAAAGAAGAATGTGTGTTCTCGAATATTGATTTACGGTCAGGATACCATCAAATTCAAGTGAAAAGCTCCGACAAACCAAAGACAACATTTAGGACTCAGTATTGTCATAATGAATTCCTTGTAATATCGTCTAGAGTGACCAATGCTCCTAGAATATTTATGAACTACATGAACCGTGTTTTCTAACCCTATTTGGATCAATACGTGGTAATCTTTATAGATGATATCCTAATTTATTCACGTACTTCGCAAGAGCACGAAGAGCATCTAAGGATTGTATTATCGGTTTTTCGAGAAAAGTAACTCTTTGCAAAAACTAAATAAATGCAAGTTTTGGGTGTCTGGGGTGAAGTTCCTTGCTTTGGAGTAAGCCCTAATAGCCCATCCATATTGGTTGTACATGCTTTTGTATCAAGACTTTGATTTATATAGTTTATTTGTGTGTGTGTCTATATATATATATATATATATATATATATATATATATATATATATATATATATATATATATATATATATATATATATATATATATATATATATATATATATATATATATATATATATATGTGTGTGTGTGTGTGTGTGTGTGTGTATTTATTGTGTTACTTGTATATGACATAATAAAATCCTTATAATAATTAGTCTATTTACTGTCACATAGGACAACAGTGATGCATATAGACAATTATGTGAGTAGACTGATAATTATATCTCACCGATCATGGATATGAGATATCAAGTTTTCACATAGGTATAAATAAGTATTAGGAGTAATATTTATATTGAATTGACCCTCCATAAGAATACTACATAGTTTTTTATATAAGTGTCATAAATTATTCTCTTAGTGATAGTGGTGTATTCCACTCTTCAACCTGAAATCACTATAGACCTTAGATGTGGAGTTGAGTACTTTATTACCAATCAAACATTGTCCATAACAGGATGAACATAAAGGTAATTTATGGGTACTCCACAAATCATGTTGAGGGACATGAGTAACCAAGATGGGATTTGTCCATCCTACATATACAAGAGTAATATCTATTGGCACATTGATCGATTATGATTGTAAAATGCATGGTTGTGATCAAATAAGTTAATATGAGATATTGAACTTATTTGGCGTTATCAAGTATACTCATGGATCATGGAATATAATATTGGACTCAATGGTGACACATATTATGCCTTCAGTTCAATATAGATATAGGTGCAAAATGATAATTGTACACATGATCATTATCTTAGAAAGGTTATGCCAGATCACACGATATTTTCATTACTTGGGTAGCAGCGATGTGTTGCTAGATATCGCTCATTGTTTATAATATTAAATAGGTAATTTAATATTATTGTCAACGACGAGAACCTGCAATGTCACACACATAGAGTACTTATAGTGGAATGGATGATTAAACTTAATAAAATTGAATTTAATTATGTGTTAATAGTATTTAGATTATTTAATGCATTAACACATATATAAATTATTTGATTGAATATGATTTAGTTAAATAAATGAGAATTGACAATTAATTAAATTAATGCTTAAATAGTCTTTTCTTTCTTGTAAGTTGACGTGTTTTTGTCTTTAGCACCTAAATCTTTTTTTTTTGAAATAGTCCCTGAAAGTTAAAATCATTTTGGTTTTAGTCTCTAAAGTAAAAATCTGCGGGGAAATTCGAAGAAAAATCCACAAGAAACCTGCAGATTTTAAATTCAAAGGAAAAATCAGTAGAAAACTGATCAGTGCATTTTGATGCACGTTCTTCCATGTTTGTACTTAAACATTTCTTCGGTTTGCTTGGATTATTTTTATGTTTTAATGTGTTTTCATAATTTATTTTATTTTTGCACTTATTTAATTTTCGTATTTAATTTTCAGCATTAGCAGCTTTCGCGAGAAAAATCATATCTTGAGATACGAGTATCGGATCGAGACGTGCTACCAGTCGATGGAAAGCTAAGAAAAAGATCTACAACTTTTGGTTCAAAAGTCGAGAGCTGAATCAGACTATAGCAGGGCCAGAAATTTTGTTGAAGCTGCTGCATTATTTTTATATTTTGTTTGGGTTAGTTGTATTGGACCTGGATCGTACATTTGACCCGGTTGAGTTGTGAAACGGGTTTGGGTGTTTTTATCTAGGTTAGGCAGCCAAAAACAGGGTTACGTTTTTCTGTTCATGTACAATTTTTTGAGAGCTAGCAAGAGGACTATGGAGAACTAATCCCTTTTGAATCAACCTGATGTAATTCAGAATCCGCTTTGAGGTTTTTATTAATTTCAATTTGTTTGCTTTGAATTCTTCTTACAATTCCAATTATTTGCTTAATCTAATTGTTGCTATAGGATATAATCCTTAAATTCGATTGATGAATGATGATCCCGAATCAATTTCGTGTTAACATAGCTTTTATTTTATCACGAACGATCAAGTTGCGTCTGCTTAATTCGCAATAGTTTTTTATCTGTTTGCTTAATTCGGAATTTGGGAATATTACTCGCATAATTTCATTTACGCTTGTTAATGGTAATTGTAATCGAATAGGAGCAGATCCGTTAGGGATTTGGAATTTTATAAGAATCAATGATAAGTCGGAAGATGATGCAGTAGGTTGGTTCGTGTCAGCTTATTTTATAATCACTTTTAAAAATCACTTTTTCGAATCTAAACCAACCAACCCCCCCCCCCCCCTTTTTGTTCTATCGGTAGATTAATTAAACAAGAATCCTTGAGAACGATATTTGAGTCAATTTGTCGTTAAACTACATTTTTGAAAAACTACTCGTTTTGATCCGCGTGCGACAGCGGATCAAATTGGCGTTGTTGCCGGGGTTCTTGATTATATTAATCATTTTTAGAGTCATAGGAGTTGTTTTTTTTAGCATTTTTTGCCTTAACTTTCTTGCGTTCGGGTCTTTTTGCGGTTTAGGAAAAAAATTGTTTTTAAGAAAATCGTCTCAGATTATTCTGATTTTTTGTCGATTTATTAGGAAAAAATCAAGGATCAAAAGAATCTATTTAGGGACTAAATAGTGGACGACACCCTAAAAAATCGAAATTCCTTATTTTTCTATTTTTTATGATTTTTTTTCTGTTTTGATAGTTTTAGAAAATTCCGAAAAAATTCTCAAAAATTTTAATTCACGTCATTAGATTAATTTCGGTGTTAGTTTATTTTTCTAAATTTACTTTAATCATTTTCCTTCATTGTGTTTGTTTTTAACATGGCTGACCAAAGAACTTTGAGAGAACTTGTTGTCCCTGATGTTGATTATAATGCGTTGTGTATTGAATATCCTATTGTTGTCAATTCCTTGATTGGGAACATGTCACTTAACTCCCGACAGTTCATAACAAGGGATAATTTTGTGGTCCAAGCAAAAGGTGTGAATGAGATTCAGGTTTCTTCTTCCAACAAGGCTCTAGAAACCAGAATTGATGAACTTACCTCTTTAGTGAAACAATTGATGTTACCCATTCCACCACCACCACCATATAACCCTCCATAAGTAACCACCTCTTCACCTTCTGAACCTTCACTTGAGGATCTTGTCAAGCAAATGGCTGTAAATACCAACTACATGCTCAAACAGTAGTTAATCCAAAAGGCTCTAATGTGAGTGAAATTTCCTTGAGATCCAAAAAAGTCACAGAAACAGCCCCAGAAAAAAATAAAAACATTGTTAGTGTAACACTTGAAAATAAACCTGAACCTTCTATTGTTGTTGAGGTTGAAAAAAGTATGTATCATCAATCTCTTTCCCACAAGGAGTACTGAAAAATAAGAAGATTGACGAGGAAGAGCATTATGTTTTTCAAATAGAGTTGATTTCTGAAGTTGTTGATGAAGTTTATTCTAATTTGTTTTCAGCTGATTTTCCAACTTTATCTGGTTTTGATGATATTTACTCATGTGATGATTGTACTAACACTAACCTTTGTGCAATTTGTGCTGAGATTGATGTTGCCTTGCAGGGTGACAGTGTAAATGAAGTTGTTTATATAGTTGAAGCTCTTGACATTCCGGCTGCCCCAAGCATACCATGCATTGAACAACCACATTCTTTAGAGCCTAAACCACTTCCCGAGGATTCATATTATTCATCAAAGCTTCAACTTAATCAGAAATATAAGAAGGGAATTGGATGGACCTTGGCTGGCACTCGTGATATTAGCCCATCCATATATATGCATAGGATCTTACTTAAAGATGAAATAAAAGTAGTGAGGTAGCCCCGTAATCCTTTGATTCTTGATGTTGTGAAAAAGGAGATCACTTTCACGCGCCCATTCAACACTTTTACTTATCAAAGATTCTTCTTTGATCCTGGAATACAAGGCGAATGCACTAATCAAAATTTCAAGGTCAATGGACACTACCCAAAGCTACTACATGAGAACCCGACTCTTGAAGAAGAGACTGTAGAAGAACTCTCTTTGGGAAAGGCTTCTTATGCAATCACTTATCCGCCTTGACTTCTCGGGTGTGTTCTTTCCTTTCTCTCACTCTTATTTTATATTTATGCTCTTTCATTGAGGATAATGTATGTTTTAAGTGTGAGGGAGGGAACCATTTATTCGTTTATTTTCCTTGTTTTTGTTAGTGTTTTGTTTGTTTTCAGTCATAAAAAAAATGCATCTTCTTGAAAGTTTTAGGCTATAGACTGACTACTTTGAGTCGAGTTTGCGGAGACTTGGGAAAAATTCACAAGATCGGTATTGTTTTAACACCGTAAGTATCCTGCATATGGAAATTGTGTTGAATTTTTATTATGTTTTAGCCTTACATTCTCATCCTCTGACAGCTCTTGAGTAGTTTATTTCAGCAGTCAGCACCATCTCACACACACTCTACGCAGGGAAGCCGATGAATATAAGTGAGTGTTCCGGAAAAAAAAAAAAGAAAAAAAATAAAGGAATGCACCTTCTAAGTTTGGTGACCCTCACCCGGTCACTTAACCCAACGGTTGTGGAACCTTCAAAAAAAGTTGGAAATAAGACTCTTTTATAGTTGGTTCAGCGGATTCTTGTGCTGAACTTGGTAGGGCGGATTACGGTTCGATCCCCCGCAACTACAATTGAGTAAGCAAAGGGTTATGCCACTTAAGTACCAGAACCCCGTGCAGAAAAGGATCAGAGTCACTAACCGGTCGCCTTGCTATGAGTGTGTGGAGATAACGGGCTTAATGTGATTGCGCCTGAATGAAAAAAAGCCAAAGAAGGATTAGTAAGTTAGGCTTTAACATAATAACATGATTCGAGTTGATTTGTGTATTCAGGAGGTTTCTGCATAACTGTGGATTAGTGTTCTTACAATGTCCTTAGTATGCAAGATTAGTACCTATCGAAGCAAACTTAACCGAAGATGACTTGTAGCCTAGAATGAGTAACCGTTGATGTGTCTGTGTTTTGTTTTGTTTTTCATTTTGCTCGGAGTGTAAAAGTTCAAGTGTGGGAAAATTTGATCAGTGCATTTTGATGCACGTTCTTCCATGTTTGTACTTAAGCATTTCTTCGGTTTGCTTTGATTATTTTATGTTTTAATGTGTTTTCATAATTTATTTTATTTCTGCACTTATTTAATTTTCGTATTTAATTTTCAGCATTAGCAGCTTTCGCGAGAAAAATCATATCTTGAGCTAGGAGTATCGGATTGAGACGTGCTACCAGTCAATGGAAAGCTAAGAAAAAGATCTACAACATTTGTTCAGAAGTCGAGAGCTGAATCAGAGTGTAGAAGGGCCAGAAATTTCGTTGAAGCTGCTGCATTATTTTTATATTTTATTTGGGTTAGTTGTATTGGGTCTGGATCGTACATTTAACCCCGGTTGAGTTGTGAAACGGGTTTGAGTGTTTTTACCTAGGTTAGGCAGCCAAAAACAGGGTTACATTTTTTCTGTTCATGTACGATTTTTTGAGAGCTAGCAAGAGGACTATGGAGAACTAATCCCTTTTGAATCAACCTGCTGTAATTCAGAATCCACTTTGAGGTTTTTATTAATTCCAATTTATTTCCTTTGAATTCTTCTTATAATTCCAATTATTTGCTTAATCTAATTGTTGCTATAGGATATAATCCTTAAATTCGATTGATGAATGATGATCCCGAATCAATTTCGTGTTAACATAGCTTTTATTTTATCACGAACGATCAAGTTGCGTCTGCTTAATTCGCAATAGTTTTTAATCCGTTTGCTTAATTCGGAATTTGGGAATATTACTCGCATAATTTCCTTTACGCTTGTTAATGGTAATTGTAATCGAATAGGAGCAGACCCGTTAGGGATTTGGAATTTTATAAGAATCAATGATAAGTCGGAAGATGATGCAGTAGGTTAGTGTTGAAAAGTATATCTTCGGCAAATATTTTTATATCGTATCCACAGAGATTGGTTGATATTACCGCCGTTCTATAATCCAAATGTTGTAAGTTTAGAAAGTAACAAGGTTGTTTTGGGTTGAAAAGTTATCTTGTGAGTAAATGTCACTAAAAATAGTAAAATGGTTTTAATCTAATAATAAAGCTTGGCAAGATTGGAGTTCACTATTTCAAATGTTTATGCTTCCTTATGATAACTATATAGATTTAAGATTATTGATGATGTTCAAGTATCCTCCCAAAGTCATTTATGTCTAAATGATATTGTGATAATCACTATATTGATCCTTAGACGATCTCTCCACCTAACTATCAATATAGCAATCTTTAATGTTTAATACCAAAGAAGAGCAATGAATAAATCTATCTCTACAACTTATTCACTACTTGAAAATCTGTTTTATGTCAAGACTCAAATAATCTCTCTCGACAACTACTCAAATCTGGTTTTCAACTTAGGGCAAAAACAGTATTCAATACATCAACAATCTTTATCATATATATAAATCAAATGGAATACATAAACATATGAGAATAGCTACTACCTCTAATCTTGACAAAAGGGGAGTTTAGCTCTTCATCATCATTGTTACAAAGCAGAAAGTTAAAGAAGAAAAACTTTGTTTTCTCTCTTCCAAAAAATCTCTCAATATCAATGTCAATAGTGTGAATAATAGTTCATGAATAATGTGTTTTTCTCTCCTAAAAGAGTTGACATTTCCTTAATTGATCATTTCCATCCAAAGTAGAAAAGCTATCCCAAGGCAGACACCAAAATGGCAAAACCAGCTGGCCTTCAAAACATCACTTTTGACCCAAAAATCAGTTTGCTGGATTCGCAGGGTTCGCGGGGCGAACTTTGTTCGCGGGGTGAACTGATGTTGTCCCATTCAGTTCGCGGGGCGAACTTTGTTCGCGGGGCGAACTGAAGTTGCCTCAGTTTCCTTGCTTTGCAAGCTTCATCCAAAATCTTCCATATTATGATGCTGCAATCCAAAGCTTTCTCATCCAAAAATTCTACAAAACTAACAAAAATGTGAAATAACTATTCAAAACAAAATAAATTAAACCTAATTGCATTTATACAAAATAGTGAGAATAAAAGTGTGTAATTACATCAAAACTTGGTAAAAGGGACCAATAAAATGATATAAAAAGTAGTACCAATTGGTCCCTAACAACTCTCCCCAATTTAGCATTTTGTTTGTCCCTAAACAAAAGTTTCCACCCTTACAACCAAAGCAATGGCACAAAAAATTGAAACAAGGATTTACCAAGGACATTCAAATGGTTCAAAAGCGTTTGGCATTTTCTCAAATCACTTATCTCAATTCTAGACAAAACATGAATAAGGGTAATGGTAAAGTGCAAAAATCATTCCAAGGAATTCAAAGCCATATATGTCAAAATTGAATCAAACTTACACACACATCATAATAATGATGAATAACATGAAGGGTTACTTTCACTCATCCAAGCAATTAAATCAACAACAACTCAAATCATGCGGTTATCACAACAAGTACCAAATCATGTGAAAAATGAGAATCAAGAGGTCTTTCAAGGTTGTAATGTGGCTTAGGTTACAAGAAAGGATATGATTAAGAGAATTCAACAAAGTTGCCTATCCTAAGGGAGCATTCTCAAACATTTAACTTTACACAATTTCCCTTTCTTTGATCCCTATCTTTTTCTTTTTTTTTTCTTTTTTTTCTTTTTTTTTAAATCCACACAACCATGAGCATTTTCTTTGCTATTTTTTTTTCTATTCTTTTTTCTTTGCTCTATGGTTTCAAGGGTGATTTCTCTTTCTTGTTTCTTTTCATATTTTTACCCTTTCATAAAAAACTCACTTTTCCAAGTTTCTAATTAACTTTTCACTTTAATCTCCCCAACTTTAGATTCCAAAACCAAATTTATTCAATAATGCTCCCTACTTAGACATAAGCAAAAGGTAAAATTTTGCAAACAACTCGGTTTGAGGTTTCAACTGATACGAAAGAAATTAGGATTCATTTATTCCACAATTTTCAATTGATTTTACAATGATCAATCAAATGAATCCTAAAATAAGCTCAAAGGGGTTTAACTAAGGATTATTCCTCACAAGGTTAGTTGATTCAAACTTTTTGGTCAAGTGGTTTTTCTCACAAACAATGTCTCTATCATTTTCAAAATTTTCACACAAAAATAGATTGATGCATGATTTAGCATGATAAGAATGAGTTAAAATAATGCTCGGTTTCCCGCTTTTTTAGTGTACAATGGAAAGCCTCCTCACAATTGGTTAAGTCCTATTTTGATTCAAAAATGACATATACTTCAATGAATTTATGACATGGAATTTGCACACATCATCAAACTACTCATGTTAAGTCTAGAAAGCGATAAAGTGTACCTTGAAATGCCGACACTAATTCTTATCATCACCATTCGAAGTGTCATATGCTTCTTTCTTTGCGATCATTTCTCGGTTGCTTTAAGCTTGACTTAAGAGTAAGAACAATTAAACAACAATGTTGGTAAATCAATTTGATTGTAACACACTTAAATTTCAAAAAGTATTCATGCAATTATCAAGACAAACTCTAAAGTTCAACAAACTCCTCAATCTTCCTTCAACTCATCGCCATGGGTTACACCACCTCCTGCACCCCCCAAAAAAATTGGCTTGCCCTCAGGCCACTTAGCATAATCAACAAAATCCTCTTAGGAAGGGAATGGAGAGGGGAAGTTTTGAAATTTGGAGGTTTGGACGTGGAGTAGCGAGGTTGTTGAAAGAATCTCCTAAGTTCGTGAAAATAGGAATTAAACGAAAATGACATAAAACAAAAGTTTTTTTTTCCAGTTCGCGGGGCGAACTTTGTTCGCCGGGTGAACTGAAGGAAATTTCAAAAAAATTGGTTCTGCCATTCACTATTTGCGGGGCGAACCTTGTTCGCGGCGCAAACTGAAGCTGTGAATTCAGTTCGCGGGGCGAACAGTGTTCGCGGGGCGAACGGTAAAAAACAGAATCCAATTTTTTCAAAATTTAACACAGCAGAAACTCACACAGAAGAAAAAAAAATTAAAATGCAGACTTACAACGTTGGGTTGCCTCCCAACAAGCGCTTTGTTTAACGTCGTTTAGAGCTCGACGGTTCAACGATCTTCACGATCCGGCTTTGTTGAGCAACTTCCTCAAGGGCTTTGTAGTCTTTAAGAGGTTCTTGATGAACCTTCGATAAAATCTGATACCACCCATTTTCGGAACTACTCGCACAACACTCACCCATTCACCATCGGAAATAGAACAAATCATCCCGACCTCTACTAAGTTGACAACTTCCTTCTTTTTTAGCACTCGCATCAATCGATTCTCCTCTTTTGTGGACAATGTATTACTAACGACCACCGGTTTAGTGCAGTCATCACCAAGGAACGAATACTTCAAATTTGGCTCTAGTTTTGGCTCTTCCACTTCCTTTGTCATATCCAAGCCTTCGTTTTTGGTCAAAACTTTGTAGACTCCGATAAGAGATTTCTCTGATGGATTAGAAGGATGAACCTGGTCTGCGATATCAACTAGTCCCTCTTTGGTGGCACCGATTCGGAAGGAGTCACACTTACCATTGAAATGCTTTTTGGCTTCAAAAAGATTGAAGGCTACCTCTTCATCTTGCACCCTCACTTTCATTAGTCCATCATCAATATCAATCATCATTCGGGCCGTTTTCATGAATGGTCTTCCAAGAATTATAGGAACATCACGATCCTCATCCATGTCTACTATCACAAAATCTACCGGAAACAAGAATTTGTCCACCTTCACTAACATGTCTTGAGCAACTCCATATGGTGAAGTGGTAGACTTATCAGCTAGTTGTAAAGTCATCCTTGTAGATTTGATCTCAACATTTCCCAATCTTTTGACAATGGATAGGGGAATTAAATTGATGCTAGATCCCAAGTCAATCAAGTCATTACCCATGTAGGTGTCTCCAATAGTTACTGGTAAAACGACTCGGCCCGGATCGGATTTTTTCCTTGGGAGAGTCTTTTGGATGATGGCACTACACCGTGCATCAAGCAATATGGTTTCGTCTTCCACATGTCTTCTTTTCTTTGTGAGAATATCCTTCATGAACTTTGCATACCGCGGCATTTGCTTTAATGCATCGGCAAATGGAATATTGATTTGAAGTTGTTTGAATATGTCCATAAACCGTGCATAGTGTCTAGCATTATCCTTCTTTGATGGTGCGTGCGGATATGGTAAATGTTGAACTGGACTGACCTTCACTCCTTTCTCTCCTTTATTCTTCTTCCTTGGTTTGATTTCCTTATTCATTTCTGCTTCACACTGTTGCTCTTCCATCAATTGCTGGTTCTGCTGTTTTCGCGGCGCGAAGGGAGATCGCGGCGCGAACTGAGCAGTTTCTGCCACTTTCTTCTTTCCACAAGCCACATACTCATTTTCCAGCACAACATCCATATCATTCTCAACTGTAATTTCCTCACTTTTTTAACTTGTCAACTCTCTACCGCTTCTAGTAAAGATTGCTTTACAATGCTCCTTTGGATTAGTTTGAGTATTAGCGGAGAAAGAAGATCCTGCAGTTTGTTCCAACAGTTGTTTCGCAAGTTGACCTATTTGATTTTCCAAATTCTTGATTGCTGCTTCATTACTCTTCTGATTTGCCATGGAAGCTTGCATGAATTGTTGAAGAGTGTCCTCTAGCTTGGAACTTCCTCCTTGCGATTGTTGGCCTTGAGAATTGGGGTGTTGATAAGGACTTTGCTGCTGAAAATTTTGATTGTTGAACCTTGATGGTTGGTAACCTTGATTGTTCCTTTGATAGCCTTGATTTTGATTGTTCACATAGCTCACTTCTTCTAGCGGAGGGCAAAAACCAGTAGGATGATCTCCTTGACATAACTCGCAACATGCTACTTGATGTCGAACTTTAGAACTTTGAATCTCCTTCATTTGCTGTGGAAGCTTGGCCATTTATTGAGTAAGCGACTCCATTTGTTGAGAGAGTAGCTTGTTTTGAGCAAGAATAGCGTCATTGGTATTTAACTCAAGAACTCCCGGTTTACGTTGTGAAGGACTACGGTCATGTTGACTTTTACGATCATTGAGTGCCATCCGGTCAATAATAACGTTAGCTTCTTCCGCAGTCTTTGACATAAGAGAGCCACCCGCGGTAGCATCCAAAAGTGTTCTGTGAGTTGATTGGAGCCCATTTAGAAAAATATGGATTTGAGTGAGCTCATCAAAACCATGACCCTTGCATTTTCTCAACATTGACTTGAATCTTTCCCAAGCCTCATTTAAAGACTCGTTGCTTCCTTGAGTGAATACCGCAATAGCTGTTTTGGCTTCCATGAATCGGGATTGAGGGAAATATCTTTCTAAGAACTTTTCTTCTAACAAATTCCAATCCGTCATCACTCTTGCTGCTTGATCAAGGTACCACTCTTTTGCCTTTCCCACTAAGGAGTGTGGGAACATCCTCTTGAATGATGCCTCTTCCCCCGTTTCATCAATTCCCGTAGAACCCGCAATCTCATAGAATTTGATGAGATGGGTATACGGATCTTCATGATCCATTCCGGTGAATGGATTTGCATAGAGAAGTTGGAGGATTCCGGTCTTCATCTCTGTATTTCTTCCTCCACGGGCAAATTGAGCATTTCTTCTTGGACTATTAGCGGACATTTCGGTACGATTGTCATCCGCCATATTTCTGTCACAAGCCTCTACAACCACTTCTTTGATTGGACCAAGTGCGGAAGTAGATGCTTCTTCTCTCTGGTTCCTCTCTTCGGCTAGTTTCCTTCTTCTTCGTGTTTTGCTATTGAGCTTCCGAAGTGTTCTTTCAATTTCAGGATCAAATTGAAGTTGCTCCTCGGTTGCTTTTCCTCGCATGCACTAGAATCTACAAAACTAACAAACCAAGTGAAACAAAAGAGGGATAGTAATAAATGTAACACAACTTAAAACAAAGAATTATTGCAATGCTTGTAATATCGAACACCAATCCCCGGCAACGGCGCCAATTTGTTGAAAAGTATATCTTCGGCAAATATTTTTATATCGTATCCACAGAGATTGGTTGATATTACCGCCGTTCTATAATCCAAATGTTGTAAGTTTAGAAAGTAACAAGGTTGTTTTGGGTTGGAAAGTTATCTTGTGAGTAAATGTCACTAAAAATAGTAAAATGGTTTTAATCTAATAATAAAGCTTGGCAAGATTGGAGTTCACTATTTCAAATGTTTATGCTTCCTTATGATAACTATATAGATTTAAGATTATTGATGATGTTCAAGTATCCTCCCAAAGTCATTTATGTCTAAATGATATTGTGATAATCACTATATTGATCCTTAGACGATCTCTCCACCTAACTATCAATATAGCAATCTTTAATGTTTAATACCAAAGAAGAGCAATGAATAAATCTATCTCTACAACTTATTCACTACTTGAAAATCTGTTTTATGTCAAGACTCAAATAATCTCTCTCGACAACTACTCAAATCTGGTTTTCAACTTAGGGCAAAAACAGTATTCAATACATCAACAATCTTTATCATATATATAAATCAAATGGAATACATAAACATATGAGAATAGCTACTACCTCTAATCTTGACAAAAGGGGAGTTTAGCTCCTCATAATCATTGTTACAAAGCAGAAAGTTAAAGAAGAAAAACTTTGTTTTCTCTCTTCCAAAAAATCTCTCAATATCAATGTCAATAGTGTGAATAATAGTTCATGAATAATGTGTTTTTCTCTCCTAAAAGAGTTGACATTTCCTTAATTGATCATTTCCATCCAAAGTAGAAAAGCTATCCCAAGGCAGACACCAAAATGGCAAAACCAGCTGGCCTTCAAAACAGCACTTTTGACCCAAAAATCAGTTTGCTGGATTCGCAGGGTTCGCGGGGCGAACTTTGTTCGCGGGGTGAACTGATGCTGTCCCATTCAGTTCGCGGGGCGAACTTTGTTCGCGGGGCGAACTTTGTTCGCGGGGCGAACTGAAGTTGCCTCAGTTTCCTTGCTTTGCAAGCTTCATCCAAAATCTTCCATATTATGATGCTGCAATCCAAAGCTTTCTCATCCAAAAATTCTACAAAACTAACAAAAATGTGAAATAACTATTCAAAACAAAATAAATTAAACCTAATTGCATTTATACAAAATAGTGAGAATAAAAGTGTGTAATTACATCAAAACTTGGTAAAAGGGACCAATAAAATGATATAAAAAGTAGTACCAATTGGTCCCTAACAGTTAGTTCGTGTCAGCTTATTTTATAATCACTTTTAAAAATCACTTTTTCGAATCTAAACCACCCCCCCCCCCCCCCCCCCCCCACTTTTTGTTCTATCGGTAGATTAATTAAACAAGAATCCTTGAGAACGATATTTGAGTCAATTTGTCGTTAAACTACATTTTTTAAAAACTACTTGTTTTGATCCGCGTGCGACAGCGGATCAAAAACCTGCAGATTTTCTTGCGGATTTTGATTTTTTTAGGATTAAAACCAAAAAGATTTAATATTCAGGAATTATTTTCAAATAAAAATTAGAGACTAAAACCAAAAACACCTCAACTTACGGGGCCTTAAATTAAATATGATATAATTTAATTATTTTATTTTATTTTATTAAAAAATCTTATTTAAATATAAATAAGATTGGGGTTAATTTTGGAAAAGTAAAAAATGAAAGTATTAGGATTTTAATAGCTCTCTATAAATAGAGAATTATTTCCCATCTAATCCAAGTTTCAATTTTTGTCATTCTTAGAAAACGGCTAGCATTGTCTTCTACTTTGTACTCATATGAACTTCGTAGAATCGTCGATATCTTTCTCTGTTTGTGATCAAAGTTAAAGCACGTTACAAGAGATAATTCTGAATTCTTATTTTGTGCTTGATTTGTGAATAATGATTTAATCAAAATTCGTTCATAGAGATTGTTCCATTAAGAGGATAAAAAAATTGAGAAACTCCTCTTAAATCCCTTCATCTTGATCATGTTATATCCTAACGAGGAGTATTGATGGATACTTCGAAAGTGGAAGTTGTGATTAATCGGGAAAGACTTAAGAATGCCTATGAGGTTATAAGCTTATTAGGGTTAGCAGGATATTATCAGAGGTTTATAATGGGATTTTCTCAGCTAACTTTGTCATTGATCAGACTCACTCGTAAGGAAGTTCCATTCCATTGGAATTTTGAGTGTGAGCGGATTTTTTGCAAGTTGAAGAAAAATCTAAATACTTCCCCGTTATGGTGATTCTCGGTCCTAATCAGCCTCATGTGGTTTCCAACCCTATTTAGATCTTTTGCAATAAAGGAGAATAATTATTTATTTCAGCACAACTTTTGGTGATCGGAATCTATCTCAATTTTATCATGATAGAGTTAATAGGAGTGGTAATGACAATCTAGCACAGACAATCCTACTTGCTAGGGAAAAATCTTAAGGTTTTCACTAATCACAAAAGTCTCAAATAACTATTATTGCAATGTATTACCATCATGAACCAACAGAGGTGAGCTACATTCTTTTAGGGTATCGATTTGAAATTGTTTACAAATCAATTTTAGAGAACAATGATGTTCGTATTTTGTTTTAAATGCACGATTTGGTGGAAGTTTTAGTTGAACGTGAATGGGTTGTGGTTGTTATGGTATACTATCATGAATGATTAGATGTTAATAATCTAATGCAACAAAATCCCAAGTGACCCATTTTTTGGAGGATTTTATCTGACAATGGTTTGATATTTTAAGAATACAAGTTAGTAATATACGTTGTATTTGTGTGGATTCCTACCTTCATTACCGAATTCCACTCTACACCATTCCCTTTGAAGTTTTATAGATACTTCCCCTTGTCATTGATCACTTCTTACCAGCAGAAACAAAGGTTGAAGTTTTCTGTCATGAGCTTTTAGATAGGGATAAATAGTTAAGGTAGTAAAACAAAATCTATCCACAATGCATTATTACATCAACCATGATTAAATTTATCTATCCATAACATGTTGAAGCGTGTAAATAGTAAAATAAATTAGGTAACTAACGATGCAAAAGACTATCAACAAATTGAATTTATTTCACTTAATTAAGAATACGGTTAGGTCTAATATTCTTTTTGAATCCATATGTTAATTTTGGAATTCATTTTGGTCTTTAACTCAAAAAAAAATCCATATTAATTCCTTAATTATATAAAATGTAAGAAAATAATTCCATGTCTTTCATCTATACGATTTGTAAATTATATACCACTCTTGTCATATATAAATATTGATAATAGCTAATAAATATAATTAATAATTAATTAATATAATTAAAGTCTACAATCAATATAGGCATATCCTAATATTCTCTCGCAGTTGATACCTACAATCAATATAGGCATATTCTAATATTCTCTCGCAGTTGAATGAATAGGTTGACTGTTGTTGAGACTATTTTTGAAATCCTAAAATAGTATGAAGGGAAGAATTTTTGTAACAACACCCGCAATTTGATTTTGGTGATAAAATTATTTATTTCTCAACCAATCATACATATTATGTGAATCTAAATTATTCCAAACTGTCATGATAAACTAATTAGGGAGTACTTCTCAGAATTTGAGTACTATGATGCAAATCTACACGTTGGATTCGCATCTGATTTTGGGGAACTTAGGGTGTTTGAGTAATACCTATGTTATCAAACTTTTCTAGTGTTAATGTTTGAGTTCCATTCTGAAGGACACGTGGAGGGAATGCAAAGGCGGAGGGCATACAGGCCTTTACGTGACAAAAGCTAAAGATGTGAACGTTAGAAGCAGTTATTTCATGCTAGTGTGAGTAGGAATTTCATTTGTAGAATTCAGGGTGTTCATTTCATTAAAAAATCTCACTTACACTCAAAGTACCAGCGCTAAGAGAAAAGAGTTTTCATTAAGAGAATGTATGAATCTTGAAACAATACTTTTTTACTTTAATGCAAAGTTTTTTAATTCAATTTATGTTTCTTGTCCAGTTATTTTCATCCATATATCACTAGAATTTTCTTTTCACTTTTATTTTACTGCAACATTCTTGCTTTATTATTATTGAGATTACATCTCTACGCTTTCTTTACAACTTTTGTCGACTCAGTCGAAACCACATCTTTTTCAAAGAAAACTACAAACAAAGAACTTTAGCACTGTGTCCTAGGATTCACTAGTCGATTCTTCCAGTAACCTTTACTTAAGAAACTGGCGGTTGTTTACGAAATTTCAGCGTAAAAAAATTGGCACGTCCAGTGGGACATGTACTAACAAAAAAATTGTGTAGATATTCACATTTTTCCTGTAAAACTTGTTTTGCATTCATGAATGTTTCTGGGTTATTTGCATGTGTTTAAGGATTGGAAAGTCTTTACCAAAAATGACATGTCCTTCTGGAGACAACACTAATGCACAAATATCCCCATAATGTAGTAAAACAACCAGTTAGATCGACGGTTGAGGATGCGGCTGTGTCAACATCCGTTTGGACAACTGCTCTGGTGGGGTTTCATTGACTCCAGTTGCACTAGTACTATCATAAGGAGTAACTCCCCCACCAGATTCAAGAAATACCTTGTTTAACCCTACGATCGTAAGGCCTTTGTTTGGCTTCTTTATACCAATGAACAATAGGGATTACCCCTTATAGCATGCCAACATTGATGATGATTGGACTATTGTTTACGCTATAATTTCGTAAACAATCACTAGTCTCTTAATTAATGGTTACATGCAGGATCGACTAGTGAATCCTAGTACACGGTGCTAAAGTTCTTAACTTGTAGTTTTCTTTGGAAACAAGACTCAATTTCGAATAGGTCGAAACAGTTGTAGTGAAATCGTAAATATGTAATCTCGACAGAGATAAAGCAAAATATGGCAATAAAACAAAAGTAAAAAAGAAAGTACTAAAATGATGTATAGATGAAAGTAACTGGACAAGGAAAGTAAATTGAATTTAAAGACTTTTGCATTAAAGTAAAGATTGGTGTTTCATGGTTCATACATTCTCTCAATGAAAACTCTTTTCTCTTAGCGTTGGTACTTCGAGTATAAGTGAGATTTTGTAATCAAATGAGCACCCTGAATTCTACAAATGAGATTCATATATATACTAGTAAGAAATAAATGCTTTCAACATTCACATCTTCAGCTTTCTCCATGTAGAATCCTGCATGCCTTTCGCTTTGCATTTCCTCCACGTGTCCTTTAGGATGTAGCTTCAAAGTAGTTATCCATATTTGAATGTGATATCTGCGCACCTAAATAACTGCTTCTTTGACACACTTGGTGTTATCGAGAACTTCTATGTCGAAATATTTCCACGACATTCCCAAAAAATACTATGTCCCACTTTTACTTCGGTGCTAAAGTTCTTAACTAGTGAATCCTAGTACACGGTGCTAAAGTTCTTAACTTGTAGTTTTCTTTGGAAACAAGACTCAATTTCGAATGGGTCGAAACAGTTGTAGTGAAATCGTAAATATGTAATCTCGACAGAGATAAAGCAAAATATGGCAATAAAACAAAAGTAAAAAGAAAGTACTAAAATGATGTATAGATGAAAGTAACTGGACAAGGAAAGTAAATTGAATTTAAAGACTTTTACATTAAAGTAAAGATTGGTGTTTCATGGTTCATACATTCTCTCAATGAAAACTCTTTTCTCTTAGCGTTGGCACTTCGAGTATAAGTGAGATTTTGTAATCAAATGAGCACCCTGAATTCTACAAATGAGATTCATATATATACTAGTAAGAAATAAATGCTTTCAACATTCACATCTTCAGCTTTCTCCATGTAGAATCTTGCATGCCTTTCGCTTTGCATTTCCTCCACGTGTCCTTTAGGATGTAGCTTCAAAGTAGTTATCCATATTTGAATGTGATATTTGCGCACCTAAATAACTGCTTCTTTGACACACTTGGTGTTATCGAGAACTTCTATGTCGAAATGTTTCCACGACATTCCCAAAAAATACTATGTCCCAGTTTTACTTCGCTTGAGACTCCAAACTGTGTAGACACCCACAAAAGTCAACATGTCCCTAACTTTAACCTGTTTTCTAAGGTATTTTCCCTTGTCAAAAATCCCAGCTAACACATACATACTAACATGTCTATGTTTAGTGACAACACAATGACAACTACGCCATTGTATAACCCTCAAAACGCCTCGGCACCGACCATTAATAAAATGGGTCGACTATGAGGGATAGGTTATATCCCTGTTTGTATGGAAAATTGGTAAACAAATGATAGTCTCTTAATTAAAGGTTACTTTCAGGATCAACTAGTGAATCCTAGGACATAGTACCAAAAAACCTTACTTTATAGTTTTCCTTTGGTAAACAGCCTACTTTCGACTTGGTCGAAATAGTGATTTAAATAGTGTGAAAGATGTAGATTTCGACAATGTTGAAAATGTAAAGAAAGTAATAAGAATTGAAAGTATAAAAGCAATGTAATTTAATGAAACTAAAACCAAACTAGTAAGGCAAAGTAAAGTGAATTTTAAAGACTTTGCATTTAAGGTAAAATATGGTGTTTCATTGTTCATACATTCTCTCAGCCATGACTCTTTTCTCTGGACGTTGGTACTTTAAGTTTTAAGTGAGATTTTTGTAGTAAAATGAACACACCGAATTCTACAAATGAACTCATATATATACTAGTACAAAAATAACTACTCCTAACGTTTCTATCTTTAGTATTCGCCACCTGAAGACTTGCATACATCCTGCCTTTGCATTCTCTCCATGTGTCCTTCAGAAAGAAACCCCCAAGTAGTTATTCATATTTGAATGTAAAATCTGCATGCCTAAATAACCATTTCTTCAACGTTGTCGATGCTGTTGAAACTCCACGCGGTTGAAATGTTCCAACAATATTCAAACAATATTAAATCCCAAATCTCTTAGACCCAGGACTCCTCTTAGGTACACATCATCGGTGTTCCTTTAGATTTTCCCTTTGTTGAGATTTTTGCCCTTGTCACAAATCCCAACTAACAAATTATCCCCCCAAAAGGCCTCTTTCGACGAACCTAGGATATATGTGCATTTTTTATCTTTCCAGACACTATTCACCTAGTGGGTTGACGTCACTACCATCATGAAGTTTCTTTCAATTGTCACCTCGAAAACATGCACTTCCCACTATCCTATAACTCTACTCATTATGGCTCCAATTTCATATAGTGGCATGGTTATGTGTAGCATGTCATTTCGATCCTTCCTCTGGGGGACGACATGTGCCACCTGTTTCGTGCCACTTGTCAAAAATGAAGGTTGAAATTTTTTTCTTCCCCTCTATAAATAACACTTCATTCATTTTTCAACTCCTTTCCTCTATCTTCTTCAGCTTCTCTACTCATAAAACTTTCTTCTTCCAACGTTTCTTAGAACTTCTCAAACTTTCATCAATGGCTCCTTTGAAAAAGAACACTAAGGCGGCCAAAGATCCACTCCCCATGCCCAACATGCTTCCTTATGCTATGGTAGTTGGAAATCGAGAGTACGTTCATGAACCTCCAAACACTGAGGAAAAGATGTGCATTTATAAGTCTCAAGTACTCATTCCTTACATTTATGAAACAACTAATGACCTTATGGGTCCTACGTGTGACCCCTATGAAAACCTTGCTAAGCTTAGAGATTTTCCCCCCACTTATAATAGGACAAAACCCCTAGTTAGCGTTAAGGGACCCATGAATCTAGAGTACATGATTACCACTTTGTGAGTCTTTCGCTCAGCTCCCCCAACCAAAAAACATGATGATTACATATCTTGGTTAGATAAGATAGAATCCAAAATGAGTGAAATTTGGAAAGAGATAGGTATCTTCGACTTGATCCAATTGTCGAGAACCGGTTCGGCATACTGCCAAAACATATTGGCCGCGTCTATTTACTATTGGGAAAGCACCACTAATAGTTTTCAACTTCCCTATGGTATGTTAACACCTATGCTCTTCGACGTGGAGTCCATTATCGGCCTTCTCCCTATTGGTGGAAACTTTGACCCCAACGAGAGTGACAAAGATAACATTGATTTCGACAACAATCATGCCGACTTCAGTAGGTACATTGAAGACTACCACGTTACTGGCACCACTGAAGTCACTGTGGAAGAACACATTACATTCCTTGCACTGTGGTTATCCAAATGCATATTTTGTTGTATATCACTTAAGGTGCCGAAGAGGTATTTAACTCTTACAAACCAGCTGCATGAGGAAAAAGATATATGCCTTAGTCAGCTAATTTTAGGGTCACTATATGAATCCCTAAGAGAAGCCATCTAAGACTTAAGGAACATCTCACCTAAGGACGGTCTACTGCTAGATGGACCATTCTGGCTACTTCAGTTATGGCTCAACGTCACGTTCGGAACTTCTTTGAAGGTCAAGCATTCAGATGACATTGATGCCACTATTAGTGACAAAAACATTGAAGGCGTTCGGATGAACCTTATGACTACAATTGATAAAAGTATGTCATATCGAGAAGCCTTTTTTTACTTACTTCCTGGTGTTCGCCAAGCACTATAACTTCACTGCAACCATGGTCCCCTTTTCTAAAATAACACATGGACCTGAGTGGTTCACACGTCAATATCCAATCACTGGCGAAAAAGAGAATGAATCAAAAAGGATATGGGAAACCTTCTTGACTCCCAAACTTCTCTCTACCAGAGTTGGGACCTCCAAGGAACATGTGAGGATCCTTAGTTATCAACCCAACCTAGTATCAAGCTAATTTGGGATCATCCAAATTGTACCTCGACTATTCTTCAAAAAGAAAAACAAGTTGTGCCTCAACATTGTCAACTAATATGAAGATGATTACCTTCAAAGGATATCTCGACATGCTGATGGTCATCCCACACTTGCTCCATTTGCTTTTGAACCCTCCTACTATTGCACCCAAGATTTTGATACTTGGTGGAGATCTTACTATGCAAAAGAGTTTATGGATGCTGCAACAATTAGCCAATACGTCATTAACACTTTCTCTTCTTTGAAGCAAAAATTCCACATAAAAGATATTCAAGCTTTCATGAAGTACTTTGAAACTGTGTACGACCCAAATGACCTTAGTCGGACAATCTGTGAGGAAGCGGTTACTCTGAAAGAGAAAATGCAGGTGAAGTTTCCCAGTTTGAAGATTCATGAGTATATGGAGACAAATATAAGTTCGCCATGAATTATTACCCTCCTAAATTTCCCCCTTTGCCCAACAACGAAATGGATCTGGCTTTCTCCCCTCCAAGGAACATGTGAGGATCCTTAGTTATCAACTCAACCTAGTATCAAGCTAATTTGGGATCATCCAAATTGTACCTCGACTATTCTTCAAAAAGAAAAGCAAGTTTTGCCTCAACATTGTCGACTACTCTGAAGATGATTACCTTTAAAGGATATCTCGACATGCTGATGGTCATCCCACACTTGCTCCATTTGCTTTTGAACCCTCCTACTATTGCACCCAAGATTTTGATACTTGGTGGAGATCCTACTATGCAAAAGAGTTTATGGATGCTGTAACAATTAGCCAATACGTCATTAACACTTTCTCTTCTTTGAAGCAAAAATTCCACATAAAAGATATTCAAGCTTTCCAGAAGTACTTTGAAACTGTGTACGACCCAAATGACCTTAGTCGGACAATCTGTGAGGAAGCGGTTACTCTGAAAGATAAAATGCAGGCGAAGTTTCCCAGTTTGAAGATTCATGAGTATATGGAGACAAATATAAGTTCGCCATGAATTATTACCCTCCTAAATTTCCCCCTTTGCCCACCAACGAAATGGATCTGGCTTTCTCCCCTCTGTTTCCACGGTGATTCGTTTGTGGAGAATGTTTGAAGGTACATAAAAATGAGCGTCTGAAACCTGCGCAGCGAGTGACTCCGACTAAGCTGGACTTATATAGTTTCAAAGGCCACCTTCATGTCGATATTAGGGGGTGGCAATTGGATCCATTAAGATAAAATTTATTCAATCCATCCACCAAAAAATTCATCCAATCCATCCACTATATAAAAATTAAGTTAATGGGTTGAATTAAATATGGATTGATCCAATCCATTCGATACATTTTAATGATCCAATGGATTTTTATCTCCGTGAGATCTTTTTAAAACAAATTAATAAAAAAAAAATTTAAATCAATTTTTTTCAAATATTAAAAAATCATTTTTTTGGATAATACAAAAAGTAAAAAAAAATCCAAAAAAAAAAACGATTTTTCTCGAAAATTAAAAATTCATTTATTTGAAAAATACTAAAAGTCGATTTTATTTTCGGGAAATTTATTTTTTTACGAAAATACAAAAAATTATTTTTTTCGAAAATATAAAAAAACCTTTTTTTTTCTCAAAAAAATATGATTTTTCCAAAAAATTAAAAAAATGATTTTTTTTCGAAAAAAATTAAAATACAAAAAATCAACTTTTTTTCTGAAAAATTAATTTTTTCGAAAAAAGAAATCGATTTTTTCAAAAATAATAAAATATCATTTATTTTCAAAAAAAAAATTCTTTTTTCAAAAATAAAATAAAAAATTGGGTTGATGGATATCCATCCATTAAAAATATGATAATGGATGGATTGGATGGATTGTATTCTTGATGGATGGATTGGATTGGATATTTTTAAGACACTTTTAGTGGATTGTTAATGTACCAATGGATTATTTTGATTCATCCATTAACAATTCAATTCATATTCATCCGATCCATCTATTTTGCCACCCCTAGTCGATATAGATCATGTCAGGGTCGAAACTCCCATACATGAGGCTAAGGAAGCAAATAAATCTCTTCACCATCTTTCGAATCATATAGTCTCCAATCTCTATATTTACAAATGCTTTAATTTTATCATAGTTATCGAATATAGAAGAGGACCAGGGACGTTGCTAGTGATAAAGTAGCATTCAAAAAATCAAAAACTCCAAGGTCGAGGAAACCTCCTCCAAACCTGCCCAAGTAAGTCTTTCATTGTAACACTAAGCTTTGTGTTTCTCAACATATTTAACTTTAGCATTTTTCTTTACTTGAACTCTTCTTGTATAATTTTTGTGTAGGTTGACGAAGCCAACATAGAGGGCGAATCCGTCGCAACAATTCCTGAACTGATCCCTGTAAAAGATTCATCCCTTGAGCCTCCTCCACATAAAAAGAAATCATGAGGCGTTGGTGGCAAGAAGATTTCAGCCTGTCCTAGAGTGGCTCCCACTCGTAAGGCAAAGAAGGGAAAGAAAGTTCTTGCAGAGAAAGCTGCAAAGGCAACCGACACGAAGAGGAAATTGGCCTCGAATGAGAGTGCTAACTTCAGCCCTGACGCGGATACCATAAAGGTAAATCCATTATTCTTTATCCTTCTCACAATTTTTTATATTGAGTATTCACGCTTAACTTTTCTATAGGACAAACCCCCTTACACAACCCGTGTATGCATTCACTGAAAAATCAGCTCCAACCAATAGCTCACTAGTACATCAACCTGTTGTTACTGCAACCATTATCGATGAAGTCAACAAACCCGCAGGGGCTGATGACAACACCTCTCACCAATCGACTGGGAAAGTTTCCCTTTATGAACCAAACTCTTTAACATCTATAGAAGAAGAGAAGAACCAAATGGACGTGGATAACACTTCACTAGGGAATACCTTTGAACAAGTAGAGCCAAAGAAACCAACTCCCCCCGGAAGTCCTCGACCCACTCAAGATGCCCAACCACAAGACAAAGTTGTTGACACCTTAAATAATGTTGAACAAACCGTTAAGGTGACTGCCCCCAGTATGGTGAAAGAAAATCCATAAGTGTCGACCGTGAATATCGCTTCTTCGTCCATCAATCTTATATCCCATGAGGAAATGGGTGCATTGAAGAAAGTAAATCTCATGGCCTACATGAAAATCGTGATAAACAGCAAGGGTAGATCCACTAATAGGTGTTCAAGTTCTTCGACCGTTTTTGGAGGTACGAATGGGCCTGAGACCGTTGATGAAATTCTGAAATAGGTGAAGACCCTTACTGGAGGAATTAATTATTTTGAGGTCTTGGAGAAGGATTTCATCTATAGTTATAGTATCAAGACTCTTTGAAAAAGTTGGATGTCCCTGATGCTCCCATCAAAGTATTCGATTTTCTAGTCACTTTTTGGCTCCTCTTTGAACAAATTCTTGTTGATTTCCAGAGTAAGCATGTTGTTAAGATGAAGATGGAGCCCGAGGCAACTGAGAGGTCGATGACATGGAACCTGACTAATGAATCTGACCAGCAAGTTGAACAACTAGAAGAAAGTATTCATCAAGAGGACAATGTTGTTACTACTTTGGATACCAAAATGTTCAGCTGGAAGAATAAGATCGAAGATTTGCAGAAGAAGGTGCAAGAGGCTGAAACTGAGAAGACCAACATTCGAAGAGTCAGCCAAATCCAGTTAGATAAAGAAACTCAAAATGGGATCAAACACCTAGAGACTGTCGACGCTCTTGATATTGATTTTTTTATATATAATTCACTCATTTCTCAAATTGATCGTCACCTTACTGCAGCTAGAGGCCAGTATGAGAGACTCAAAACTAATTTACATTTCTAGGATTGCACTTTGATTTATTTTTGTTAGAAGTTTCTTTTTTTCCGCTTGTGGCAACATCTTGGATAATGTAATCTTAAAGTATGCCCTTCGTGGCACTTGAAAATGTTTAAGGCTATTAGCTTTTTAGCCTCCTTAGTTTAAATTTCTTTTATTTTGCGTCAATATGCACTTCCTACAAAATAGGTCTATATTGTTTTAAATACTTGTCGTTTATTCGTAGGATTTGACCTTCAGGGGTCAAATCTTTGACTTCATATGCATTGTTTGAATATGTTTGCAGAATTTTAAATGGCCATTCCCAATTTGGGGATCATTTGTCCAAAACTCCATCTTTTCGATCCATGCGTCAAACAAACATTCTCCATCTTCATGTCTAAAATTATTAATCTTATTTATTACTTGGGTCGTTTTGCTTAGCAAAAAATACCGTGCAAGGAAGACAACTTTCAATTGACCCCAAGAGATTATTGAATTGGCGGGCAAGGATTGAAGCTAAGATCGCATACGATATCTTAATGCCGAAGGAAATAACCTGAGGAAGATGGTGTTTTGGTCAACTCCCTTAGCCTTTACAATACCATAATTATCAACAAAGATAGAAAGTTGTAGGTTCGGGTTTTCTTAAAGCAACCCTAAAAATTGGTCATGTTGGACCATACCTATCAAATATGGTTTGAGTTCAAAATCATTTTCCGCAATCGGCGTGTACATAATATTGTAGTGCGGTTTCTCTTCAGTAGGAATCAAATGCTCCTTAAGAGGCTTAGTGTCATCTATTGGATCGACCATCTCTTGTTGTCTTAGATTTCAGGGTCTCTCACGTAACAAACACTCGATTTCGTTTACAGTCGTGACTACATTCTTAGTAGAGCAAGTTCTTCGCATACAAGGGAAGCGAGAGAACTATAGAGAAAAAAAATCTAGTCTATACAGTGACTAAATAAAAAATATCAAGTAGAGTTGGTCCCCGACAACGACGCCAAAAACTTGACACGATGCAAGTGTACAGCTGTGCGAAGTAGTAAAAAAAGTTATCGAACCACAAAGACCAAAGGTTTGATTACCAAATTTTATTTTGTCGTTGTATATCTAGAGTGACCGAAAATTGGAGTTTTGTAAAAACATTTAAATAGAAAAACACTTTTTGGGAAAATAGCTTAAATGAAAATCACTTAAAATACTCTGAAACAAACAGGACTTAGGGTTCATGATCCCTACTGTGACACATTCATATGATATTTTCACTTCTATTACGAGAATTTCGGCACAGTTATAGAAAATAGAAAAATGTAGATAACACCTAGTTTCATAAGTGTGTTGTCCTATCTGAGGCAAGAGACTCTTTTCATTGTGCAGCTATAAAAGATGGAACATTTCTCAATCGCGTCTGAGCACTTTTATTATATCAGACTTAACTGTTTAAAAATCCGCTCTCGATTACCGACGCATATACATTCAGATTACGGTCGGTACTTAAAAACTCTTTACTTTTGTGCAAGTGTTGGAATGAAAAAAAATCAGGTTTTAAAATAACTCTTAAATAAAATTCTCGTAATCGATTAGTGATGGATTATACTAATAGTCACAAGATATGTCTCATGACCCTTAGTCCCTAGTGGACTACTCACTCATGGCGAAGAACAACACAAATAGAATAATTCTCATAATCGAAAACATGATTAAATGTAAAAACGTAAAGTAATAATGATTAAAAAAAACATATAAGTAACCTTACTAACAAAAAATTAGATTGAACTAATAATCTATCTAAGTGCTCCAATGGAGACTTGAGTATAGCAATACAATAGAATTGGAAAAATAAAATACAAACTACGAATTTTTATAACAAGAATCCTAATTGTGGGACAAAGTAATCTTATCAATGTCCATTAAGATGAAAATATTTTGAATCAAGAAATGCACAGATCCGAAAACAATAATAGAAAACGCCGAAAAAGAAAAAGAAATAGAGGAAAAATTTGTCATTCTGTTATGGCTCGTAGAAGCTGCCATAACATGTCACTGGTTTTAGTATTGGGAGAGGCTTTTAAAGGATATGGTGCATTGACTGCTATGGCCCGTAGCAGCTGATGGCCGTAGTTGCCTTCTAGAAAATGTGTGGGAGAAATCTGATTCTTCGCCTTTTTCACGAAAGACAATAAATCGAACAAAAACGAAAAAATACCAAAGTAAAACAACTAATAAAAACAATGTGAAAATGACTTATTAAACTCTCCCAAACTTTGATTGTTTATTCTAAAGCAACAAATCATGCTTATGCAAATTTTCGGATAAAGCGGTTCAATGATAGAAAAACTTACAAAAATAAAACTCCTGATTTAATGATTAAGCACATTGTTAACGTATGCTTGAGTCCAATGTCACCAAAAAGATATACTTGATAGCAAAAACATAGTAAGGTCGTCCATGAATTTTAGTTTGACGTTGACAAAGTATCATCAACATTTAGGATCAAAAGCTCTAATACCATATAAAAATATAATTTCCTATCTTTCATGATGACATAATTTTTTTATTAAATCTTATATGGATAAGAATAAAATCTAATAAATATAATTAATAACTAATTAACATAATTAAATTAAAGTCTAACATATAGAGAGAGAATTTAATTAATATATCCTAATTGTGTAAAGATTTTTTACGTCAGTTAATCATATTTATTTAAAATAGACAGTGCATAATAATATATATATATATATATATATATATATATATATATATATATATATATATATATATATATATATATATATATATATATATATATATATATATATATATATGATAACACTGACTAGATGCGGATAGAAAAATAATAAAATTACCTTGTGTTTTTTTTATATGACTAAATTATAAATACTGATTTGGCTGTTATATTCTTATTTTTAATATTTAAGAAAGAAACTAATAATTAACATATTCATTCTTATATATGCCAATTTACATGCAAACCTGGGTGAGCTTTTTCAATTAGCACATAATATGTCAATAAAAATAAAATAAAATAAAAATAGAAATACACATAAATTTCTCTCTCTCTCCATCTCTCTACATTATTTATTCTTAGATCCATCACTTCATCATCATAGTAAGAAAGAATTTCCGGTGCCTCTCCACCATACGGTATTGTACACCGCTGCAAACAAAAGAAAAAAAAATATTAGTCGATATATTTTAAATTAAAACAACATGAGAAAATGTAAATTATTACAAAAAGTGATAAAAAGAAAAAACATTATTACCTTAATTAACATAGAAAGAGAGAAAAAAACAACATTAGATTAGATCTAATCGCTGTCGCTGCTGCTGCTACTATCATGATCATGTCCATGACCATGTTCCTTCTTCTTCTTATCCTTCTTCTTCTTGTCCTTCTTCTCACCTTTGTTTCCATGTTCATCACTTCCACCATGGATCTTGTCCTTAATCTTCTCAACTACACCTTCTTTGTGTTCACCTTTGTGCTTATCATCGTGACTTTTCTCCCCTTTGTGTTCATCATCACCATGGATCTTGTCCTTGATCTTCTCAACCAAACCTTCCTTGTGTTCACCTTTGTGCTTGTCATCGTGACTCTTCTCTCCTTTGTGTTCATCTTCTTTCTTGTGTCCTCCGATGTGAAGAGTCTCTCCGATCTTGTTGATGATTCCTGCCATTTTCTTTTCTGTGACTTTCTTTTGCTTCTATGTGACTTTCTGAGTTTCTGTGATATTGCTAGTGAAGCAATTGAATTTATAGACTTGAATAAAAGTAACGTTAATTAATATAGATATTATTTTGGCTGAAATTACGGTAATGACCATGTGCGTGTAACGTCCGTGTCCACGTGTACGCGGTATTATTATTATTATTGGTCGGTAGGTCAAAACATATAAAAAATAAATATAATTATTCTTATCCGATTTATTTATATGTCAAAGTATAAATATAAATGTCAAAAATCACATATAAATATCTTTAGTTTATATGAAAATTTTACTTTTTTTAATTTTATTAAGACATTGATGAATCTAGTCAATATTTGAGATGAGATGATTTTTAGGTAAGAAAAAATATTCAATAAAATTTTGGTCAAAGGAAAAACTTGTATGGTAAGATAATAAAAACTTCAATGAAAATTTGTTTTTGGCTTCTTTTTTTGGGTATCTAAATTTTAACGCTCTAGAATTTAGTGTAGTAAAGTATGGCATCTATTGGTTGGTGTGTAGAACAGCATCCAATGCTATTGTTATGATGGGGCTGACCAACCAATGCTTAGGAATAAAGTGAGATGGGGTCTCAGCAGAGAAATGATATTCTTATCCAATATTTCTAGCTTAATGCTATGGTTTAAAAGCACAATTTAATAGTTAAAGAAAGTAATATTATATTGTAAACTGTGTGTTAATTTTAATAAAAATATAAAATTATTATTTTAATTATTATTTTTAATACAAATTTTCTATGTATCTTATGTCTTTATCGCGTAAGTTAACATTATTCATATTTTTATATTACATCATATTTTAAGTGAAATATTATAATAATAATTTAAAAAATATATAAAAATAAAATATTTACTTTTAAATTAAAGTGTAACGATATAAATTATTCATTTATCCATTTTATAACTTTATTAATTAATATTTTATATGTTATTAATAATTTTGTTTTATTATTAAAAATTAATTTTAATATCTTGACGTTTATTAATCAATTTTATAATTTTATTAACCAACGTTTTTCTTTTCATTAATCAATTTTATTTTACTATTAAAAATTATTTTTAATATCTGAACATTTATTAATCAATTTTATCACTTCATTAACCAACTTTCTACATTTCATTAACAATTTTTTTTACTATAAAAAGTCATTGTTCATGCACCGTTTACGGGGCAATGTTCAAGAGTCATTGTTCACGTGCATGCCTTTGTTCACGGTTTTTATATTTCATAATTTAATGTCAGAATTTCGTTAATATTATGTATTTTATTTGTTAATGAAGTATTGAAGTTGGTTAATAAATTATAATTAAAATAAGTGGTTAATAGCATAAATTTGTTGGTTAATGCAATAGTGAAGTTGGTTAATGACACAACTTCATATTTGTATTATAAAATAATTGTGAGTAGTGTGGGTAATACTCCCATATTTATTGGAAATATGGATACTTGACCATTTATAAGTGAGAGAACTCATTCACCTATCACCTTAAGATTTTAGGTGAATATGTGTCTCTCACAAAGGTGTTGCTCTAAAAAGAAGAAGTCTCACAATACTCAATGCTCCATAGTGAAAAGAACTCCTCAAGCAAATGGTATCAGAGTTTGGTTCGAGAAAGGGACCGGCTTACTTGTATCTTAAAGTTTTAGGTGAATATGTGGTGTCTCTCTATCACCTTAAGGTTTTAGGTGAATATGTGGTGTGTCTCTCACAAAGGTGTTGCTCTAAAAAGAAGTCTCACAATGCTCAATGCTCCATAGTAAAAAAGAACTCGAAAAAATGGTATCAGAGTTTGGTTCAAGAGAGGGACTTACTTGTATCTTAAAGTTTTAGGTGAATATGTGGTGTCTCTCTCACAAAGATGTTGCTCTATAAAGAAGAAGTCCCACAATATTCAATACTCTATAGTGAAAAAAACTCCCTCAATATATATATATATATATATATATATATATATATATATATATATATATATATATATATATATATATATATATATATATATATATATATATATATATATATATATATATTTAAAAAATGTTCATCGTATAAATATGATGAACAGTGCATACAATATAGGTATTTGTGTCAAATTTGGATGTAAACATAACATTTATGTTTTCAATATTCTTTCTAATCTTAGACTCAATTTTCATTTGATGCACAATCTATAATCTATAATATAATAAAATAACGTAACGTGGAAAACTCAATTTTGTCCCATTATCTAAATCTGTCACATTTTGTTATGGGGCAAATTTGGTCTAAAAATTTACTTTTTGAACTAAACTAGCAATTTCAATCGATTTAGTTGCTAAATCTTATACTTTCTTTCACTTCAACTATGTTTTGAATCAGTTTTCACTCTCTTTAATTCCAAACTAACCAATCAAATTCAACTTTCCAACTCTTTTCCCAATATCTCATCACATCCAACTTTTTTTCATCACATCACCTTTTCTGCTTCATCTCACTCTTCCTCTTTTTCAAACTTCTCTCTTTATGCTTCATCTCTCTCTTGCTTGCGAAAATGTCTTATCTCTCTTTCTTCCAACTTTTTCTTTGAACATAAATCTCACTTCCATCTCTCTTGCAAACAAAAATCAAAAGTATGGATAAAAGTGAAATCAAGAAGGAGAAAAGGGGTACCAATCAGAACTAGGAAGACGACGACAACTATGGTATTTCTGACATTTTGCGGTTTCGCAGTGGTAGATCTACTTTTGTTTATGTTCACCACCTACGATTCTTTTTCTACAGAACAACAAACGATGGTTATTCAGTCGCGACATTCATTGCCTTCAGCCACAATTCTTTACTTTTCACTTTTCACTCATCACTAGTTACATTCATCGCATTCAGTCACTTAAGAAATGTGAGTTGTTACTGTTAGAACAAGATTTGGTTCTGCATCTATACCTTGATTTTTAATGATAACAACATTGTATTTGTGTGAGAATAATTTTGGCACTCTAATGGTTTGTTATTTTGTAGCTTTAATAAACAGTGTTGATTCTGATCATATGATGTGTAACACCATCAGTTTTTGGACTTTGTGTTTCAAATTCGCTTCTGTGTTGCAATTAGAAGTTCCGAAAGACGTCAATATCGCTTCTGTAACGTTCTTTCTGCTTCTGCGTTATCTCACCCATCAGAAGCTTCTGAGGAGACATTGTGTTGTTGTTGCAATGTTCTCTCAATTGTTTTGCTTTTGGACGTGACTCTGTCAACAAGCTTCAAAAGAATTGCAAGCTTCTGAAGTTGTATTGTGTAGTTGAAGATTCTGAAGATATCAAGATAGAAGATTGAATTTATTAAGGTTTTGACTGAGGTTTCTGAAGACTCTGAATATTCTGAAGACACTGAAGAACTCAAGCCAAAATACTGATGATGTCATGGTTCTGACTTAAGGTTCTGAAGTTTCTGAATCCAGCTCTCTATTTCTTTATTTCATGCTTCAATCATCTTTTATCAGAAGCCAACGAATCTGGAGATAAGATCAAATGGAAACGTGATCAAATAGTAAATAGTACAAATCGAACAATCTTTCCACTACCTGATTTTATGGGCAAGGACTGTACTATTCATCATACCTATCACTGAATTTGTGGGTGAAAGGGCGTACATGGTATCATTCCTTTCTCATCCAATAGTGGACAGCCGCTTAAGGAGTTTTTCCCATTTTTCCCTCCAACGGTCACATGCTTACACTATATAAGCATGCATTGGAGACTTGAAGAACTCTCGCTTGCTCTCTTGCTGATGAACTACACAAGTTAATTTTCTTTGTGAAAAGCTCATCTTTTGTATTCAGTGTTATTTATGTATTTATTATTCATTTGTGTAAAATCTGTGTTTGAAGAAGCATCTTGTAATACATAAACTTGTATTCAAACTATTTGTTTGATTCCTTGAGAAAGTTATCCTTGAGAAGACAAAGAAAGCTTTTATTTGTGAATCCTTGAGGAGACCAAGGTTTAGTTTGATCCTTGAGAAAACAAAGAAGGGTATTCTTTGTGTTTATTGTAATCTATTGATTATAGTGGATTAAGTCCTTATGTATGAGACAAATCATCCTGGCGGGTGGACTGGATTAGCTTTGAGTTTCAAGCGAACCAAGATAAAAATCATTGTGTTTTTATCTCTTCATTATTTAACTTGTTAGTAGAGTTTTTGTTTTGGAAAAAGCTTTTGCTTTTAAAACCCAATTCAAATCCCTCTTTCTTGTATTTTTCACACCTTCAATTGGCATCAGAGCTCTGGTTCTGATTGTGATAAAAAGTTTTTATCAACATCTCATAGTGTTCGGTACCGATCCAGTTGTGTGAGAAACAATGGTTGATGATAACGTTAATAATGATAGAGATCATTACATTGTTAAACCACCTATTTTTTATGGTGAAAAATTTGACTACTGGAAAGACAGAATAGAAAGTTTCTTTCTTGGCTAAGATGTTGATCTCTGGGATCTCATAGTTGATGGCTATGTTCACCCAGTAAATGTTGAAGGAAATATTTTAGCAAGAAGTGTTATGTCTGATCAACAAAAGAAAGACTTCAAAAATTATCATAAGGCCAGAACCATTTTGCTCAATGTTATCTCTTATACGAAGTATGGGAAGATAATAAACAGAGTTTTCTTCTCTGAGAATGACTCATGAGGGAAATTATAAAGTAAAGGAAATAAAGGCCTTGGCCTTAATCCAGAAATATGAGACTTTCAAAATGGAAGATGATGAAAATGTTGAAATCGTGTTCTCAAGGTTTCAGATGCTTGTTGCATGACTTTAGGTTCTGGACAAAGGGTATTTTACAGCTGATCATGTCAAGAAAATTATCAGAAGTCTTCCCAAAAAATGGAGACCTATGGTAACTACTCTAAAACTGGCTAAGGATCTTAATAGCATCAGTCTTGAAGAACTTGTTGGTTCTTTAAGAAGTCATGAGATTGAGTTAGAAGAAGATGAACCTCGGAGGAGAGGTAAATTTGTAGCTCTAAAACCTATGCCTGAGAAGACTAGAGCATATCAAGTTGAGGAAGAATCAGAAGGATCTGATGAAGACTCGGAAGATGATGATGAACTATCTCTAATCTCAAGAAGAGTCAACAGATTCTGGAAACACAGACAAAGTGGTCGAGGGAAATTCAAAGGAGTCAGAAGGACTGTTGGTCGCTTCGAATCCTCTTCTGGTCAAAGAAGAAAACTTATGGAAAATAAGTTATATGTTTCGAGTGCAAGGAGCCAGGTCATTACAAGAATGATTGTCCCAATCTAAAGAAGGACAGAAGGCCCAAGAAGAACTTCTCCAAAGTCAAGAAGGGGCTGATGGCTACTTGGGATATCTCAGAATCTGAAGAAGAAGATTATGACAAAGAAAAAGATAATATTGCACTAACGGAAACTAATGAGGATCCCACAAGCTCTAAGGAACCATAAGACAAGATTTTGTCAGAACCAGAATCAAACTCCGATTTTGAAGAGGTATTTTCTAATCTATCTCTCTCTAATATTGAAAGTTATCTTTCTGAAATGTTGGAAAAGTATCAGAGTCTCCAAAGCAAATACAAGGACCTTAAACAAGTCCAAGTAACTGCTTCTGAAACTCAGAAAGAGCTTGAGAATGATATTTCCTCTCTAAACGAAAAAGTATTTTCTTTAGAAAGTAATAACTCTGCTTTGAAAAGCAAAATTTCAAAACTAGAAGAGGAAATAACTTTAGAAGCTTCTGGTACTGATTGTGTCATCAGACATGACAGAGCATTCTAGTACTTTTTGGCTAAAAGCATAAATAAAAGCAAAATGGCTTCCTTGATCTATGGAGTTAGCAGAAATGGCAGGAAAGGTTTGGGTTGTACAAAAACTACAAAACCTGATGAAATTCAGAAGGTTAAACCAAAACCTCTCTATGTGCATTTCGTGCCTGCTGGCACTGAGTCTGATATTACTGCACATACACAAAAGCATACTAAGGATAAGAACTTGGTTCTGAAACCTAAGTATCATGCACAAATCTCTCATGATTATCCTTTTGCTAAAAGACCCATAGTTGTAAGAAACTCTGGGAAAACTAACAAAAGAGGACTCAGAAAGTGGGTACCTAAGGATAAAATATTTATGTTGCAAACATCCTTAACAGCTCAGCTGAAACACCAATCATGGTACATGGATAGTGGATGCTCGCGACACATGATGGGAAGAAGGTCTATGTTCAAAGATTTGGAACTTAAACCTGGAGCCTTTGTTGGTTTCGGAGGAAACCAGAAAGGAAAGATCATTGGCTCTAGAACCATTGGTAATGGTAAACTTCCTTCTATTACTGATGTTCTTTTAGTTGATGGTTTAATGCATAATCTATTGTCCATTAGCCAACTTAGTGTCAATGCTTATGATATCATCTTTAATAAAAAGTCTTGTAAGGTTGTTAGTCAGAAAGATGGCACAATCCTTTTTAATGGAAAGAGGAAAAACAACATTTACAAAATTAGACTTTCTGATCTTGAAGATCAAAATGTAAAATGTCTAATGTCTGTTAACAAAGAGCAATGGGTCTGGCATAGACGTTTGGGTCATGTTAGCATGAGAAGGATTTCTCATCTAAATAAGCTTGAATTAGTCAGAGGTCTATCCAAACTGAAGTTCGCTTCAGATGCTCTTTGTGAAGCATGTTAGAAAGGAAAGTTTTCTAAAACATATTTCGAAGCTAAAATTGTTGTTTCTACCTCAAGACCATTAGAACTTCTGCACATTGATTTGTTTAGACCAGTGAAAATTGCTTCTATCAATGGAAAGAAGTATGGATTAGTCATTATTGATGACTACAGTCGTTGGACATGGGTAAAGTTCTTGAAACACAAGGATGAGTATCACTATGTATTCTCAACCTTCTGCTCGCTAGCGCAAACAGAAATGACTTACAAAATAGTCAAATTCAGAAGTGATCATGGTGGCGAATTTAAAAATAAACACTTTGAAAATCTTTTTGATTCAAATGGTATTTCCCATGTTTCTCCTGTCCAAGAACTCCACATTAAAATGGAGTTGTAGAAAGGAAGAATAAGACCTTGCAAGAAATGGCCTGCACCATGATCCAAGAAACTAATATGGCTAAGCATTTCTGGGCAAAAGTTGTGGAGACATGACTTCTCAGATATTTTGATGACGACAAACCTTGCTACATAGCTAAAGTTGGATTAACAAAAAGATTGATCAAGGTTTAAAGCTCGTGTATGAAGTTTCCAACAAATGATCAAGTCTTGGTGAATCACATGAAGATTCGGCTTTCACATGGATTAAGGTAACACTTGAACTCTAGATAGTTATACAAGTGTTTATAACATGTTGCATTCATATCATAATCATTGAAAATAGTTTTATGCATCAACAAACCACCACACTTCATTTTTTAAGTTATTTTTCAAAACTGTGTTAGAGTAACCGGTTATCAGTTTTAGAGTAACCGATTACTCTGAGTAATTTTCAAACATTTTTTTTAACGTTGGAACCATGTAACCGGTTATCCATTTTAAGGTAACCGGTTATCTCAAGCAAATTTCAAATTATTTTGTAACGTTGAATGCATGTAACCGGTTACCCTATTTAAGGTAACCGATTACCACTGATCCAGAATGAAAAATATTTGCATCTTTTCATGAAAACTCTTATGGTCTCTTCATCATGAAACATGGCAACCTTTGGACTATTGCATTCATCTGAGGAGGTGTTTTAGACATTATATAAACATCATTTTTCAGATTTCAAAATTACCTCCTTGCAAAAAATTTAAATCATTTACACACATTCTCTCAATCTTTCTAAGTGTTCATCCACATTTTCTTAAGAGTGAAACTTTGCATAAACCTTCATTTTTCAGCATCATAGTTTCATTCCAATTCAAGAACACTTGTATAACTACTGTGAGATTTGAGTGTTACAAAGGAGAAGATCAATTATTTAATTGATATATTTCAATTTTCATCTATCTCATCTTATACAAATTATTCAGAATTATATTCTTTGATTACTGTAACACCTCAAAATTTGCCCTCCTCTCTTGGGACTAGTCTAGCATATTGCATTTCATTTTTTAGGGCATTAGACATTTGCATGTTGCATATCATGTGAGAACAAGCAAGTCATCCTCCAAAGTCTTTCTCAGAAGATAGAGAGGTTAAGAGATCCAAGCCTGAGGGTCTCATAAATTGATCACTAGCCATCTGAGGGTTTGTGCTTCAATTAGGGTTTCTTGGTCCTTCAAGGAGTTTGAGAATTATATTATTGGCAAGGATATGTCGTCATCATCATGGTTGCGTCCTCCTCAAAGGTTTCAGAATTCATGCTCAGGTTCCTTGGGATTAGGGTTTTGACCTCTAGTCAACCCTAATCGATGTCATTCTACCAGTCAGGGATCTTTAAGGAAATGAGGTATTTGGTGATGGTGTGGATCACATGATCATTTTGAAGAGCTTATTAGAGCTAGGGGTTCATTTTGGAGCCATTTCATCAAGTGGTTGAGGTTCAAAATCATCTGTGCATGTTCAAGTCATCTGTCAACCAGAAAATCAACAGAAAGTCAACTGAGGGCTAGGAGGTGGGGAAATGAGTTTCAACATCTCATTCATGTTCAAAAGAGGCTTATTAATCATGTCAAATGCATATCTTGAAGAATTTGAGGTCAGATCAAAAGTTTCCCAAAATGGAAAGTGACCTATAATTGAAAGTTTCCCAGAATGGAAAGTTTTTGGTTCAAATTCAACTTGATCTTGCATCATCAAAGAAGCTTCAAATGAAATTTTGTCCAACATGAAAGTTGAAGATCTCTCTCTATCCCATTTCCAAAAAGTCCAAGATCATGAATTTATGATGAATGGTTAAGGAGTTATGATCAAATCATTGCAAAGTATGCTTGAAACTTCAAAAGGCCATAACTTTTGATTCATAACTCCAAATTTGGTGGTTCTTTTTGCATTGTTCTTCTCATGTCATGAGGTTTCCAAATCAACCATCCCATTGCATTAAATATTATCACATGATCATTTGCATATTCAAGTCAATTTTGGAGGGAAAATTGGAAATTTAAAAATGGTGCATTGTATGGACTTTCTACCATTACCATTGAGTTTAAAAATTGATTTTGAGTGGATTTGGGCCTTGGTGTGCACTGTTCACGTGTGCATCTCATGCATGAGGTGAAAATGCAAATTTGTGCATGCACCTTATTTCTTTCTAATCCCAATTAAACATGGCTTAAGCTTAATTTCAGAATGATTAAGAGGACATATATAAGCTTAATCACAACTGTTTCATTCAGAATACACATTTTCAGATCTAGATCTTGAATTTTGATCAAAATTTTCTCTCACAAAGAACTTCCAAATTCTTCACACAAACACTCATTTCCTTGCATAATTCATGATCATGGAGTGGTTTTGAGTAAGATTCAACGTGCACTTTGAAGAATTCGTGCTAGATTCAACCATGCTTGAAGCTTGAAGGTGTTAATGGAGTTTTCAAATTAAGCTGGATTCACACGTGTTGGAGCTTCAAATTCTTCATTAATCATCTCCACAAGTATTATAGAGGAGCTTTGGATCATTTAAAGCCTTGGAACGTGCAAAACAAGAACCTGCTCTTCAAGAGGTAGGATTTTCGACCTTCATAATTCTTCAATTCATGAGCATATTCGTGTAGATCTTTGTTTGTTGAGAATTCTGAGCCAAAAATCGTGTGAAATGGAGCATTATTGACTGAGTTATGTACATTTGAAGTTTTGCATCCAAAAATGTTTTTGCACGGTTTGAACTTGTTATGATGTTTTAGAATGAATCGTTAGTTGATCTATGATGTACATGGAATAAGGATTTGAATGATATGCTTTTTGTGGATTTCTGGACATTTCTGGATTTTGTGGAAAATTGATGCATGAAGTTCATCGTGTTCATCTTCTTCCTCATGAAGAAGATGAAGATTCATGCGCTCTGGTAAATAGCGACGGTTCCTGCAGATAGCGTCGGTTTGAACCGTCCAAATCTGGGCGCGCTTAGGGTTTGTGTGAAACGCGGTCGTTTGGCTTGGCGCGCGCGTTTCATTTGAATTTGGCAAGGGTTCGAATCCCAGCGAGGCCACTATTTCAAATGTTTCATTATTTTAGCCTAGTTCCCTCCTAATTGCCATGCCATGCTCCATTTGTTTTTTTTATTTTTTTCTCCAACTTGTAAAATCCATATCAAATTGAAAAATGCATCAATTCATCTCCAATTTTTTGCAAGATGTTCCTTGTGATGTCTAGTTTTTTATGATCATGAGTTTGAAAGTTGTGCATAGATGGAAATTTATTTGCTCTAGGTTGAATGAACACATGTGCTTGTATGACCTTGCCTTACTCTTTCTATCATGAAATGCTTGTTTTTGATCCAATGGACCTGAAATTTTACATGTTGATTCCAGACAAATTGATGGACCTTTGAGGCTTGATCTGGTATTTTTATCATGTACCAATTCTGTTTTATGCTTGTGTTTGCATGGTGTGACAATTTGTGTCACACCTTTGGTTGTTCAACTTGTGCAATTTGATTTCCATGCCAAATGACCTCTAATGCTTCTGTTTTTTTGTGTGATGATCATGTTAGATGTATTGAATTCTCATGAATTTTTCCATAATTATTTGAATCATTTCTGTTTTGATTTGGAATTTTCATTCTCAATGCTCATATGTATGCTTTGAATTGGTCTTTGATTTCTCTTGCCTATTACATGAGCTTGCATGATGATTTTGGTTTGGTCATTTTTAGGACTTGTACTTGATTGATTAAATATGATTTGTGTTGAATATCAAGTTCTGTTTTGGATTTTTGATTCTCTTTTGACCCTAGGCTTTGACCTAGTGGTTTGTTACTTACATTTGAGTTGTGATTTCAGGTTCAAGTGTGCATCTCCATGATTGATGTTGCTCCTTCATTTGAGCTTGATAATTTGTTGTTGTTGGATAACATTTTCTTGTTTTGTAGGCCTTGATGATGGTTCACTTGTGTTTATGGCCTATGTGTTGCATATTGGGTTGTCTGGTTGATATTGACTGTTGACTGTTGGTCTGAATTGTGTACTGACTGGTTTAGCTGTTTCCACAGGTACCTAAGTTGCTTTAAGTTCATTTGAACTTCGCTTTGCTTGCTTGTGGTTGGCATACCACTTAGGTATAATTCCTTGATCTTCATGTAGTCTGGAAGACCTGTCATGTTATGTTGGCAGGCACCTGTCTGAAGCCCTCCTTAAGAGGCAATGCTTGTGGATGTTTAATTTTGTGCCAAGCAGGAAAAGACCTCTTAAGAGGCAATTGGCAGATAAAAGGGATGTGCAATCCATCCCCTGCTATTCAGTTCTGTCATTCACTTTTCTCACACCATGTGTTGATGCATTGGGAGTAAGAACCCAAGATCTTGTTGTGTCAGTCATTTGTGGAATAGAGTCCCACATTCTGGACTCCCACACTTTCATTCTTTCAAGCTCTCCCAGGCCAGGGATAAGAGCTATGAGGCATAACCCTCATCTCCATTTCATCTGCTTCACCCTAACTCTCAATGTTAGAGTTAAGAGCTAAAAACACCCCATTCCAGTTGGCTTGTTTCTACAGCCTAGCCTTGTATGAGCCAATTGTTTGCATATAGTGTGTGTGCTTGCTTTATTGTGCTTGTATTTGCTCGATTGTGCTGTTTAGGATAGCTTGCTTCCTGTGCAAGTTAGGATAGAGACCTCAACTTAGGGATCGTATGCATGACAACTTCTAGGCTCGAGTCGTAGTCTCCCTAGTAGCTTGTTATCTCCCTAGTCTCTGGTTAGGTTAGAAGTTCTTTCCCTGTTCAGGGGAACTACGTTGCCCTGATCCTCATACCAGATGAGGTACGTAGGCAGGAGATCGTGCGAGATCTCTCGGGGCTCCCTTTTTTCTTTTTTTTTTGTGTGTGTTTGCTTGACAGTTATTAGGCTCGAGTTCCAGACTCCCTTTTAACATGTATGTTTGTTAACCTCTTGTGTGTGAGCGAGGAGTCTGACGTAAGTCCAGCAATTGGCAGTCGGTTTCCTGTGTTTGTTTCTTTGTTTGGAGTCTGACATAAGTCCAGCGATTGGCAGTTGGTTTCCTGTGTGGGTGTGTGTTTGTTGGTTCGGAGTCTGATGTAAGTCCAGCGATTGGCATTCGGTTTCCATGTTTTCCTGTTTGTGTGGAGTCTGACGTAAGTCCAGCGATTGGCAGTCGGTTTCCTGTTTGTGTTTTGTTTGGCGTGCGTTAGCCGAACTACGGTAGCTCTGATTCTCATTCCAGATGAGATACGTAGGCATAGGATGTGATATCCTAGCGAGCCCGTTCCCCTCTTCTTCCATCTGTGTTAGATTCCAGTGTGTGTGCATTCTTTGAGTAATGTTTAACAACCTTTCTTCTATCTTTCTGAGCGTGGATCCCGTCGAGTACGACGGACGTGAGGGGTGCTAATACCTTCCCCTTGCGTAACCGACTCCCGATCCTTGCAATCTCCGGTCGTAAGACCATTTCCTTTCCAGGTTTACTTCGAGCGTTTCCTTTCCCTCCTTTGGGATAAATAACGCACGGTGGCGGCTCTGTTTGTTTGTTTTTTCCCGCCGATTGTTTTTCGCGGATGCGTCAGCTGGCGACTCTGCTGGGGAAATGGAAGTTGACCTCCTGCTGGTCCATCTTCCCTAAGCGAGTCAGTCCTAGCGCTCTCTAGGATAGTTTTGGTTGCTTGTGCTGCTTTAGTTATTGCATTTATGATTATTATACTGTGATTATTTGCATATATGTTTGCATGCATCATATTATCATTGTGTTGGATTCTATACAGGTGGTTCCTCTGATTTGGGGTGGGTGTTCTGAGTTTGGGTTGACATGATTGTTGTGACGTGACATACCACAAGTCGGACGAGGTTCTTCTGAGAGGGCTCTTCCTTGTGGAGTTTCCACTATGGTTGAGTTTTATCTCTTTTGAGCTGTTGACTTCGGTGACCGTTCTGTCCCGGATCTTTGGGTTAGACGATCTTGTGAGAGCTGCAACGACACACCCGAAAGGGCAAACCCGTTGAGTATCTTGTCCGATTGTCGAGACCATTATCCGCCTTAGGATGAACCTTTTTAGAATTCACCTGTGAGGGGAGGGATTGATTCCTACAGATGCATGTTCTGTTGGTGACTATTTGAGGATGACTCTGGTTCAGTTGGATCATGGATATTTATTTCTGAGACGTTGGAGTTATGTCCGCAGTATTTATTAGTGAGGATCCGTTTATTTCAGGATTCCCTGGGTTGATTCAGGTGATGGTGTGGTTATCAGTTCAGTTATTTTTTCCGTGATGATGGTGATATATCCTCCTGTTTCGTTTATTTCAGAACCCTAAGACGGAATTATGGTTATTCAGTTCCTCAAATGGTTGTGGTCAGTTCAGAGACCAGAACTCAGTACAGTTGATGATCAGATGACTGGGAGGATGGCACAGTGCATTGCATTCATTCATCAGCATCATTCACATTTTGCATTTATCCGCATCTAACTCATGTTTATCCATATGCAGGGTACATTCTTGATTGAGATCCTGGTTGAGAGACATCCATGTTCCAGATATGAGGACTGACTTGAAAACTGATGTTGCATACAGTTTCTTTGATCCAGAGATCAGTGTGTTAAAGGGTATGATAGCATTGATCACTCCTGACCATGTAGGGATGTTCTGTGAGGCTTATGGTGGTATTCTGAAGATGGTTTTCAGGCTCACAGATGAGAATAGGGACGCCATCCATACTTTTCTCCAGTTTTATGATCCTGGTTTGAGGTGTTTCGTTTTCCCGGATTACTTGTTGGGGCCTTTGATGGAGGACTATGCCGGCATCCTGGGTATTCAGGTCAAAAACCAGGTTCCTTTCTTTGCCACTAAGGAGGAACCTGATGTTGGGGAGATCTCTCGTGCTCTTTATTTGAGCCAGGAAGTGATTAAAAGAGGTTTGAAAGAGAAGGGGAAGTTGCCCGGTTTTCATCTAAGTTTCTTGGAAGCTAAGGCCAAGGAGTGTGCTGTTTTGGGTAATTGGAAGGTTGTCTGTGCTCTGATTGCTGTGAGCGTCTATGGAATCATCTTGTTCCCTAATCAGAAGAATTTTGTGGATATTAATGCCATCCGTTTGTTTGTTCAGAGGAATCATGTTCCTACCCTGGTTGGGGATGTTTATTACTCGGTCCATAATCGGAACGAGAAGAGGCGTGGGGGATTGATTAGGTGTTGTGCTCAGTTGTTATGCAAATGGTTCATGGGATATTTGCCTACCAGGGGTGCCTTTGTTCTTCTTGACCATACTGTCAGCTGGGCGACCAAGTTGATGGGTTTGCGAGCCAAGGACATAACTTGGACTCACATCGATGAGGCGGGACGAGATTTCATTTGCAGCTGCGGGAGTTTTCCTAATGTGCCTCTTATAGGAGTTCAAGGGTGTATCAGTTATAACCCAACGCTTCTTAAGAGACAAAGGGGATTTGCTATGGAGGTTCCTCCTCTCGAGTATGAGATTCAGGACTCTTGTTACTTCCCTGTTGAGAGTAACCAGTCAGCATTGGAGATAATGTCTGAGGCATGGCGTAATATTCAAAGGAAAGGCAAGATTCCTTTTGGTAGAGCTAATAGTAGGTCTTTCCCTCTGTTTGATGAATGGCTCAGAAGGAGAGTGGAGCTCACTCGTCTACCTTTTCCTGTGGGTGATGTTTGGTATCCGTTGATTGAGGAATCCCATTCTTCTGTCAGCATGGAAGAGTTCTTGGAGATGAAGAGGGTGAGAGATCAGCTGCATGCAGAGAAGACTGAGTTGGAGATGAATGTTGCTAGAATCCAAATGGCTAATCAGGAAATCAAAGGGAAAATGGAAGACCGGGATAAGAGACATGCTCTTGTGGTGAAGCGCTTTGAGATAGACACCGCCTACTACCGCAAGGTCAGCCAAGCTTTGGAGTCATCTACAAAAGAGCACGACATCACCAAGGAGAGGTTGGCTAGAGATTTGAAGGTCATCGAAGATGAGAAGAGGAGACAAATCCTTGTGAAGAATCAGAGAGATATTAGAGCCAAAGTCCTTGCCACGGAATGGGAAGCTGAGAAAGCGAAGATTATAGTTGAGAGAGATCACTATCTTGCTGAGAGGGATCATTATTTCCGACAGATGAAGATTCACCAGAAGGAGATAGGAAGACTGCAGCAGGAGAACACTGAGCTCAGGTTTGCTGTGAAGTTTACCAGGATGGTTGATGATGTAGGGCCTTCTGTGGAACCTTCGTCAGATTAGACCTTTCTTATTTGTGTTGGATTACTGTCAGGCCTGTTGACGGAATTCACTTGCTTGTATTTCCTTTTTGATTCTGGAGAATTGTAATTTGATTTGTATCAGACTTGATGTATGACTCTCGCACATATTATGCACTTTTGGTATACGGTGGTTGTTTTCATTTAGTAATTGATCTTCAAGCTTTATTTGCTTTGCTTCACTCACACAGCGCACACATGGTTGGGTGATATCTTTGCTAAATCATAAATTCTCTGATCCGTATGATGAAACCAGATGATTGATGTCAGAATATTGCTGCCGAATTATTATCTGTCTCGATGAAACCAGGATCAAAAGACAGAGTGTTCCTCATATGGATAGACATTGCATTCATGCATGAATCATAATAACTCAGTTTCTAACGTGCTTGATTGTTTCAGGAATCATTGCTCGCGCACGTAGAATCATTCTTTTGCACGCAGCACGTCCGCACCGATATCCTACTAGACGCAACACATCCAGGCTGATGGATCTACCCAATACAGATATTCTCGAGCTGAAGGAGAAAATGAATGAACTGATCAATGTTATGCAAGGGTTTGCTGTGGGGAAAAAAGCACTTGCTGATAAAGTAGAGAAGCTCGAGCGGGCTTCAGCTGCCAACAGTGGTAATAATCAGGAAGGAGTGTCCAACAATGGCCTTGGGGGTTCTAGGGATGGGGGAGATCTCGGAAAGAAGACAACTGCTGGTGTAGTGATAAACAATGGGGGTGGTTTTGGTGTTGCCACAGGCGGTAGACCGGGTCCGATGGGCAATAATCTGAAGGATAGCTTGTTTCCTCCTTTCTTTGGGGCTGAGGAGGATAGAGAGGAAGACAGAGAAGCAGATCAGTTCTCCATGCTGAATGAGCAATTCGGTCAATACGGTGTTCAACCACCAAACAAAGAAATCCAGGTGCTGGCGGAGAAAATCAGGGCTCTTGAAAGCTATGTTACTCCAGGGGTTGTTAACATGTCGAATATGGGGCTTGTTGAGGGAATTGTGATTCCACAAAAGTTTAAAGCGCCCGCGTTTGACAAGTATAATGGAATTTCTTGCCCGGAAACTCATCTCCAGGCTTTTGTACGAAAGATTTCTGCCTATACTATGGACCAGAAGTTGTGGATGTATTTCTTCCAGGACAGTCTGTCTGGAGGGTCTTTGGAATGGTACACCAAGCTGAAGTCTTCTGACATCAAGAGCTGGCAGGATCTTGGTGATGCATTCTTTAAACAATACCAGTTTAATGCTGACATGGCTCCTAGCCGTACCCAATTGTAGGGTATGTCTCAGAAGCCTAATGAGGGGTTTAAAGAATACGCGCAGAGATGGAGGGAGTTGGTTGCCCGAGTCCAACCTCTGTTGGTAGACCGAGAAATGTCAGATCTGTTTATGGGTACCCTTCAGGGGACATTTGCAGAAAGAATGGTTGGATGCCCGGTTACCAATTTTGCTGATATAGTGGTGGCCGGAGAAAGAATCGAAAGTTGGTTGAAGATGGGGAAAATCCAGGGTAGTGCTTCGTCATCAGGATCGAAGAAGCCCTTTGGGAATGGCCAGAGAAAGAAGGAGGGTGATACCAGTGTTGTGTATACCCAGAGGGGACAGAGTAGGGATCGTTACTACCAGCACACTGCTGCGGTAACTATTCCTGCTGACAATCAGCCTGCACAACAACAGCAACAGCAACAACCGCAACAACAACGACAGCCATTTCAACAGAGACCGCAGAGGGCCAGGTATCAGGTAAAAGGACGAATGGTTGATCGTCAATTTGATAGGCCACCGGTGACGTACTCGTTCTTGTTGAAAAAGTTGAAGGATTTGGGGTTGGTCCAGCTGAGGACGTTGGCACCGTTGAGACCTGATCAGAGGCCGGCCAGTTTTGATGAGAACGCCAAGTGCGAATTCCACTCTGGTGCCCCTGGACACAATGTGGAAAATTGTAAAGCTTTTAAGCATGTTGTCCAGGACTTGGTGGACTCTAAAGCTATCAATTTTGCCCCATCTCCAAATGTGAATGCTAATCCCATGCCTGCGCATGGTCAAATGGGGGTGAATGCAATTTTTGAAGATGGGAGAACAGTTGGGCTGACAGATATAGACCAGTTGAAGACTCCCTTGGCTGAGGTCAAGAGGCAATTGTTGAAGAATGGGGTCTTTCCGGGCTGTGATGATTGTTGTGCTACGTGCACTGTTGCTATTAATGGGTGTGTTTTCTTGAGGGAGATTGTCCAGAGACTGATGGATGAGGGAAGCCTCAGATTCGAAAAGATTGATTCGGAGAAGGAGGATGTCTCTACCATAACCATTTACTTCGACCCGGTTGATTTGTCAACGCTGGCAGATGCGGCTCCAGTTACCATCACGGTACCTGGGCCAATTCCTTATGACAACGACGATGTTGTACCATGGTATTATGGTGGAGAAGTTTATTGTAATGGGGAAAAGTTGGATGATCAGACTGCAAGTGAAACCACCATTTCAAAGGTGGATAATGTCGGACCCAGTGGTTTCACTCGCAGTGGAAGGTTGTTTGCACCCGATACTTTAAGGAGTGGGGATGGGGAAAAAGAAAAGAAAGAAAAGGCCGAGGCTTTAGCCAGGGCGAGAGGGAAGCAGGTGGTAAGCGAGGGTACTCCTGCGGTGACACCGGCGCCTGGTGGGTCAGAAAGAGAACTTGATGATGAAGCCGAAGAATTTCTAAGGATCATCAAGAAGTCAGAGTACAAACTTGTTGACCATCTGCAGCAGACGCCATCCAAGATTTCAATCTTGTCATTGTTGCTGAGCTCAGAGGGGCATAGAGAGGCTTTGCTGAAAATACTGAAGAGAGCTTATATTCCTCAAGAGATCACAATTAATCAGTTGGAGACAGTGGTGTCTACTGTCAATGCCAGCCATGGGCTGGGTTTCACTGATATGGATCTGACGGTGGATGGGCGGAATCATAATAGGGCATTACACATTGCTATGGAGTGTAAAGGAGTCGTGCTCTCGCACGTGTTGGTTGATACCGGCTCATCACTAAATGTGTTTCCGAAGAAAGCCTTGGCAAAGCTGGATTGTGAAGGGTTAATCCTGAGGCCCACTGACCTGATAGTGAGAGCTTTTGACGGTTCGAAGCGGGCTGTGTTCGGGGAAGTGGAGCTCCCTGTGAAGATCGGGCCTGAGGTGTTCAAGTCGGTATTCTATGTCATGGATATTTAGCCGGGATACAGTTGCCTGTTGGGTAGGCCATGGATCCATGCTGCTGGAGCAGTGACTTCGACTTTGCACCAGAAATTGAAGTATATATGGGACGGGCAGGTCGTCACGGTCTGTGGAGAAGAAGACATCTTCGTCAGCCACCTATCATCGTTCAAATACATGGAGATGGACGGTGAAATAGTTGAAACACCAAGTCAAGCATTCGAAACCGTCAAGGTGGAGAATGCTCTTTTTGCCAAAGAAGAGGAGAAGTCGTCCATTTCTTCGTACAAGAAGGCTGCCGAGGTGGTGAAGAATGGAGAAGCTCCAGGTTGGGGGAAGATGATGGACATCACCGCCAAGAAAGATAGATTTGGAGTGGGTTATCAGTCGGGCCGAGGCTCGTCTGGACAGGGCAGAGGACGTCGTCCGTCATTCACATTCGCCAGTGCTGGAATGCTGGATCCAGATCACATCTGCATGGTGGGTGGAGAAGTCGACAGTGACTGTGAGATTGATCAATGGATAAAGTCGTGTGTACCAGGGATGGAAGTCCAGAACTGGAAGGCCGAAAAGATCATCACTGTCACTCTGCTTGAAGAGTAATATTTCCTGTTTTTCAATTTTTGTCTGCATGAAAGCCATACGTTTTGCCCGAAACGTAATGGTTCATTGTAAGGGCCACCTCATGTTTCATTTTACAATTTTTGCATCATAAATAAAAAGGATGTTTTTCAATTAAAAGCGGTGTTCCCTGTTTTTCATTTATTTTTACAATTTAATAAAAACAAAAATAAAAATGGCAATGTTTGTTTTCATTTTTATTTGCTTCGCTCCGGTTCTAAAGCAATGCATGAATCAACATTCATGCAGATGCGATCTTTCTCCGGATCTCATTGATAACAATCCTGTTACACCCTCATATGACTTCGACAATCCGATCTATCATGCCGAAGAAGAAGGCGAAGGAGATTGTGAACTGCCGGAGGAATTAGCCAGGTTGTTAAAACAAGAGGAGAAGGTGATTCAACCGCACAAGGAGCAGGTTGAAGTTGTGAATCTGGGTACCGACGAGGTAAGAAAAGAAGTGAAGATCGGGGCCGCTTTGGAGGAAAATGTTAAGAGCAGAATGGTAGCCTTGTTGAAAGAATATGTTGATATCTTTTCCTGGTCCTATCAGGATATGCCAGGGTTGGATACCGATATCGTTATGCACAAGCTACCGTTGAGAGCAGATTGTCCTCCAGTGAAGCAGAAGTTGCGCAGAACTCGACCTGAGATGGCTATGAAAATTAAAGAAGAGGTGCATAAACAGTTGGATGTTGGTTTCCTAGCTGTTACCAATTATCCGCCTTGGGTCGCGAACATTGTGCCGGTCCCGAAGAAAGATGGGAAGGTGAGAATGTGTGTGGACTACCGGGATTTGAACAGAGCTAGCCCAAAGGATGATTTCCCATTACCTCACATTGATGTGTTGGTAGATAATACAGCTCAATTCTCGGTGTTTTCCTTCATGGATGGCTTTTCTGGCTATAACCAAATCAAAATGTCGCCAGATGATATGGAGAAAACAACGTTCATCACACCGTGGGGCACTTTTTGCTACAAGGTGATGCCATTCGGTCTCAAGAACGCCGGTGCTACTTATCAGAGAGCTATGGTGACTTTGTTTCATGATATGATTCATCATGAAATTGAATGCTATGTTGATGACATGATAGCAAAGTCCCAGACAGAAGAGGGGCATTTGGTAGATCTGGCCAAGTTGTTTGACCGGCTGAGACAGTTCAGACTGAGGTTGAATCCGAATAAGTGCACTTTCGGAGTGCGGTCCGGTAAATTGCTGGGGTTTATCGTAAGCGAAAGAGGAATCGAGGTTGATCCTGCTAAAGTAAAAGCAATAAGAGAAATGCCTGAACCGAGAACAGAGAAAGAGGTTTGTGGTTTCTTAGGTAGATTGAACTACATTTCACGGTTCATATCTCACCTAACAGCCACGTGCGAACCTATATTCAAGTTGTTGAGAAAAGATCAAACAGTCAGGTGGAATAATGATTGCCAAGCGGCATTTGAAAAGATAAAAGAATATTTGCAGGAGCCTCCGATTTTGATGCCTCCTGTGGAGGGACGACCGTTAATTCTGTACTTGACGGTCCTCGAGGGGTCTATGGGGTGTGTACTGGGGCAGCATGACGAGTCTGGTCGAAAAGAGCATGCCATATACTACCTTAGCAAAAAGTTTACCGACTGTGAAACAAGATACTCACTGCTCGAGAAAACTTGTTGTGCTTTGGTCTGGGCTGCTCGCCGACTAAGGCAGTATATGCTGGTTCATACCACTTTATTGATTTCCAAGATGGATCCGATCAAGTATATTTTTTAGAAGCCAACATTGACCGGACGGGTTGCGAGGTGGCAAATGATTTTGACCGAATATGATATCCAGTATACCTCTCAAAAGGCGATAAAGGGGAGTGTATTGTCTGATTACCTCGCCCAGCAACCCATTGAGGATTATCAACCGATGAAGTTTGAATTCCCTGATGAGGACATCATGTTTCTCAAATCGAAAGATTGTGAGGAACCAATCCCGGAGGAGGGGCCTGACCCTGAATCCGAATGGATTCTGATGTTTGATGGGGCCGTTAACGTGAATGGTAGCGGTGTTGGTGCTGTTTTGGTTACGCCGAAGGGATCCCACATTCCTTTTGCTGCCCGGCTAACATTTGAGTGCACCAACAACGTGGCTGAATATGAAGCTTGCATCTTGGGGATTGAAGAGGTGATTGATTTGAGGATCAAAAACCTTGTTATATATGGAGATTCAACTTTGGTCGTAAACCAGGTTAACGGAAAGTGGTATACGCATCAATCTCATTTAATTCCATATCGGGATTATACGAGGAGATTGTTGACGTTTTTCACCAAGGTGGAATTACACCATGTGCCTAGAGAAGAGAACCCTTTGGCAGATGCTTTGGCTACTCTGGCCGCCTTGATTAAAGTGCGGTGGTGGAATCAGTTCCCTAGTATTGAGGTGGGGCGTCTGGATAGACCGGCTTATGTGTTTGCTGTTGACACAGCGCCTGACGATGAGAAGCCGTGGTATTACGATATCAAGCGCTATCTGGAAACCCAAGAATATCCTGAGGGAGCATTCAAGAAGGACCGAAAGACTCTGAGGAGGTTGGCCATGGTGTTTTACCTGAACAAGGATGGGGTTTTGTACAAGCGGAATTTCGATTGGGTCTTGCTTAGATGTGTTGATGACAAAGAAGCAAGCCAATTGATGAAAGAGGTTCACGAGGGGTCGTTCGGTACCCATGCCAGTAGGAATGCAATGGTGAAAAAGATGTTGAGAGCCGGATATTATTGGATGACAATGGAGGCCCAGTGTTTCAATTTCGTGCGGAAGTGTCATAAATGCCAGATTTATGCTGACAAGGTGCACGTGCCTCCAAATCCGTTGAGTTTGATGTCGTCTCCGTGGCCGTTTGCTATGTGGGGCATTGATATGATAGGAAAGATTGAGCCTGCGGCTTCGAATGGGCACCGGTTCATATTAGTGGCTATTGATTACTTCACCAAGTGGGTGGAAGCAGCCTCTTATGCAAATGTGACGAAGCAGGTCGTTGCCAGATTTCTCAAGAGAGACATCATCTGCAGATATGGGATTCCCGAGAGAATCATTACTGATAATGGTTCTAATTTGAACAATAAGATGATGGCGGAACTGTGTCGGGAGTTCAAGATTGAGCATCACAATTCTTCTCCTTATCGTCCGAAGATGAATGGGGCGGTTGAGGCAGCCAATAAGAATATTAAGAAGATTGTGCAGAAGATGGTCGTGACCTACAAGGATTGGCACGAGATGTTGCCATTTGCATTGCATGGGTATCAAACTTCAGTGCGCACGTCTACTAGGGCAACGCCTTTCTCACTTGTGTATGGAATGGAAGCCGTGCTACCGGTTGAGGTCCAGATTCCTTCATTGAGAGTCCTGATGGACGTGAAACTGAAAGAGGCTGAATGGGTAAGGACTCGGTACGAAGAGTTGAGCCTGATCGAGGAAAAGAGGCTGGCGGCCATTTGTCATGGGCAGTTGTACCAGCAGCGGATGAAGCGTGCTTTTGACCGAAAGGTGCGACCTCGTGTGTATCACGCAGGCGATATGGTGTTGAAAAGGATCCTTCCTCCTCAAAACGATCGTAGGGGCAAGTGGACACCCAATTATGAGGGTCCATTCGTGGTCAAGAAGGTTTTCTCTGGCGGAGCCTTGTTGTTGACGACCATGGATGGCGAGGATTTTCCGTCCCCTGTGAATGCGGACGCAGTTAAAAAATACTTTGTATAAGAGACCCGCTGGACGAAAAGAATAAAATAGTCCAGGCAAAAATGGGCATCCCGGCGAACCGAAAAAAAATGGAAAAGGTTCGGGCAAAAATTAGGGATAAAATGGAAAAAACTGTACACCCGGCAAGTCGAAAGCCTGAAAAGGCGGCTTGGGCAAAAAAGGGTATCCCGGTGGACTGAAAACCCGAAAGGACGGTCCAGGCAAAAGAGGGATTGAAATGAACAACTGCGTCTGGCATGATCGTTTACACTATGGATATGACATGGAGAATCCCCGACAGGGATCGATTGGAAGCGTCTTCTTCAGAAGGGAGAAAGCACGGAGAGTCTGAGGACATATGGGGTGTAACCGAGTTGGAACTCGATGAGATCACGGTTTCTCATTGCCATTAGGATAGATTTTTCCTTTTGTGCGTAATTACCTCTTTTCAGGAATTGCTTCCTTTGTATTGCTCAGTTACGAGCCACATTTTTTCAATCAATAAAATGCATATTCAGTCAAATAATTTTGTTTTTGTTTTTCATTACCGCTTCGATTGCAAAAAACATCCGGTTATTTTTGATAAAGAATCTTTGCATTTTAAGACATACAGGTCTCTTCCAATGCATGTTTATAAGATTGAAAGCCTGAAATCTTATTCGGAAGGTAGAGTGACTCAGGTGTTGAAACTTTGGCACACCTGGGGTCACTTTTGTAGGTGCTGTTAGATATGTTCACTCACTTGCAGGTTTTGATGTGAAGTTTTGACAAAAGATCCCCGTGGAGTCCAATCAGGGACAAGGGACTGAAGAACGGTGAAAAGACGACGAAAGACGTGCGATGATCCTTGAGAATTAATCAAGAAGACTCTTCAAAGTCTGAGGACTGGAACATTCGTATGATCGATCTCTGTGGAGTACGGAAAAGGCGAGAATACAAGGTGATGAATCAGAAAAGTCCAGACAAGTCTGGGAGCTCTCAAAAGTGGAAAGCTGATACTGGGTTTAGATGTTGAATACCAGGGTTCGACGAGTCGACGGGTGTTCTGTGCCAGACTTTCCTTGTTTCCCCAAGCAGAGTTGGGATTATTACCTCCTCAGCAGATTCAAGGTCTGTGATTTCCCTAGCAGGGTCGGGATGGTTATCTCCCCAACATGTTTGAGATTGGTGTTTCCTCAGCAGCCAGGCCTGAAGGTTGCTATTTCCCCAGCAGAGGTGTCCGTTGCTGGCTTTTCCCCAGCATGTCAAAGATTGTTGTTTTCCCCGCAGAATGCGTTGGTGGTTTCTTCCCCAGCGAAGTCCCCAAGTGGATCGGGTTCAGTGGAGGTCATCCTTGGTAAGGGTGGTCCTTTCCCCAGCGGCAGTGCTATTCCCCAACAGGGTGGAGGTTGGAGTGTTGTTGAGTTCCTCAGCAGAGTGCCTCGAGCTCTCCAGAAGAGTCCCTTGAGGGGGATACTTTTTATGCATTCATCATTTAGGAGATCATAGCATATTGTATAATAAATTGCGTAGCATTTCCATGATTATGGAGCATTACGCTGAAAAAAAATCATGCATCATCATTGTAAGCATAAGCTAGTCTCAAGTCGTGGTTACCGTTTGAGATTTGGTTTCGCCAGTGGGTGAAGATGCTACTCAAGCCGTGGTTACCATTTGAGAAGTGGTTTCGCTAGTTGGAAGATCAGCATCAGCATTGCAAGCATCAGTTACTCGAGCCATGGTTACCGCTTGGGAGTTGGTTTCGCCGGATGGTGAAGATGTTACTCCGAGGAGTTTAACATCGTGGTGTTGGGTCAACCATATTCCCCAGTAGTGCGATACTGGAGGAGATTTCTGTCGTGCGAGATAGAAGTTGGAAGATGTTACTCTGAGGAGTTTAGCATCATGACGTTGGAGTAACAATGTTCCCCAATAGTGCGATATTGGAGGAAATTTTTCTATCGGGCGGAGATGGAAATAAAATCAAAGAATGTTACGCGATCAGCGAGAAAATACATTTCAATTGGAAAAAGGGAAGTGTTGCGGCATTTTCTGGAGAACGAGGTTCAAATAGAGATTGGAGTTGAAGATTATATCCGGGATGAGGTCCTCAGGATTGTCTTCTGATCATGTGTCACCTTAGACTTTGGCTGAGGCCAACAGAGGTCGTTATGGGTGTCTTCTGAGGAAGAAATGCACATGTTACCTTCCTGTTGTGAAGGTGTACCCTCTGATATGTCGCCATCAGAGTGGTGTTTTGGTGTTATTTCCGGCGTTGCCAGCGGAATTATCACAAGAAAACGGAGAACGGGGTTCAAATGGAGAGAAGGAGATGCTGAGCATTTTCTGGAGAACGAGGTTCAAATGGAGAAAGGGAGACACGGGGTGTTTTCTGGAGAGCGGGTTTCACAATGGCGATCACGAGTTATCGTCAGGCGACTAGGGTTCAATTGGAGAGTGGGGTTCATTGTTTGGAAAACAAGACTAATATGAAGATTTCGGGGTTCAACTGCGGTGATCCGGGATCATTCGCGCGAAAGAAAATATTTGTTCGGGGTTCAAGAAAAACGAAAAAGAGGAAATCAATCAGAAAGTTCCGGGGTTCAAGAAAAAGCAAAAGTAATAATAATAATCCCCAGCGGATGAGCGGAGTTCAGGCCATGGTTATTCCTGTGTTACCATTTATTTTGGTAGCCAAGTCAACATTCTGTTTCGGTGTTCAGGCCGACTTTCTCCGTACCAAACGGATTTTTCTTTTGAGATCACTTCTTTGCCGATTCTGACAGGCATGGTTAATTATTTCCCAGCGGAGCGCAAATTGTTCGTCTGTTCTTGGTATTCAATCACTCTTCACCCTGATCATCTGAAAGCCGGGGTTGTTCATATCGACAGGTTCACAATGGATTGAATAGGGGCAGCTGTAACACCTCAAAATTTGCCCTCCTCTCTTGGGACTAGTCTAGCATATTGCATTTCATTTTTTAGGGCATTAGGCATTTTCATGTTGCATATCATGTGAGAACAAGCAAGTCATCCTCCAAAGTCTTTCTCAGAAGATAGAGAGGTTAAGAGATCCAAGCATGAGGGTCTCATAAATTGATCACTAGCCATCTGAGGGTTTGTGCTTCAATTAGGGTTTCTTGGTCCTTCAAGGAGTTTGAGCATTATCTTATTGGCAAGGATATGTCGTCATCATCATGGTTGCGTCCTCCTCAAAGGTTTCAGAATTCATGCTCAGGTTCCTTGGGATTAGGGTTTTGACCTCTGGTCAACCCTAATCAATGCCATTCTACCAGTCAGGGATCTTTAAGGAAATGAGGTATTTAGTGATGGTGTGGATCACATGATCATTTTGAAGAGCTTATTAGAGCTAGGGGTTCATTTTGGAGCCATTTCATCAAGTGGTTAAGGTTCAAAATCATATGTGCATGTTCAAGTCATCTGTCAACTAGAAAGTCAACAGAAAGTCAACTGAGGGCTAGGAGGTGGGGAAATGAGTTTCAACATCTTATTCATGTTCAAAAGAGGCTTATTAATCATGTCAAATGCATATCTTGAAGAATTTGAGGTCAGATCAAAAGTTTCCCAAAATGGAAAGTGACCTATAATTGAAAGTTTCCCAGAATGGAAAGTTTTTGGTTCAAATTCAACTTGATCTTGCATCATCAAAGAAGCTTCAAATGAAATTTTGTCCAACATGAAAGTTGAAGATCTCTCTCTCCCATTTCCAAAAAGTCCAAGATCATGAATTTATGATGAATGGTTAAGGAGTTATGATCAAATCATTGCAAAGTATGCTTGAAACTTCAAAAGGCCATAACTTTTGATTCATAACTCCAAATTTGGTGATTCTTTTTGCATTGTTCTTCTCATGTCATGAGGTTTCCAAATCAACCGTCCCATTGCATGAAATATTATCACATGATCATTTGCATATTCAAGTCAATTTTGGAGAGAAAATTGGAAATTTAAAAATGGTGCATTGTATGGACTTTCTACCATTACCATTGAGTTTAAAAATTGATTTTGAGTGGATTTGGGCCTTGGTGTGCACTGTTCACGTGTGCATCTCATGCATGAGGTGAAAATGCAAATTTGTGCATGCACCTTATTTCTTTCTAATCCCAATTAAACATGGCTTAAGCTTAATTTCAGAATGATTAAGAGGACATATATAAGCTTAATCACAACTGTTTCATTCAGAATACACATTTTCAGATTTAGATCTTGAATTTTGATCAAAATTTTCTCTCACAAAGAACTTCCAAATTCTTCACACAAACACTCATTTCCTTGCATAATTCATGATCATGGAGTGGTTTTGAGTAAGATTCAACGTGCACTTTGAAGAATTCGTGCTAGATTCAACCATGCTTGAAGCTTGAAGGTGTTAATGGAGTTTTCAAATTAAGTTGGATTCACACGTGTTGGAGCTTCAAATTCTTCATTAATCATCTCCACAAGTATTATAGAGGAGCTTTGGATCATTTAAAGCCTTGGAACGTGCAAAACAAGAACCTGCTCTTCAAGAGGTAGGATTTTCGACCTTCATAATTCTTCAATTCATGAGCATATTCGTGTAGATCTTTGTTTGTTGAGAATTCTGAGCCAAAAATCGTGTGAAATGGAGCATTATTGACTGAGTTATGTACATTTGAAGTTTTGCATCCAAAAATGTTTTTGCACGATTTGAACTTGTTATGATGTTTTAGAATGAATCGTTAGTTGATCTATGATGTACATGGAATAAGGATTTGAATGATATGCTTTTTGTGGATTTCTGGACATTTCTGGATTTTGTGGAATATTGATGCATGAAGTTCATCGTGTTCATCTTCTTCCTCATGAAGAAGATGAAGATTCATGCGCTCTGGTAAATAGCGACGGTTCCTGCAGATAGCGTCGGTTTGAACCGTCCAAATCTGGGCGCGCTTAGGGTTTGTGTGAAATGCGGTCGTTTGGCTTGGCGCGCGCGTTTCATTTGAATTTGGCAAGGGTTCGAATCCCAGCGAGACCACTATTTCAAATGTTTCATTATTTTAGCCTAGTTCCCTCCTAATTGCCATGCCATGCTCCATTTGTTTTTTTTATTTTTTTCTCCAACTTGTAAAATCCATATCAAATTGAAAAATACATCAATTCATCTCCAATTTTTTGCAAGATGTTCCTTGTGATGTCTAGTTTTTTATGATCATGAGTTTGAAAGTTGTGCATGGCTGGAAATTTATTTGCTCTAGGTTGAATGAACACATGTGCTTGTATGACCTTGCCTTACTCTTTCTATCATGAAATGCTTGTTTTTGATCCAATTGACCTGAAATTTTACATGTTGATTCCAGACACATTGATGGACCTTTGAGGCTTGATCTGGAATTTTTATTATGTACCAATTCTGTTTTATGCTTGTGTTTGCATGGTGTGACAATTTGTGTCACACCTTTGGTTGTTCAACTTGTGCAATTTGATTTCCATGCCAAATGACCTCTAATGCTTCTGTTTTTTTGTGTGATGATCATGTTAGATGTATTGAATGCTCATGAATTTTTCCAGAATTATTTGAATCATTTATATTTTGATTTGGAATTTTCATTCTCAATGTTCATATGTATGCTTTGAATTGGTCTTTGATTTCTCTTGCCTATTACATGAGCTTGCATGATGATTTTGGTTTGGTCCTTTTTAGGACTTGTTCTTGATTGATTAAATATGATTTGTGTTGAATATCAAGTTCTATTTTGGATTTTTGATTCTCTTTTGACCCTAGGCTTTGACCTAGTGGTTTGTTACTTACATTTGAGTTGTGATTTCAGGTTCAAGTGTGCATCTCCATGATTAATGTTGCTCCTTCATTTGAGCTTGATAATTTGTTGTTGTTGGCTAACATTTTCTTGTTTTGTAGGCCTTGATGATGGTTCACTTGTGTTTATGGCCTATGTGTTGCACATTGGGTTGTCTGGTTGATATTGACTGTTGACTGTTGGTCTGAATTGTGTACTGACTGGTTTAGCTGTTTCCACAGGTACCTAAGTTGCTTTAAGTTCATTTGAACTTCGCTTTGCTTGCTTGTGGTTGGCATACCACTTAGGTATAATTCCTTGATCTTCATGTAGTCTGGAAGACCTGTCATGTTATGTTGGCAGGCACCTGTCTGAAGCCCTCCTTAAGAGGCAATGCTTGTGGATGTTTAATTTTGTGCCAAGCAGGAAAAGACCTCTTAAGAGGCAATTGGCAGATAAAAGGGATGTGCAATCCATCCCCTGCTATTCAGTTGTGTCATTCACTTTGCTCACACCATGTGTTGATGCATTGGGAGTAAGAACCCAAGATCTTGTTGTGTCAGTCCTTTGTGGAATAGAGTCCCACATTCTGGACTCCCACACTTTCATTGTTTCAAGCTCTCCCAGGCCAGGGATAAGAGCTATGAGGCATAACCCTCATCTCCATTTCATCTGCTTCACCCTAACTCTCAATGTTAGGGTTAAGAGCTAAAAACACCCCATTCCAGTTGGCTTGTTTCTACAGCCTAGCCTTGTATGAGCCAATTGTTTGCATATAGTGTGTGTGCTTGCTTTATTGTGCTTGTATTTGCTCGATTGTGCTGTTTAGGATAGCTTACTTCCTGTGCAAGTTAGGATAGAGACCTCAACTTAGGGATCGTATGCATGACAACTTCTAGGCTCGAGTCGTAGTCTCCCTAGTAGCTTGTTATCTCCCTAGTCTCTGGTTAGGTTAGAAGTTCTTTCCCTGTTCAGGGGAACTACGTTGCCCTGATCCTCATACCAGATGAGGTACGTAGGCAGGAGATCGTGCGAGATCTCTCCGGGCTCCCTTTTTTCTTTTCTTTTTTGTGTGTGTTTGCTTGACAGTTATTAGGCTCGAGTTCCAGACTCCCTTTTAACTTGTCTGTTTGTTAACCTCTTGTGTGTGAGTGAGGAGTCTGACGTAAGTCCAGCGATTGGCAGTCGGTTTCCTGTGTTTGTTTCTTTGTTTGGAGTCTGACATAAGTCCAGCGATTGGCAGTTGGTTTCCTGTGTGGGTGTGTGTTTGTTGGTTCGGAGTCTGATGTAACTCCAGCGATTGGCATTCGGTTTCCATGTTTTCCTGTTTGTGTGGAGTCTGACGTAAGTCCAGCGATTGGCAGTCGGTTTCCTGTTTGTGTTTTGTTTGGCGTGCGTTAGCCAAACTACGGTAGCTCTGATTCTCATTCCAGATGAGATACGTAGGCATAGGATGCGATATCCTAGCGAGCTCGTTCCCCTCTTCTTCCATCTGTGTTAGATTCCAGTGTGTGTGCATTCTTTGAGTAATGTTTAACAACCTTTCTTCTATCTTTTTGAGCGTGGATCCCGTCGAGTACGACGGACGTGAGGGGTGCTAATACCTTCCCCTTGCGTAACCGACTCCCGATCCTTGCAATCTCCGGTCGTAAGACCATTTCCTTTCCAGGTTTACTTCGAGCGTTTCCTTTCCCTCCTTTGGGATAAATAACGCATGGTGGTGGCTCTGTTTGTTTGTTTTTTCCCGCCGGTTGTTTTTCGCGGATGCGACAATTACAACTTATTCTTAGGATTGTTAAGGATAGGTTTGTAAGGTATTATCCTTGTTATCCGGTGTGTGAATACAAGAGGTCCATTTGTGAGAAATTGAGTCTCGATTGGACTTTAAACATTGTAAATCCAAGAGGATTATTCTTGGTGTGTTAGAATAGATAGAAAGACCTTAAGGTGTCTTGTCTAGGAATCTAACATTATAGTGAAATTCTCTTTCGTGTTGAAAGGGGAGTGGATTACTCTCAATCTGTGAGGGGAACCACTATACATCACTGTGTCATTTACTTTCCGCACTTTACCACTTTTCATCACTTAAGCATTTCAAAAAGTAAAAGTCATAAACCGTCAAATCCGGAAAATACTCTAAGTGCCTCATTCACCCCCCTCTAAGGCACTCCTTAAACTTACAATTGGCATCAGAGCAGGTTATAGGTAACCTGTTCCTAAAAGACCCGCATGGCTTCCGCAAGCACGAATCCAGTTTTTAAAGACGGTGGAAGTAGTAACAAACCACCACTATTCTCTGGAGAATATTTTGATTTTTGGAAGATCTGTATGAAGGCACATCTAGAAGCCCAAGGAGAAGGCATATGGGAAGCCGTTGAAAATGGCCCACATAATCCTACAAGTGTGATCAATGGCGTTGGTACTCCAAAGATAAAGAGTTCGTACGATGAAGATGATAAGAAAAAAATCTTAAATGAAAAGAAAGCAATAAGCATTCTTCAAAGTGCTTTAAGCATGGATGAGTTCTTCCGCATATCTCAATGCAAGTCGGCAAAAGAAATATGGGACACCTTAGTGGAGACACATGAAGGCACCGTCGAAGTAAAGAGATCAAGGTTGAATACATTAAGTCAAGAATATGAGATGTTTAGAATTCTGCCCGGAGAATCCATCGTGGCGCTACAAAAGAGATTTGTTCACTTGACAAACCACTTGATTGCTCTCGAAAAAACATTTACAAATGATGATCTTAATCTTAAAGTACTAAGATCGTTGACTCGAGAGTGGCAACCAAAGGTGACGGCTATCTCCGAAAAGAAAAGTCTCTCAACAATGACGTTCGCATCTCTCTTTGGCAAACTTCAAGAACATGAGTTAGAACTTGGTAGGCTTGAGAAGCATGAAAGCCAAGAAAAGAAATCTAAAGGGATTGCCCTGAAGGCATACTCAAAAGGAGATAAAGATGACGACGCATTGGAGGAAGATGAGAATTTCATGCTCCTTGTTAAAAGGCTCGGTAAGTTCTTTAATAAAAATGATAAATCCTTTAACGCTAAAAAGAATAGACATTTCAGGAAGAAGGAGGCCATCACACCTACGCAAGATGTAACATGCTACGAAAGTGGAAAACAAGGCCACATAAGGCCGAAATGTCCTAAACTTTCAAAGAAAGGAGGATTCAAGAGCAAGAAGGACTTCAAGAATAAAAAGGCATATCTTGCATGGGAGGATAATGAAATTAGCTCTTCATCTGGATCGGATAGCGAGGAATGTGCAAACTTGGCGCTAATGGCTTCACATCATTCCGATGATGAAGAACAGGTTTGCTTGAAGGCCACAACAAATATTTGGTATTTGGATAGTGGGTGCTCCAAGCATATGACCGATGATGTGCACAAATTTTCAGATCTAAAGCTTAAGGTCAAGGGTTATGTTACTTATGGAGATAACAACAAAGGAAGAATTCTTGGCATAGGCAAAGTAGGTGCACCAAATTTTACATCCATCGAAGATGTGCTATATGTCGAAGGACTAAAGCACAATCTCTTAAGCATCAACCAACTTTGTGACAAAGGATTCAAAATAAGGTTCACAAAAGATGAATGCTTAATCGAAGATGAAGTCACACAAGAGGTAATGCTTATAGGTAAGCGTATTAATAATATTTTCATGATTTCCCTTCACGATGTCTCTTTGAAGGTTAAGTGTCTTGTGGCAAATAACAACGACTCATGGTTATGGCATAAGAGATTCGCTCACATTCACATGGAGCACTTGAATAAGTTAGTAAAACATGACCTTGTCATTGGATTGCCAAAGATAAAATTCATCAAAGATAGGCTTTGTGATGCATGTCAAAAGGGGAAGCAAACCAAGTCAACTTTCACATCCAAAAATATGGTGTCCACTTCTAGGCCACTACAACTTTTACACATGGACTTATTTGGATCATCAAGAACAAGAAGCTTCGGAGGTAACTTATATGCTTTAGTTATTGTTGATGATTATTCTAGATATACTTGGACTTTCTTTTTAGTGCAGAAAAGTGATGCATTCAAAGCATTCAAGAAGTATGCAAAATAGATTCAAAATGAGAAATCATTAACAATTGCCTCCATAAGAAGCGATCATGGTGGAGAATTCCAGAATACCTCCTTTGAAGATTTTTGCGAAGATCAAGGAATATTTCACAATTTCTCGGCTCCAAGGACTCCACAACAAAATGGAGTAGTTGAAAGAAAGAACAGGTCATTGGTGGAACTTGCAAGAACTGAAATTCTGGTGTAGTCAGAGTTCAGATGTTCTACTCTAAGTCATGACATCTGATCCAACATTGTTACTAATACAGCAAGACAGTTATACAAATTAAAACCCAGTACTGATATGCACACATTCACAGATGTCACGACATCTGCTAATATATCACCATAGACTGGAAGAACACCCAGTTCTGTCCATCTGGTACAAAGACACAACAGAGATCAAACATAGCACTTACTTCTGTTGACCCTGCACAGTTATCATCATGATGTCTCAACATTGATTTGAACATCACCTGTTACAGCATTACAGGTTGACCTTATTTTATAACAGACAGAATTATAACGTGCAAAAGGTACAAACACAAGTAATTGTTAACCCAGTTCGGTGTCACACACACCTACATCTGGGGGCTACCAAGCCAGAAAGAAGATCCACTATCAGCAGTATTAATTCAGAGTTAAACTCCCCCGTTTACAACTCTTCACTTAATCCCTACCCAATGCAATCTATACCTAGGAACTCCTAGATAGAAACCTCTAGTTTCCATTCCTATCACTACAATTACAATGTAATGCTAAACAACTTGAACTTGCTTCACAGCTTTGTTCAAGACCATAACAAACTCTTACCTACAGGCTTTGAGTTACAAATAATCTCATGCCTTCGAGCACTGAGAAACACATGGTAACCTTCCCACAGGTTGGGAGGTTTACCTCACACACACCCCTAATTTTTCATTATATGAGGCTTACAAAACCTAGGTTACACTATGCTATTTATAACCTAAGCACCCAACTGGATTTGGGCCTTCAGAAATCGCAGCAAACTTCTCCTTTGCTGTTACAAAGCCAGCAGAAAGTTTCTGCTACAATCAAGGTCTTCAATCTTTTAGTTCCTAAAATATCTCCATATTTAGTTCCTAAAATATCTCCATATTTAGTTCCTAAAATTAAGGTTAAGCAAGTTAACCTAATTTCCACATATTAGGGTGCTAACAAATAGGCTATTTGTTAGGTTCATTAATTGTAGCTCAGTTGTTAGTTTCTTGGATTTTAGCTCAGCCGTTGACTTCCTGAAGAATAGCCTGAGAAAGCTGCTGAAACATAAAAACTAACTAACATACAATTTCGCATATGCTGTCAGGAATGAATGTCACAACATTCAGTTTGACGTCCACATGCTAAGTCTGTTTTTCCTGAAAACAGACTATACAAAATGTTGTACTGTACAGGACCACTCAGTCCATACTTCAGTATCAGCTTACATAAATAAATGTCATAATATCCAGTTTGACATTTCCACATAGAGCCTTACGCCAAGTCTGTTATCCTCCTGAAGAACTGACTGAATTAAATACTGAACTGAAGCAGAAAAACCAACCTGCCTATTATTCAGTATATGTTGTCACTGATGAATGTCACAACATCCAGTTTGACATTCAGACAGTAGGCCTTATGCCAAGTCTGTTATTCCCTTGATAAACAGACTAAAATTAAATACTGAGTTATAGCAGACAACCAACTGCTCTAGACCTCGGTATCTGCTGTCAGAAATGAATGTTATAACATCTAGTTTAACATTCAGAAAATCCTGTATTAGCTAAACCTGCAGCATACTACTCAAGTATGTCATGACATCAGTCAAGACATCAGAGTACAGTTAGATATTCTAACATACAATGCAGTCAAACAAACATCTCCACAGCATGTCATGACATCAGTCAAGACATTAGAATTCAGCTAGTGTTTTACCATAAAATGCAGCCAATCAAACATCTACAAACTCCCCCTTTGGCAAATTTTTGGCTAAAACAACTTGGCATCATAACAGAGTTCACAACAGCGGAAAACACACATCTAGCAGGGAATCAAGTTAGCTAATACACTAATCACACACCGAAGATAAACTTCACACAGCAGCAGCACATAGAAGATAGCAAACAGCAGCATAACCTCTTGTTTTAGAGGACCTTCATCTTCACAGAAATCTGTTGTCCTGGGGTACATTTGTTACTCCCCCTTTTTGTCAAAAATGTTGCCAAAGCAACACTTAATATTACAAGCAAATTTCAGAAACACACACTTGATTTTATTTCACAGTTTCAATCAAGAATACACACTCTTGATCTTGCTTTACAGCTTTGATCAAGACTACTCCCACTTGATCTTCAGCAGGTACATAGGATATCTTATGTTAAGACATCACACATAATATCTTGTGAACATTCTTTGTTTTACCAAAATTGCTCCCCCTTTGGCAAATTTTGGCTGAAACATATATCTTTCCTTTTTGTTCACAAGGTAACCTATCAGCAGTTAAACAACACAACAGTAGTTTAAACAGCAACAGAAGCAACACAATTACTAGCTTTCTGGTTACTAGTAATACACACATGCACAAGGGTACTTTTCCTCCCCCTAAATCTGTGCAACAAAAACAGAATTACTAGTTAAGGATGCAACTAGTAAGACACACAAATGCACAAGGGTACTCCTCCTCCCCCTAAATCTGTGCATACATCAAATAACAGTAACTCCAGCACCTGTACCATACAACTGTAACACACATGCTCATTCTAATATATCATAATGAGACACACCACATCCATATTTCCTTATGACTGTAAGTTTCAGAAGGAAATAACAATATTGTCCAAGGCAATGTCATGACATCCGGTCAGACATTCTTCTGCTCACTCAGCCTTGACACACACCACATCATCCCAATAACTAACAAGGTGCCATACCTTGTTATCTGAGACCTCATAGACCACAAGCTTGATGATTATTTGCAGCGCAAAGACAGAACTCCCCCTGTCATGAACAACCAACTCTCCTCTTGAAACTTGGAGATCACACATGAACATATCCAACACCCCAAAGTTGGACCTGCAGATACTTCCTGATTCAAAGAGAACCCAGACCACTTGATGAATGGAAAACATAAGACGCATCTTCATGTCTTCAAGAGCACACCCTCTGTTCAACCCTCTTAGCTGAACACATCCACACTCTGTGTCAATCTCTCTTCTAACCAGAACAGAAAACCACTTCATAAAATGTTCTAACATAAGTTAGGACATCCTTCACAACATACCACCATCTGATAATCTTCAGATACTAGCTTGATCCACAAGAAACCAGACACAAATTCGGACATATACATTCTCATCCCATTACAAGAGATAATCTTCCATAGATAGCTCAGAACTTCTACCACAAGCTCCAAGAGATGAATAGGAAACACCTTCTTCTGTCTTCAACTTACTACTTTTCTCCTCAAAAGTAATTTGTCTCAGACTTTCCTCAAGAGTAATCAGCTGCCATATGTTGATTATCTTGATTCTTCGAACTCACTTCTAAGATAGACCAATTGCCACTGGTTGATTACCTCCTTCATGAATCCTCATATGAAAAAGTCAAATGCCACTTTTTGACCTCTCCACGTTTATCAGACTTCTCCCAAAGATATTCTGACCTTCCAAGTGAGACTTGAACTTCAAGCTACATGTTAAACAAAACTTATATTCTCTAAGACATGAACATGTAACATCCTCTCCATCCAGCAACTCCAAAGAACTGCAATGAGAACGATCTTTTTGAAGTACCCAATCTACAACTCTGTAGACCCTTCTATCTTAAGTTGATGTGCCACTTCACCAACTAAGATTCTGATGTTGAACCAAATGTCACAACATTGTGTTTTAACATCTAGCTGTTGAATTCAGCTCCTTCTTCTGCCACTTGAAAGAACTTCCTTCCTACACAGAACAAGAGTTCAATGTTCTCATAGACTTGATTATGGAACCAAGTTTGAGTAAACATCCTCCATCCTGCAGGTTTGCAGTTAAGTCATCCAAGCTCATACCTTGATGAATCCCTGCTTCTTCTCCAAAAACATCAGACACTCTGATGCATGAGTCTTCAGAAGGACCAGATATAAATTATCCCTTCAGCTATACCAAGGATTCCACTTCCTAAAGCAAAGATGTTTCCATGATGTCAAGACTGCTGCCACTTGTTCTTGACTCCATAGTGTGCATTAGCTAATGCACTTCCTTACCTAGATCAGAAGTAGACTGATCCAAGTAACCGCCATCAGGACTATTGTCATACCCCAATTTTGACCCTGAATCGCTGATTCAATACATTCATCATAGTTATTGCATGTCTACATAGCATACCATGCATTCCATACCGCATAGTACCTAAAATATCAGTCGAAACAATTTTTTCGGATCTACAGACAAACCGGTTGAATTAATCAACGGATGTGCGTTAAATCAGTGAACGGAAAATTTTAAAATCAAGCTTCTAGACATCAATTTTATTAATCTACGTTTCACGTAGTTTAACCTGGTATGCTCGATTTATTTTTCAACTAATTTTTCGGTCACTTTTTGATCAGTTCGAGTTTGTTTAACCGGTCAAAATTTATTTCAAAATTAAAAGAAACGCTGTATTTTTCCAATAAGTTTATTTCGCGCTGATCATTCTAATGCATTTATTTTAATTTTTCAAGCATTTTTGCATCCGACTCTTATTCGTTTTAAATCATTTTATTTTTATTTTTATTTTTTAATCAAAATATTCATGAAAAGTAAATATATTTAATTGTAGTATTGTTTCATTTTTTACTATGATTATTTTTAAAGTGTTCATTTTATTTAATTTATTTTATTTTATCTCTAAATAACATTCCAAGGGCACTATTGTCATTTAAAAAAATAGAGAAACCCTAATAAATAACACATATATACTTGTTGAGAGAGGGGGGACGGAGGAACACGAGTGAGCCAACGGCGCGCCCCAGTCCAAGTATCTCTCTTCAATTCATTTCAAAATGAAAAAGTGATAAAAGTATATATAGAAAATGGCAATGATTGATGAAGTTCTGAGATTCACGTTGATACACTCTTTTCATCTTCACATATTCTCCTTTTCACAAGTGTCAACCTTTCCATTCATCTCACCAAAAGCCACTCATCCAAATCAACAAAAATCAATAAAATTATGAATGGAGCAAGAGTGTCAAACTGCAGGTGAGTTTATATTTTTATATTTCTTTATTCCTACAACAACAACACATTAAACTCACACTCATTAACTAACCACACATAAATTTCTCACCATGAAAATTATCACTTTATTTCTTTATACCATAAACCAACAATTTTCCTTCACATGTAAATCCATACAAACAACATACTTTCCATTACTATCATAACAAATTTCCTCTCTCATGTACAAACATCTCACAACTTCATAAAAATAAATAAATCATTTCTATTCACACTAACAATATACATACATACATTCTGTTTTTTATTTATTTATAATTTTATAATATATATACTTGCAGATTTTTTATTTATTTATAGGTTTATAATATATACATACTTGCAAAAAATTTATTTATTTATAGGTTTATTTTATAATATATATATTTTTTCCAGTTTGAATCTAAATATATATATATATATATATATATATATATATATATATATATATATATATATATATATATATATATATATATATATATATATATATATTACTTTCTGTTTTATTTTTTTATTTTATATTTTATATATTTTTTCTTTACGTGGGTTTTATATATTATATGTATACTGTTCTATTTTAGTTATATATGTATATATAGTTAGGATACTTCTGTGTTTTATATGTAGATATATATATAATTTTAGTTAAAAGTTTATATATATAAATATATAATTATGTTTTAGTTTTGTGAAGTTTATATATTTTATAATGTTTTTTTCATATATATATATATATTTTGTAGTGTGTTAATATTATTTTTATATTTTATTTTGTTAGTTTTATGTCGATTTTGTAATAATATGGATTCATTGTGAATAACATGTGTGTGTCGTGTTAAATTTGTATTTCTTTGATTATTTGGAGTTGATGTAAAAACATTAAAAGTTATATAATGATAATAAATATATTTGATTTGTTGTTTGATTTTTCATTCTGTTGAGATTCGGGAGTTAAAATCCAATTTGACTTTCAAAAGAATTGTTTGGACGCATAGATTCAGTTGGCTCAAATTCTTATAGAGTGGTTCTTACATGATCCACTCTAAGTTATTTTAGAGCTAAATTCAATTGCTTTCAATTTCGGTTGGTTTTCGGTCACATGGCTTACTCTTGGGCTTTCTTACAATGAGCCGTTTCTCTTGCACTTACACTCATACATTGCATTATTTGTTGTTTGGGCCCGATTTAATTATTTCATGATTTTTGAATCCCTATTTGACAAAATGTACCCCACTCCCCCGATGTGTAATAATTTTGTACTGTTTAGTTCTTTATTTGTTTGACTGTTTAGTTAGATACTAACACAAGAATAAAATCAACCATTTCCAAAAAATACAAAAATAAATGACTCGATCCAACGTCGAGTATTTTCTCAATAAACAAATCAATTCATTTTTCCCTCCTATTCTATTCCATTTCTCTCAAACTTCATCAAATGCTTGATCCGACGTCAAGCCATTTTTCATAATCAAAAATCAAAAAAATATTAATTCATATTTAAGACACTTTTCAATAAAGATGGAAATGGAACGTGGTGTATACCGCGCACTCCTGAGACTAGGATTCGAGATGTATATCTCGCCAATCCTAACTCTCGCCATCATCCAAGTTTATCCACTTTGTTTTCTCTCAAACACTCATTCAAATTTCTCTTGAACGTCCATCAATACTTGATCTAGGGTCAAGTCATTTTCACAATCAAACTCAAGATACCTAATTCTTATTTAACACTTTTTCAATAAAGGTGGAAATGGAACACGGTGTATACCGTGCACTCCTGAGATTAAGATTCGAGACGTATGCCTCGCCAATCTTAACTCTCGCCATCGTCTAAATTTGTCAATGCGGTTTCTTCAAACCCTTTCTCAATCAAATTCCAAAATACTTAATTCCTATCTTAACCTCTTTCAATAAAGATGGAAATGGAACATGGTGTATACCGTGCACTCCTGAGGCTAGGATTCGAGATGTATATCTTGCTCATCCAAGTTCTCGCCATCACTCAAAATACATCCAACCAATCAAACTCTTTCTCGCCGCCGTGCGATTAATCAAAACCTTTTTTCATAAATGAAAGACATATTGTCTTAAGGTGATGCAAAACAATGTTTCGGCCACGATTGTTGAGTAGAGATAAATGACGCTTTTCCGAATGTAGATTTATAAATCCGTTCGATGTGTGGTATGCGTCCACTCCTCATCTGTTTTGGGTAAAACAATGTTTTCGTCGATTAATACAGTATAGCTTTCGCTAAAATCAACCAACAAACAAACATTTTTCTACCCAGAACTACGTAAGCCTTGATTTCTCTTTTGAGATACGTAGGAGCAGGATTTTTAAATCTTGTCAGGCCCATTAATAAAAAACTTAGGTTTAGTCCTTCGTCAAAAATCCAAAAACATTTTCCTCTCTTTTCCTCTTTCTTTCCCACCTAATAACTTGAAAAGCCTAACATTTCAACTAACACTAACGCACACAACTAACCTAATGGTTCCCGTTGAGTACAACGGACGTGAGGAGTGCTAATACCTTCCCCTTGCGTAATCGACTCCCGAACCCTGATATTGGTTGCGATGACCATATCTTATCCTTTCATTTGTCTTGGGTTTTATCGATATTTCCCCTTTCCTTTTTAGGAATAAATAAAGTTCGGTGGCGACTCTGTTCAGTCCATCATTGCGAGCGTGCGATCGCGCTTCGCTTTGAAGTCGTATCCCCATTTTTTCGAGGTGCGACAACTATGATGTTTTCTTCTTCTTGTATACACCAAGGCTGAACATGTTTCTTGCCAGGAAACCTTTTCAGAGATCATATACTTTTACTGCCACCAAAGTGATAGATCATAAACCAATGTACTATCCTTCCTTTGATTCTGCACAGGATCTTGAAGATGAGATGTTCCAACATCTTTTAAAAACATCATTTATCTTGAGCTCCAAGGATAATCAATTAAATACTTGTACTTGGCACAAGTAGACATTGATCTTAAATCCTTTCCCAATATTCCTTTCAGATACTTCTACCATAAGAATACTTCGAAAATACTCTTCTAGTGTCACCATCTTCTGCTTGCAAGCACCTCAACAGTTTTGAAAACTCTTTCCAGATTCAATTCACCCTTAGGAATGAGAGAGATGAATTCTTCCTTGCAACTGTGTCACACAACCACCAGAACCCATGTGACACAGTTCAACAGCCAACCAGACCCTAGGCTGACCAAACGTGAGGAGGTTAACCAAAACTCCCCCTTAAATTAACAATCATGGAAACTTCACACCAATATCCATGCATTGTACACAAATGTCTCAACATGACATACATCACCCCTACCAGTGGCAAGTAACTCTATGAGTTATACCTATACATACTCCAATCACACCAATTAGACTCCAGCTGACCATAAGTACTAGTGAAAGAAAACAACACCAGTCAATAGTAGATATGCATTGCCAGAGCATACTACCTCAACCAACCTCTGAATCTTCATATTCTCACTCCTTGAAAGAACTGCCACTTCTGAGCGTGGTGTTTGAATAACAAGATTCATGGTCCCAATCCTCTTAAATGAAATAGCAATCAGGTTACCCCATTATTGACTTCTAACATCCAGGGGACTTGTCTTCCAACACAACATAGTACTTCAGGGAACAACTATCCAACCCTGATCAATCTACAGGAATAGGACAAACAGCAGGAAATTGCACAATGTCACATCTCAACCAGCTCCACTTCAAGAAATCAAACTTCTAAAAGTCACCTTCTTGAGCACACACACAGTTGACCCTATCCTTGTCAACTTAGCACACACAGATGTCTCCTCTTCCAGGTCAGGAGTAGGTTCCAAACAAAAGTATCCCTTTATTTGACACCTAAAAACATCTGCTCTTCAACCAGTAGTTGCATACTTGTTGAACAACATGTTCTAACATCACATAGAACATTAGTTCCATCTCCTTGGAACAAACCCTCCTCGAAAGTCTTCAAGGTCTTCATATACAGTACCCAAGAGAGTAAAAGAATCAGTGATCAGGTGATTCTTTGTAGGAGAATTGTCATCCAAGGCGCAGCGGAATTTAAAAATTTCTCCATTTAGTGATCCTTACGAATGGGCATGATCAGTGATAGAATCGTTACCTCTTGTGGCGATTCAAACCTTTGGTGCAGATCTCTGATAATGATCAAAACCTTTGATACAGATCCACGGGGCGATCACGAACGTTGAACGATGACAACGTCTCTACTCAGTCCACACGAACGGACTCCTTCAATCGCAGTGCTAGCTGTTATGAATGAAGGCTTTGAGTGAGAGAAAGAGGGAAACAAAATTCCAAGTCTCTACTTGAATTTCTGTCTGAGTGGATTGGAGTGACAATGCTTCTACCCAAGGGGTTCTATTTATAGAACCATTTGTGTGGGCTTCAAGCTAAAAAGCCCACTTAAGTGTATTTTGCCCATATCTCATAATATGCCAAAATCACTTAAGTATTTGGTACCTTACCATATTTCGTCTCCCACTTAAGTGCACCGTACCTTACGGTGTTCCTTAGTTACTCTATCTCTCATCAATCCGTCCTTTGTGTGTGACCCTATAGGTTTTCGCGGCGTTGACAATTATATTAAATCACGCATTTAACATAATAAACAGTGAGCGGTATCTAGCAACACATCACTGCTACCCAAGTCACGAAAATGTCATGTGATCTGACAAAACCTGTTGTGATAATAATTATGTGTATAATTACCCCTTTGCCCTTATGTCTATATTGAACACAAGGTATAGACCGTGTCATCCTTGTCCAGTTCAATATTGGGCCCATAGACATTTATCCTGTTACGCAGGATGGGCAAATTCCATCTAGGACACTCATGTCCCTCAGCATGCTTTGTGGAGTACCCATCAACTGTCTTTATGGTTATCCAGTTACGGACAATGTTGGATCAGCAATAAAGCACTCGACTCTACATCTAGGATCCATAGTGGTTTCAGGTCGAAGAGTGGTATACACTATTATCACCATGAGAATAACTTATGACACTTTGCATAACTTTCTATATAGTATTCTCATAGCGGGTCAATCCGGTATAAATATTACTCCTAATATTCATACCTATGTTTAAGACTTGATAACTCTTTATCCATGATCCATGAGATGTGATCATCAGTCTACAAACATAATAGTCTTAATGCTTTAGCGTTATCCCACTTCACACTAAAGCTCGACTACGGATACTTTAAGATTAGTGTCCTTATGTTTAATGTGTTCTCATGATTAAGTCACACTTAATACATTAAACGGACTATCTATTCCAGGGACTTTATTAATCAACCATAATAAAGAAAATGCCTTTTATTATTAATAAATAATTCGATACAAGTACCAAAAGTATTGGCCTCTAGGGCTTACACCAACAATCTCCCACTAGCACTAGAGCCAATCAGGCATACCCCGTATGCCCATTGATCTAGTATGGCCATCATGCTTCTGCTGCGCAAGAGGCTTTGTCAGTGGGTCAACTATATTGTCAAGTGTAGGTACTTTACATGTTTCCGCACAACGCCTAAGTATGTGTTTGGATCGTTGGTGAGATCTAGGCTCCTTAGCTTGTGCGATAACACCATTGTTATCATAATAGAGACCAATGGGATCCACAATGCTAGGGACTATGCCAAGTTTATTGATCCAAACAGCTTCCTTTGCTGCACTTAAGGCAGCAATATACTCGGCCTCAGTTGTAGAATCAGCAATTGCATCTTGCGTTGAACTTTTCAAGCTCACAGTGCCACCATTTAAGCAAAACACATAACCAGATTGGAATCATTCATATTAAAGCGTCTCAGCACTTTGTCTATGTACTCTGACTTAGGCCAAGCATTTCATGATCTATCTCTATAGATTCTGATAGGCTGCTTCACCCAGGTCCTTCATAGAAAAGCATTTCCCCAACCAAGACTTTACTTGTTGCAGGGTAGGGATATCGATTCCAATGAGTAATATGTCATCTACATATAATACCAGGAATACGATCATGCTCCCACTAACCTTCTTGTAGACACAAGGCTCATCTTCGTTCTTGATGAATCCATACAGTTTTACTGTTTCATCAAGGCGAAGATTCCATGAGTAGGTCACAGGCTCATCTTGATCCATGAGTAATACATCACCTTGATCAGATATCCATATATCTCAGGTAGGTGACGTATCCTGCCTGACCTACGCTGGTCTTGTTCTACTTGAGCAGGTTGCTCTTACACAACTACTTGTGTTTCCTGCTCTAATTCCTCCATAGGTGTATCAATGCTTTGTGATTCTTGAATTTCTTCAAGCTCTACTTTCCTCCCACTGGTTCCTTTGGAATTAAAATCCTTTTCTAGGAAAACTCCAGTTCGAGCGACAAACACTTTGCCCTCCGAAGGATTGTAGAAGTAATATCCTCTTGTTTCTTTAGGATACCCCCACAAATAAGCATTGGTCAGATTTGGGCTTAATCTTAGTTGAAATTTGTCGTTTCACATAAACTTCGCAACCCCAAATCTTCATGTAAGACATATGTGGTCTCTTACCACTCCATATCTCATATGGTGTCTTTTCAACCTTTTGGATGGAACACGGTTAAGTGTGTAAGCTGATGTCAATGGTGTATGTCCTCAAAAGGAGTTTGGAAGATTGGTGTGACTCATCATGGATCGGACCATGTCCAACAGGGTTCGATTTCTTCTCTCAGATACACCCTTCCATTGGGATGTTCCAGGAGGAGTAAGTTGGGATAGGATCCCACACTCTTTCAGATGGTCATCAAACTCTAGGATTAAATACTCATCACTTCGATCTGATCAAAGAGTTTTAATATTCTTACCTAGTTGGTTTTAACTCGTTAGGTTTCACCCTTTTGTATTAATGTTATTAATAGGCATTTCAAGATCAAGGACATATAGTCCATTGTTCATTTGTGCAGTAGCATAGAATATATCATTCAAATAAATTGAGCAACAATTGTTCTTTATTATAAATGAAAAACCAAACTTGTCCAAACAAGCAATGGAAATAATATTCCTGCTAATTGCAGGTACATAATAACAGTTCTCTAACTGAATTATTAAACCACTAGGTAAAGTCAATACAAAAGTTCCTACGGCTAAAGCAGCAACCTTTGCTCCATAGCCAACTCGTAGGTCGACTTCACCTTTTGCCAAATCTCTACTCCTTTTTAGTTCCTGCACATTTGTACAAATGTGAGAAATGCATCCAGTATCTAATACCCATGATGCAGAAGTAGATAAATTAATAACAAAAATACCTGAAGTTGAAGTCTCTACTCCATTCTTCTTATCTTCCAGGTACTTTGGGTAGTTCCTCTTCCAGTGTCCGGTCTTACCGCAATGGAAGCAGGTGCCTTCTTTTGATATGCCTCCACTAGGCTTCAAAGCAGCAGTGGGTCTGGGATTGGCAACTTCCTTGCCCTTCCCCTTATCACTCTGCTTAGTGGGCCTTTTGTTCTGTCTCTTTCCATTTCCGATCATCAGAATGGACTTCCCTTTTGACTTCAGATTCTGCTCGGCAGTTCTTAACATGGCGAGCAGTTCAGGAAGAGATTTGTCCATATCAATCATATTGAAATTTAGGACAAATTGACTGAAACTATCTGGCAATGATTGCAAGATCAAATCAGTTGCAAGTTCCTTTTCGAGGGGAAAACCCAATCTCTCAAGGTTTTCCACATACCCAATCATCTTGAGTACATGGGGACCTACAGGGGCTCCCTCAGCTAACTTGCTTTGAAAAAGGGCTTTTGAAACTTCAAACCTCTCATGCCTTGCTTGCTCTTGATAGAGCAATTTCAGGTGTTCGATCATATCGAATGCTGACATGTTCTCATGTTGCTTTTGCAATTCTGAGTTCATGGTAGCCAACATGAGACAAGCAGTTTCACTGGCATCATCGACATGCTTCTTATAAGCATCTCTTTTTGCCTTAGGTGCAGAACTAGGAGGTTCCTCTTCAGGAACAGGTGTCTCCAAGACATACAGCTTTTTATCATGTTTGAGGACAATCCTCAGGTTTCGGTGCCAATCCAGGAAATTTGTCCCAGACAATTTTTCCTTATCAAGGATTGATCGCAGGATGTTGTTAGAGGTGTTTGCTGTCATGGTAATCTACATAAGGATTAATGAAAATATAAGTATCATTGACATATTCAATTAGGCCTTTAATTAAATATGCTCCCACTATTTTACTCAAAACAAATGACCCTCATCATTTGATTCGGAAAATCCCGTTGGAAGATTTTCTAGTGGGTCGAGATCCATATTTCACTTCGTTCTAAGTCCGCGTAGGCGGATTACACAAAACTAGGTTATTTAGGTAGGAACTCCTTCCAATTGTATCTCATACAACTCTCGAAAATTTCAATTGGGTGAATAACTCCTTATTCCAATCTATCATATGGATTATTCCCAACTCTTGCTTCTAAACATATATAAGAAAATTATAATCAAGTTTGACTCATCGTTTTAGCAGTTGGATATTACAATTATCCCATCGCACCTTAACTAATACAAAACATGCACCTCGCGTAGGCGAAACCTGCATTATTCGATACTAGTCTTGATGAGTGCTAAAACTTGGAAAGCAAACATATATAATATTCTCATAATTTGTTTAGTTAAGTTTGACCCATTGTTTTAACAGTTGGATATTACAATTATCCCATCGCACCTTACTAATATATAGATCATGCACCTCGCGTAGGCGAAACCTACATTATCCATTACTAGTCTTGATGAGTGTTAAAACTTGGAAAGCATAAACTTAATATTTAATTTGAGGGAATTGCAATTTTTCTGATCTCACCGGCTTGTTTATCATATAAACCGTCTCTCACATGCATCAACATACATTCACATGCATCAACATACATACATACATAATGAAACAGTTATGGCCCCTAGCGCAATTGTTCTCCCAAGCCAATGAGAGAACTTAAGCTAACCTACAACGATCTAAGCTTCTCCAAGCAAGATCTTCAAGGTTGTTCTCCTTTGGCACTGACTTCTTTGCTTTCTTCATATCATTACATTACATAAAAAAAACTCGTTTTACATACGAGGGAGTGAGATGAGAAAAGAAGTTACATTTGGGAGATTAAGAGAGAGGCACGACACGCATGTCGTATTTTAAAAACCCAAAACAAAACAAAGGAAAACTAAGGCCATAATCGATCACCACAAGATAATAATAAACACTTTATTATTATTATTAATTCCTTTAATTAATTAAAATCAAATTAAATTTCGACGACCGATCACACTACGCAGAGTTAGCCGGGGGTCCGCTGCCCGGACAGCGGGAACGGGTGTTCAGCGGACAGGGGTCAAGGGGGCAGCGCCCCTTGCAGGGTCGAAGGGGCAGCGCCCCTGCTCGAAAATTTTAATGAACAATTCATTTAAAATTGACGTCGTTTTTCGTATCAACACTTGATACTTCAAAGCACTTTTTCTAGCCGAACGGGTGAATTTTTTCTTGCGTTAACCGGTTAACCATATGCGTTAACCGGTTAACATTGTTTGAAAACTTTTAGAAAATTCTTTTCTGCCTTGCGTTAACCGGTTAACCATATGCGTTAACCGGTTAACACTGTTTGAAAATGTCTTGGAAAACTGTTTTCCGCCTTGCGTTAACCGGTTAACCAAATGCGTTAACCGGTTAACACTGTTTGAAAATCTCAAAAAATTTATTTCGCATTCCGTTAACCGGTTAACCATATGCGTTAACCGGTTAACACTGTTCCAAAAATGTTTAGAAGGTTGTGTTCAGTTTCTCGTTAACCAGTTAACCCTATGCGTTAACCGGTTAACACTGTTCGAAAAAGTGTTTAGAAAGCACAACTCTTGTGCAGTCAAACCCCAATCGTATAACTCTCTGACAACACAACCCGTGTACCGTCACTAACCCTGATGCACCAATTTCAGACCGTCAAACACATCTTGATTGTTAATTCAGTATGATTGATCAACACGTCATTGCTTCACCATACTAATGTCGGATCAAGAAGCAAACGACCATTGATCGCTCAAAGGAAAACAATCATCGAGGGTTTGAATGAACGAAACGAGAACACTATATCATATATAATGTATTTTGCATCAGGATTACATATATCACATATATGTAACTTGATCGATCTCAATTTAACCTTTGATTCATTCTGTCTTTAATCATATTATTACAGAACAAAAACAAATATCAGATTCATGGTTTCGTAAGTGGCTCTGATACCACTGTAGGAGAATTGCCATCCAAGGCGCAGCGGAATTTAAAAATTTCTCCATTTAGTGATCCTTACGAATGGGCATGATCAGTGATAGAATCGTTACCTCTTGTGGCGATTCAAACCTTTGGTGTAGATCTCTGATAATGATCAAAACCTTTGATACAGATCCACGGGGCGATCACGAACGTTGAACGATGACAACATCTCTACTCAGTCCACACGAACGAATTCCTTCAATCGCAGTGCTAGCTGTTATGAATGAAGGCTTTGAGTGAGAGAAAGAGGGAAACAAAATTCCAAGTCTCTACTTGAATTTCTGTCTGAGTGGATTGGAGTGACAATGCTTCTACCCAAGGGGTTCTATTTATAGAACCACTTGTGTGGGCTTCAAGCTAAAAAGCCCACTTAAGTGTATTTTGCCCATATCTCATAATATGCCAAAATCACTTAAGTATTTGGTACCTTACCATATTTCGTCTCTCACTTAAGTGCACCGTACCTTACGGTGTTCCTTAGTTACTCTATCTCTCATCAATCCATCCTTTGTGTGTGACCCTATAGGTTTTCGCGGCGTTGGCAATTATATTAAATCACGCATTTAACATAATAAACAGTGAGCGGTATCTAGCAACACATCACTGCTACCCAAGTCACGAAAATGTCATGTGATCTGACAAAACCTCGTGTGATAATAATTATGTGTATAATTACCCCTTTGCCCTTATGTCTATATTGAACACAAGGTATAGACTGTAACACCCTTCTAAAATACCCCAAATATTTAATAAAAATAATAAACATATAACAATTCAGAGTAATTATGCCCTTCAAGGGTGTCACACAATTATCCCACAATATTCAACAATATGACGGTCATGCTCTTTTATTTATTCAAAACATAAACATTTGCATAAAACGCAGCGGATAGAGATCTCCTCAATCATGTAAAACATGTAACATTCACATGTAAATTATTCAACAACATAAAACATCCCATCCCGATGTTACATCTATCAGAGCACGACCCACTAAGGAGACTACACTAGACTCCAAGCATTCGCTTCTACTCAACTCATTTCTCGTTACCTGAAAAATAGTTGTAAGGGTGAGTTCCTCAATCAATATAATAAGCATTATAGAATATAATGTCATGTTAAGCAATTTAACACATTTATCACCCTAATCGCAACATACAATCAGTAACAGCACATCAGCTCAACATCATACTCAACACCAATATAAAGCACAAGTATAATCTCAAATCATACTCCATAACAACACAAACACACGTATAATATTGGAATACATCCATTCATATTATACGCCATACATACATTATGCAATGAGACTCCACACATGCGGTACCGACTATTCCTGAACATATAGTTCAAGCTCACCGATCCCTCCAGATACGGCTACTAAGCTCACTAGTCCCACTCATTTGAGACCTAGTGACTCACTCACTAATTCCTCACCATGGGAATTAGCTACAGCCCCGAAGGCTAGACTATGCACACTAATCATCTAGCATGCAAACATCAACAACAAATCCACAATGATTCACTCACTAATTCCTCACCATGGGAATTAGCTACAGCCCCACAGGCTATGCTATGCACGCTAATCACCTAGCAATGCAACATCAACAACAATTCACAAAGGACATATGCTCACACTCTAAGCCATACAACAGTCCATTCACAAATACATGCATAATATACACATTCACAACATTATGCATATCATCATACATCTCAAATAATTGAACACAGTATTAGCACACTCTACTAATACCTATACTGCTCAAAACAGCGGGAATTAATCCCTGTTACATCATAGGCCAACATAGGCCAACTCTCAAATAGGCACACAACATTTAAAACACCAATTTTCCACTCTGCAACAGTGTTAACCGGTTAACGCCCTGGGTTAACCGGTTAACGCAGCACAACACGCTTCCTGTCCCAAAACTTAACAGTGTTAACCGGTTAACACCCTGGGTTAACCGGTTAACGCAGCACAAACAGCAATATTTCAGCAATCACAACAGTGTTAACCGGTTAACACCCTGGGTTAACCGGTTAACGCAGACAAAACAGCAAATTTTCACAATTCAAACAGTGTTAACCGGTTAACACCCTGGGTTAACCGGTTAACGCAAGGCAGAAGCTGTTCCTGCGCTAACTCAAGGCAGAATGCAGAATCCTCCGCATTTTCCGCCATTGGAGGACTTCCGGACCTCCGATTCCAATTCCGTAAAAAGCTACACTATTGGAAAATCACGACACATACAATCACGGACTCAATTTCAGTTTTTAACACAGTTTAACCAACGTAATTCCAGCATTCACCAATCCCAATTAGGGTCAAATAACGGCTTATCACTACCCATTACATATTATCCCATAATACCCATTAATCGACGATAAACCCCCCTTACCTGAGTTAATTCGGCGAATCTTTGAGCTCCAAGCTTTTCTCTCTTCAACCTTCAGCCCTTGCTCTGTCTCTTTGCCCTTTTCCTCTTTCACGATCGCTTCTCTGTTTCACGTGAAACTTTCCTTTTTACCAAATGGAATTCTTTCTCTTATTTCCAACATATATATATTTTCCAAATAATAATAATAATCCAATAATAAATAATAATAAAATTTCCAATTATTTAATTAAATTAATAAATAAATTATTAACTCAATTCAAATAATTATTTTATTATTATCGGGGTGTTACAACTCTCCCCCACTAAAAGAGTTTTCGTCCTCGAAAACATACCTCAAGCGAACAACTCTGGGTAAGATTCCTTCATCTTACTCTCCAGTTCCCAAGTCACATTGCCACCTGCTGGTCCTCCCCAAGCTACCTTCACCAAGGCAATCTCTTTACCTCGCAATTGCTTCAACTCTCGATCCTCAATCCTCATAGGTGATGTTTCAACAGTCAGGTTATCTCTCACCTGTACATCATCTACTTGGACTACATGCGACGGATCATGAATGTACCTCCTCAACTGAGACACATGAAAAACCTCATGCAAATTCGCAAGCGACGGCGGTAAAGCGACACGATAGGCTACCTCCCCTATCCTCTCCAAAATCTGATAAGGACCAATAAATCGAGGTGTCAACTTCTTCGACTTCAAAGCTCGACCAACACCAGTTATCGGAGTAACACGAAGAAACACATGATCTCCCTCTTGGAACTCAAGTGACTTCCTCCTCTTGTCGTGATAACTCTTCTGACGACTCTGAGCAATTCTCATCTTCTCCTGAATCATCTTAATCTTTTCTGTAGTCTGTTGAACAATCTCCGGTCCAACCACAGCGCTCTCACCGGACTCATACCAACATAACGGTGTCCGACATCTCCTACCATACAAAGCTTCAAACGGTGCCATACCAATGCTCGAATGAAAACTATTGTTGTAGGTAAACTCAATCAAAGGTAATTAACAATCCCAAGCACCTCCCTTTTCCAAAACACAAGCTCTCAAAAGATCCTCTAATGACTGAATCGTCCTCTCAGTCTGACCATCAGTCTGCGGATGATATGCAGAACTCAATCTCAGCTTAGTTCCCAAAGCCCTCTGCAAACCTTCCCAGAACTTCGATGTAAATCTAGGATCCCTGTCCGAAACAATACTCGACGGAATACCATGCAAACTTACAATCTTCTCAATATACAACTCGGCCAATCTCTCTAACGGATAATCCATTCTGATCGGAATGAAATGAGCCGATTTTGTCAACCTGTCAACAATCACCCAAATGGCTTCAAAATTCTTACTTGTCCTCGGCAAACCAGACACAAAATCCATACTGATACTATCCCACTTCCACTCCGGAATAGCCAACGGTTGCATTAGCCCAGACGACTTCTGATGCTCAATCTTTGACTTCTGACAAGTCAAACAGGAATAAACAAAACTCGCAATTTCTTTCTTCATTCCCGGCCACCAAAATAACTTTTTCAAATCATGATACATCTTCGTAGCCCCAGGATGAATACTCAGGCCACTACGATGTCCTTCCTCCAGAATACTCTTCTTAAGTTCGGTAACATCCGGAATACACACCCGATTACCAAATTTCAAAATACCATTCTCATCAACTCCGAATTCGCCACCTTGACCTTGATTCACTAAAGTCAACTTATCAACCAAAGACACATCGGATTTCTGACCCTCTCTGATCTCGTCCAGAATACCACTTGTTAACTTCAACATTCCCAATTTAACGCTATTGTGAGTACTCTCACACACCAAACTCAAGTCTCTAAACTGCTCAATCAAATCCAATTCCTTAACCATTAACATAGACATATGTAATGATTTCCGACTCAATGCATCAGCCACTACATTTGCTTTACCCGGATGGTAATTCAAACCAAAGTCATAATCCTTCAGAAATTCTAACCATCTCCTCTGTCTCATATTCAGCTCTTTCTGATTAAACAAATACTTTAAACTTTTATGGTCGCTGAAAACCTCAAATCTTGACCCATACAAATAATGCCTCCATAACTTCAGAACAAACACCACAGCTGCCAACTCTAAATCGTGTGTCGGATAGTTCTTCTCATGAACTCTCAGTTGTCTCGAAGCATAAGCTATAACCTGCTTATTCTGCATCAACACACCACCCAAGCCCAACAATGAAGCATCACAGTAAACCTCAAATGATTCCGACGAACTCGGTAATATCAGAATAGGAGCAGTAGTCAACCTTCTCTTTAACTCTTGGAAACCTTCTTCACATTTTGAGTCCCAAACAAATGCTTGCCCCTTTCTAGTCAACATCGTCAACGGTAACGCCAACTTAGAAAATCCCTCAATGAATTTCCTATAGTAACCAGCCAAACCAAGGAAACTTCGAATCTCAGCAACAGACTTCGGAGCTTCCCACTTAGACACCGCTTCTATCTTAGAAGGATCAACAGCAACACCACCTCTTGAAATCACATGACCAAGAAAACTAACCTCTTCTAACCAAAATTCACACTTGGATAGTTTAGCAAATAACTTCTTTTCCCGTAGGACTTCTAAAACCACTCTCAAATGCTCAGCATGCTCTTCTTCCGATTTCGAATACACCAAAATGTCATCAATAAACACCACAACAAAATGGTCTAGGTACGGATGGAAAATCCTATTCATATACTCCATGAATACTCCAGGCGCATTAGTCACACCAAAAGGCATTACAGAATACTCATAATGTCCATACCTTGTTCTGAAAGCAGTCTTCTGAATATCCTCAGTTTTCACACGTATCTGATGATACCCAGATCTCAAATCTATCTTGCTGAACACCCTCGCACCAACCAATTGATCCATCAAATCATCAATCCTCGGCAAAGGATACCGATTCTTGATCGTCACTTTATTCAGTTGCCTGTAGTCCACACACAACCTCATAGTACCTTCTTTCTTCTTAACCAATAACACTGGTGCACCCCACGGTGACACACTCGGACGAATAAATTTCTTATCCAACAGATCTTCCAGCTGACTCTTTAATTCAGCTAACTCAACAGCAGACATACGATACGGAGCCATCGATATCGGTCTAGTACCAGGTACCAAATCAATCGAGAACTCAACTTCACGCTCTGGCGGCAATTCATTCACTTCTGCCGGAAACACATCAGGAAAATCACATACCACGGCTAGATCGCCAATCACCAGTTTATCTTTAGCCTCCAAAGTTGCTAACAGCATAAACAACTCTGCCCCATCTGCTACTTCCTCATTCACCTGCCTGGCTGATAGAAACAAATCCTTTCCTTCCTCAATCTCAGGAAATATCACAGTCTTATCAAAACAGTTGATAGAAACTCGGTTAAACACCAACCAGTTCATTCCCAAGATAACATCAATCTGCACTAGTGGAAGACACACAAGGTCTATCCCAAAGTCTCTACCAAAAATACTCAAAGGACAACTCAAGCAAACTGAAGTAGTAGTCACTGAACCCTTCGCAGGAGTATCAATCACCATACTTCCACGCATCTCAGATATCTCTAACTTAAGTTTCACAGCACAATCCAAAGATATAAAGGAATGAGTAGCACCGGTGTCAATAATAGCTACAAGAGGAAAGCCATTAATATAACACGTACCTCGGATCAAACGATCGTCTGCAGAAGTCTCAGAACCCGATAAAGCAAAGACCTTGCCTCCTGACTGATTCTCTTTCTTCGGCTTAGGACACTGAGGACTGATATGACCCAACTCTCCACAGTTGAAACAAGTTACAGTCTTCAACCGACACTCTGCAGCCAAATGACCACCTTTTCCACACTTGAAACACTTCATCTCAGCACTGGTACACTCATGGACACGATGTCCAGCCCGACCACATCTATAACACTTAGCAGGGGCACTAGAGTCTCCCCCACTAGGCCTCTTCATCCCACTCTACTTCTGGAAACCTTTGCCAGCTGCATACGGTTTTCCACGATCATTCTGATTCTTGCCTTTCCTATCAACCCTTTGCTGATAGCTCTCTGCTCTGGCTTTGGAATCCTGTTCAAAAATCCTGCAACAGTCAACCAAGTCAGAAAACACTCTGATCCGCTGATATCCAATAGCCTGTTTGATCTCGGGATGCAACCCGTTCTCAAACTTCACACATTTCGAAAATTCTCCAGCAGCCTCATTATAGGGAGTGTAATACTTTGACAGTTCTGTGAATTAGCAGCATACTCAGTAACAGACTGATTGCCCTGCTTCAATTCCAAGAACTCTATCTCTTTCTTTCCTCTGACATCCTCTGGAAAATACTTCCTCAGGAATCTCTCTCTGAACACAGCCCAAGTGATCTCAGCATTCCCAGCAGATTCCAACTCAGTGCGGGTAGCAACCCACCAATCATCAGCTTCTTCTGACAGCATATGCGTACCGAACCTGACCTTCTGGTTATCGGCACACTCAGTCACTCGGAAGATTCTCTCTATCTCCTTCAACCACTTCTGAGCGCCATCTGGATCGTATGCTCCCTTGAACATTGGAGGATTGTTCTTCTGGAACTCACTCAGTTGACGAGCAGCTCCCATTCCCACAACATTCGGATTTCCTCCAAGTACTCCAGCTAGCATACCCAGAGCCTCAGCAATCGCAGCATCATCTCTACCTCTTCCAGCCATTCTATTCTGAAAACCCAAACAAACTAAAACAATAAGTACTGATAGGGTTACACAACACCTATCCCGTACAGGGAAACAGAAAATTACGACTCGACTCGACCGACTATGCTCTGATACCACTAATGTAACACCCTTCTAAAATACCCCAAATATTTAATAAAAATAATAAACATATAACAATTCAGAGTAATTATGCCCTTCAAGGGTGTCACACAATTATCCCACAATATTCAACAATATGACGGTCATGCTCTTTTATTTATTCAAAACATAAACATTTGCATAAAACGCAGCGGATAGAGATCTCCTCAATCATGTAAAACATGTAACATTCACATGTAAATTATTCAATAACATAAAACATCCCATCCCGATGTTACATCTATCAGAGCACGACCCACTAAGGAGACTACACTAGACTCCAAGCATTCGCTTCTACTCAACTCATTTCTCGTTACCTGAAAAATAGTTGTAAGGGTGAGTTCCTCAATCAATATAATAAGCATTATAGAATATAATGTCATGTTAAGCAATTTAACACATTTATCACCCTAATCGCAACATACAATCAGTAACAGCACATCAGCTCAACATCATACTCAACACCAATATAAAGCACAAGTATAATCTCAAATCATACTCCATAACAACACAAACACACGTATAATATTGGAATACATCCATTCATATTATATGCCATACATACATTATGCAATGAGACTCCACACATGCGGTACCGACTATTCCTGAACATATAGTTCAAGCTCACCGATCCCTCCAGATACGGCTACTAAGCTCACTAGTCCCACTCATTTGAGACCTAGTGACTCACTCACTAATTCCTCACCATGGGAATTAGCTACAACCCCGAAGGCTAGACTATGCACACTAATCATCTAGCATGCAAACATCAACAACAAATCCACAATGATTCACTCACTAATTCCTCACCATGGGAATTAGCTACAGCCCCACAGACTATGCTATGCACGCTAATCACCTAGCAATGCAACATCAACAACAATTCACAAAGGACATATGCTCACACTCTAAGCCATACAACAGTCCATTCACAAATACATGCATAATATACACATTCACAACATTATGCATATCATCATACATCTCAAATAATTGAACACAGTATTAGCACACTCTACTAATACCTATACTGCTCAAAACAGCGGGAATTAATCCCTGTTACATCATAGGCCAACATAGGCCAACTCTCAAATAGGCACACAACATTTAAAACACCAATTTTCCACTCTGCAACAGTGTTAACCGGTTAACGCCCTGGGTTAACCGGTTAACGCAGCACAACACGTTTCCTGTCCCAAAACTTAACAGTGTTAACCGGTTAACGCCCTGGGTTAACCGGTTAACGCAGCACAAACAGCAATATTTCAGCAATCACAACAGTGTTAACCGGTTAACACCCTGGGTTAACCGGTTAACGCAGACAAAACAGCAAATTTTCACAATTCAAACAGTGTTAACCGGTTAACACCCTGGGTTAACCGGTTAACGCAAGGCAGAAGCTGTTCCTGCGCTAACTCAAGGCAGAATGCAGAATCCTCCGCATTTTCCGCCATTGGAGGACTTCCGGACCTCCGATTCCAATTCCGTAAAAAGCTACACTATTGGAAAATCACGACACATACAATCACGGACTCAATTTCAGTTTTTAACACAGTTTAACCAACGTAATTCCAGCATTCACCAATCCCAATTAGGGTCAAATAACGGCTTATCACTACCCATTACATATTATCCCATAATACCCATTAATCGACGATAAACCCCCCTTACCTGAGTTAATTCGGCGAATCTTTGAGCTCCAAGCTTTTCTCTCTTCAACCTTCAGCCCTTGCTCTGTCTCTTTGCCCTTTTCCTCTTTCACGATCGCTTCTCTGTTTCACGTGAAACTTTCCTTTTTACCAAATGGAATTCTTTCTCTTATTTCCAACATATATATATTTTCCAAATAATAATAATAATCCAATAATAAATAATAATAAAATTTCCAATTATTTAATTAAATTAATAAATAAATTATTAACTCAATTCAAATAATTATTTTATTATTATCGGGGTGTTACAACTCTCCCCCACTAAAAGAGTTTTCGTCCTCGAAAACATACCTCAAGCGAACAACTCTGGGTAAGATTCCTTCATCTTACTCTCCAGTTCCCAAGTCACATTGCCACCTGCTGGTCCTCCCCAAGCTACCTTCACCAAGGCAATCTCTTTACCTCGCAATTGCTTCAACTCTCGATCCTCAATCCTCATAGGTGATGTTTCAACAGTCAGGTTATCTCTCACCTGTACATCATCTACTTGGACTACATGCGACGGATCATGAATGTACCTCCTCAACTGAGACACATGAAAAACCTCATGCAAATTCGCAAGCGACGGCGGTAAAGCGACACGATAGGCTACCTCCCCTATCCTCTCCAAAATCTGATAAGGACCAATAAATCGAGGTGTCAACTTCTTCGACTTCAAAGCTCGACCAACACCAGTTATCGGAGTAACACGAAGAAACACATGATCTCCCTCTTGGAACTCAAGTGACTTCCTCCTCTTGTCGTGATAACTCTTCTGACGACTCTGAGCAATTCTCATCTTCTCCTGAATCATCTTAATCTTTTCTATAGTCTGTTGAACAATCTCCGGTCCAACCACAGCGCTCTCACCGGACTCATACCAACATAACGGTGTCCGACATCTCCTACCATACAAAGCTTCAAACGGTGCCATACCAATGCTCGAATGAAAACTATTGTTGTAGGTAAACTCAATCAAAGGTAATTAACAATCCCAAGCACCTCCCTTTTCCAAAACACAAGCTCTCAAAAGATCCTCTAATGACTGAATCGTCCTCTCAGTCTGACCATCAGTCTGCGGATGATATGCAGAACTCAATCTCAGCTTAGTTCCCAAAGCCCTCTGCAAACCTTCCCAGAACTTCGATGTAAATCTAGGATCCCTGTCCGAAACAATACTCGACGGAATACCATGCAAACTTACAATCTTCTCAATATACAACTCGGCCAATCTCTCTAACGGATAATCCATTCTGATCGGAATGAAATGAGCCGATTTTGTCAACCTGTCAACAATCACCCAAATGGCTTCAAAATTCTTACTTGTCCTCGGCAAACCAGACACAAAATCCATACTGATACTATCCCACTTCCACTCCGGAATAGCCAACGGTTGCATTAGCCCAGACGACTTCTGATGCTCAATCTTTGACTTCTGACAAGTCAAACAGGAATAAACAAAACTCGCAATTTCTTTCTTCATTCCCGGCCACCAAAATAACTTTTTCAAATCATGATACATCTTCGTAGCCCCAGGATGAATACTCAGGCCACTACGATGTCCTTCCTCCAGAATACTCTTCTTAAGTTCGGTAACATCCGGAATACACACCCGATTACCAAATTTCAAAATACCATTCTCATCAACTCCGAATTCGCCACCTTGACCTTGATTCACTAAAGTCAACTTATCAACCAAAGACACATCGGATTTCTGACCCTCTCTGATCTCGTCCAGAATACCACTTGTTAACTTCAACATTCCCAATTTAACGCTATTGTGAGTACTCTCACACACCAAACTCAAGTCTCTAAACTGCTCAATCAAATCCAATTCCTTAACCATTAACATAGACATATGTAATGATTTCCGACTCAATGCATCAGCCACTACATTTGCTTTACCCGGATGGTAATTCAAACCAAAGTCATAATCCTTCAGAAATTCTAACCATCTCCTCTGTCTCATATTCAGCTCTTTCTGATTAAACAAATACTTTAAACTTTTATGGTCGCTGAAAACCTCAAATCTTGACCCATACAAATAATGCCTCCATAACTTCAGAACAAACACCACAGCTGCCAACTCTAAATCGTGTGTCGGATAGTTCTTCTCATGAACTCTCAGTTGTCTCGAAGCATAAGCTATAACCTGCTTATTCTGCATCAACACACCACCCAAGCCCAACAATGAAGCATCACAGTAAACCTCAAATGATTCCGACGAACTCGGTAATATCAGAATAGGAGCAGTAGTCAACCTTCTCTTTAACTCTTGGAAACCTTCTTCACATTTTGAGTCCCAAACAAATGCTTGCCCCTTTCTAGTCAACATCGTCAACGGTAACGCCAACTTAGAAAATCCCTCAATGAATTTCCTATAGTAACCAGCCAAACCAAGGAAACTTCGAATCTCAGCAACAGACTTCGGAGCTTCCCACTTAGACACCGCTTCTATCTTAGAAGGATCAACAGCAACACCACCTCTTGAAATCACATGACCAAGAAAACTAACCTCTTCTAACCAAAATTCACACTTGGATAGTTTAGCAAATAACTTCTTTTCCCGTAGGACTTCTAAAACCACTCTCAAATGCTCAGCATGCTCTTCTTCCGATTTCGAATACACCAAAATGTCATCAATAAACACCACAACAAAATGGTCTAGGTACGGATGGAAAATCCTATTCATATACTCCATGAATACTCCAGGCGCATTAGTCACACCAAAAGGCATTACAGAATACTCATAATGTCCATACCTTGTTCTGAAAGCAGTCTTCTGAATATCCTCAGTTTTCACACGTATCTGATGATACCCAGATCTCAAATCTATCTTGCTGAACACCCTCGCACCAACCAATTGATCCATCAAATCATCAATCCTCGGCAAAGGATACCGATTCTTGATCGTCACTTTATTCAGTTGCCTGTAGTCCACACACAACCTCATAGTACCTTCTTTCTTCTTAACCAATAACACTGGTGCACCCCACGGTGACACACTCGGACGAATAAATTTCTTATCCAACAGATCTTCCAGCTGACTCTTTAATTCAGCTAACTCAACAGCAGACATACGATACGGAGCCATCGATATCGGTCTAGTACCAGGTACCAAATCAATCGAGAACTCAACTTCACGCTCTGGCGGCAATTCATTCACTTCTGCCGGAAACACATCAGGAAAATCACATACCACGGCTAGATCGCCAATCACCAGTTTATCTTTAGCCTCCAAAGTTGCTAACAGCATAAACAACTCTGCCCCATCTGCTACTTCCTCATTCACCTGCCTGGCTGATAGAAACAAATCCTTTCCTTCCTCAATCTCAGGAAATATCACAGTCTTATCAAAACAGTTGATAGAAACTCGGTTAAACACCAACCAGTTCATTCCCAAGATAACATCAATCTGCACTAGTGGAAGACACACAAGGTCTATCCCAAAGTCTCTACCAAAAATACTCAAAGGACAACTCAAGCAAACTGAAGTAGTAGTCACTGAACCCTTCGCAGGAGTATCAATCACCATACTTCCACGCATCTCAGATATCTCTAACTTAAGTTTCACAGCACAATCCAAAGATATAAAGGAATGAGTAGCACCGGTGTCAATAATAGCTACAAGAGGAAAGCCATTAATATAACACGTACCTCGGATCAAACGATCGTCTGCAGAAGTCTCAGAACCCGATAAAGCAAAGACCTTGCCTCCTGACTGATTCTCTTTCTTCGGCTTAGGACACTGAGGACTGATATGACCCAACTCTCCACAGTTGAAACAAGTTACAGTCTTCAACCGACACTCTGCAGCCAAATGACCACCTTTTCCACACTTGAAACACTTCATCTCAGCATTGGTACACTCATGGACACGATGTCCAGCCCGACCACATCTATAACACTTAGCAGGGGCACTAGAGTCTCCCCCACTAGGCCTCTTCATCCCACTCTACTTCTGGAAACCTTTGCCAGCTGCATACGGTTTTCCACGATCATTCTGATTCTTGCCTTTCCTATCAACCCTTTGCTGATAGCTCTCTGCTCTGGCTTTGGAATCCTGTTCAAAAATCCTGCAACAGTCAACCAAGTCAGAAAACACTCTGATCCGCTGATATCCAATAGCCTGTTTGATCTCGGGATGCAACCCGTTCTCAAACTTCACACATTTCGAAAATTCTCCAGCAGCCTCATTATAGGGAGTGTAATACTTTGACAGTTCTGTGAATTAGCAGCATACTCAGTAACAGACTGATTGCCCTGCTTCAATTCCAAGAACTCTATCTCTTTCTTTCCTCTGACATCCTCTGGAAAATACTTCCTCAGGAATCTCTCTCTGAACACAGCCCAAGTGATCTCAGCATTCCCAGCAGATTCCAACTCAGTGCGGGTAGCAACCCACCAATCATCAGCTTCTTCTGACAGCATATGCGTACCGAACCTGACCTTCTGGTTATCGGCACACTCAGTCACTCGGAAGATTCTCTCTATCTCCTTCAACCACTTCTGAGCGCCATCTGGATCGTATGCTCCCTTGAACATTGGAGGATTGTTCTTCTGGAACTCACTCAGTTGACGAGCAGCTCCCATTCCCACAACATTCGGATTTCCTCCAAGTACTCCAGCTAGCATACCCAGAGCCTCAGCAATCGCAGCATCATCTCTACCTCTTCCAGCCATTCTATTCTGAAAACCCAAACAAACTAAAACAATAAGTACTGATAGGGTTACACAACACCTATCCCGTACAGGGAAACAGAAAATTACGACTCGACTCGACCGACTATGCTCTGATACCACTAATGTAACACCCTTCTAAAATACCCCAAATATTTAATAAAAATAATAAACATATAACAATTCAGAGTAATTATGCCCTTCAAGGGTGTCACACAATTATCCCACAATATTCAACAATATGACGGTCATGCTCTTTTATTTATTCAAAACATAAACATTTGCATAAAACGCAGCGGATAGAGATCTCCTCAATCATGTAAAACATGTAACATTCACATGTAAATTATTCAACAACATAAAACATCCCATCCCGATGTTACATCTATCAGAGCACGACCCACTAAGGAGACTACACTAGACTCCAAGCATTCGCTTCTACTCAACTCATTTCTCGTTACCTGAAAAATAGTTGTAAGGGTGAGTTCCTCAATCAATATAATAAGCATTATAGAATATAATGTCATGTTAAGCAATTTAACACATTTATCACCCTAATCGCAACATACAATCAGTAACAGCACATCAGCTCAACATCATACTCAACACCAATATAAAGCACAAGTATAATCTCAAATCATACTCCATAACAACACAAACACACGTATAATATTGGAATACATCCATTCATATTATATGCCATACATACATTATGCAATGAGACTCCACACATGCGGTACCGACTATTCCTGAACATATAGTTCAAGCTCACCGATCCCTCCAGATACGGCTACTAAGCTCACTAGTCCCACTCATTTGAGACCTAGTGACTCACTCACTAATTCCTCACCATGGGAATTAGCTACAACCCCGAAGGCTAGACTATGCACACTAATCATCTAGCATGCAAACATCAACAACAAATCCACAATGATTCACTCACTAATTCCTCACCATGGGAATTAGCTACAGCCCCACAGGTTATGCTATGCACGCTAATCACCTAGCAATGCAACATCAACAACAATTCACAAAGGACATATGCTCACACTCTAAGCCATACAACAGTCCATTCACAAATACATGTATAATATACACATTCACAACATTATGCATATCATCATACATCTCAAATAATTGAACACAGTATTAGCACACTCTACTAATACCTATACTGCTCAAAACAGCGGGAATTAATCCCTGTTACATCATAGGCCAACATAGGCCAACTCTCAAATAGGCACACAACATTTAAAACACCAATTTTCCACTCTGCAACAGTGTTAACCGGTTAACGCCCTGGGTTAACCGGTTAACGCAGCACAACACGCTTCCTGTCCCAAAACTTAACAGTGTTAACCGGTTAACGCCCTGGGTTAACCGGTTAACGCAGCACAAACAACAATATTTCAGCAATCACAACAGTGTTAACCGGTTAACACCCTGGGTTAACCGGTTAACGCAGACAAAACAGCAAATTTTCACAATTCAAACAGTGTTAACCAGTTAACACCCTGGGTTAACCGGTTAACGCAAGGCAGAAGCTGTTCCTGCGCTAACTCAAGGCAGAATGCAGAATCCTCCGCATTTTCCGCCATTGGAGGACTTCCGGACCTCCGATTCCAATTCCGTAAAAAGCTACACTATTGGAAAATCACGACACATACAATCACGGACTCAATTTCAGTTTTTAACACAGTTTAACCAACGTAATTCCAGCATTCACCAATCCCAATTAGGGTCAAATAACGGCTTATCACTACCCATTACATATTATCCCATAATACCCATTAATCGACGATAAACCCCCCTTACCTGAGTTAATTCGGCGAATCTTTGAGCTCCAAGCTTTTCTCTCTTCAACCTTCAGCCCTTGCTCTGTCTCTTTGCCCTTTTCCTCTTTCACGATCGCTTCTCTGTTTCACGTGAAACTTTCCTTTTTACCAAATGGAATTCTTTCTCTTATTTCCAACATATATATATTTTCCAAATAATAATAATAATCCAATAATAAATAATAATAAAATTTCCAATTATTTAATTAAATTAATAAATAAATTATTAACTCAATTCAAATAATTATTTTATTATTATCGGGGTGTTACATAGACCGTGTCATCCTTGTCCCGTTCAATATTGGGCCCATAGACATTTATCCTGTTACGCAGGATGGGCAAATTCCATCTAGGACACTCATGTCCCTCAGCATGCTTTGTGGAGTACCCATCAACTGTCTTTATGGTTATCCAGTTACGGACAACGTTGGATCAGCAATAAAGCACTCGACTCTACATCTAGGATCCATAGTGGTTTCAGGTCGAAGAGTGGTATACACTATTATCACCATGAGAATAACTTATGACACTTTGCATAACTTTCTATATAGTATTCTCATAGCGGGTCAATCCGGTATAAATATTACTCCTAATATTCATACCTATGTTTAAGACTTGATAACTCTTTATCCATGATCCATGAGATGTGATCATCAGTCTACAAACATAATAGTCTTAATGCTTTAATGTTATCCCACTTCACACTAAAGCTCGACTACGGATACTTTAAGAATAGTGTCCTTATGTTTAATGTGTTCTCATGATTAAGTCACACTTAATACATTAAACGGACTATCTATTCCAGGGACTTTATTAATCAACCATAATAAAGAAAATGCCTTTTATTATTAATAAATAATTCGATACAAGTACCAAAAGTATTGGCCTCTAGGGCTTACACCAACATTCTTACCATCCTGAAGTGAGAACGTCATGATGAGTGGACTTGAGGAGACTCAAGTATCTTTGACATCTTCAGTAGATTATGATGAAATCTTGAACACAACAGCCTTTCATCCACATGAGGGGAAACTACATCAGAGTTTGAGTTTTGCCAGGTATTATGCAGCGGAAATCATAATACAACTCAACCTATGAACACACACTTCACCAGAACAGCCTCCAAGAATAGACCAAGTTTGAATATGATTCAATACTAGCACAGCTGTCCCACACACAGGCCAATTGCCAATCTCCAGAGGCAGGTGCACACTGTTCCTGTCATGAATAGTCCATCCACCTACTTCAAGGGACCATTCAGGGACATCACAGAACCTTCCACAGGTTCCAACCTCAGTACTAACATAACTCCTTGCAAGATACCAGAAAGTATCACCCATGGATCTCATCCAAAAACAGAACAGGATGCCTGCTCTGATACCAATTGAAATTCTGGTGTAGTTAGAGTTCAGATGTTCTACTCCAAGTCATGACATCTGATCCAACATTGTTACTAATACAGCAAGACAGTTATACAAATTAAAACCCAGTACTGATATGCACACATTCACAGATGTCACGACATCTTCTAATATATCACCATAGACTGGAAGAACACCCAGTTCTGTCCATCTGTCTCAACATTGATTTGAACATCACCTGTTACAGCATTACAGGTTGACCTTATTTTATAACAGACAGAATTATAACGTGCAGAAGGTACAAACACAAGTAATTGTTAACCCAGTTCGGTGTCACACACACCTACGTCTGGAGGCTACCAAGCCAGGAAGAAGATCCACTATCAGCAGTATTAATTCAGAGTTAAACTCCCCCGTTTACAACTCTTCACTTAATCCCTACCCAATGCAATCTATACCTAGGAACTCCTAGATAGAAACCTCCAGTTTCCATTCCTATCACTACAATTACAATGTAATGCTAAACAACTTGAACTTGCTTCACAGCTTCGTTCAAGACCATAACAAACTCTTACCTACAGGCTTTGAGTTACAAATAATCTCATGCCTTCGAGCACTGAGAAACACATGGTAACCTTCCCACAGGTTGGGAGGTTTACCTCACACACACCCCTAATTTTTCATTATATGAGGCTTACAAAACCTAGGTTACACTATGCTATTTATAACCTAAGCACCCAACTGGATTTGGGCCTTCAGAAATCGCAGCAAACTTCTCCTTTGCTGTTACAAAGCCAGCAGAAAGTTTCTGCTACAATCAAGGTCTTCAATCTTTTAGTTCATAAAATATCTCCATATTTAGTTCCTAAAATATCTCCATATTTAGTTCCTAAAATTAAGGTTAAGCAAGTTAACCTAATTTCCACATATTAGGGTGCTAACAAATAGGCTATTTGTTAGGTTCATTAATTGTAGCTCAGTTGTTAGTTTCCTGGATTTTAGCTCAGCTGTTGACTTCCTGAAGAATAGCCTGAGAAAGCTGCTGAAACAGAAAAACTAACTAACATACAATTTAGCATATGCTGTCAGGAATGAATGTCACAACATTCAGTTTGACGTCCACATGCTAAGTCTATTTTTCCTGAAAACAGACTATACAAAATGCTGTACTGTACAAGACCACTCAGTCCATACTTCAGTATCAGCTTACATAAATAAATGTCATAATATCCAGTTTGACATTTCCACATAAAGCCTTACGCCAGGTCTGTTATCCTCCTGAAGAACTGACTGAAGTAAATACTGAATTGAAGCAGAAAAACCAACCTGCCTATTATTCAGTATATGCTGTCACTGATGAATGTCACAACATCCAGTTTGACATTCAGACAGTAGGCCTTATGCCAAGTCTGTTATTCCCTTGATAAACAGACTGAAATTAAATAGTGAGTTATAGCAGACAACCAACTGCTCTAGACCTCAGTATCTGCTGTCAGGAATGAATGTTATAACATCTAGTTTAACATTAAGAAAATCCTGTATTAGCTAAACCTGCAGCATACTACTTAAGTATGTCATGACATCAGTCAAGACATCAAAGTACAGTTAGATATTCTAACATACAATGCAGTCAAACAAACATCTCCACAGCATGTCATGACATCAGTCAAGACATTAGAATCCAGCTAGTGTTTTACCATAAAATGCAGCCAATCAAACATCTACAAGAACAATGCTTAGCGACTAAAATCTTCCTAAGTATTTTTGGGAAGATGCGGTTAGCACGGCATGCTTTGTAAGCAATAGAGTTAACATAAGACCTATCCTAAAGAAGACTCCATATGAACTCTTCAAAGGAAGGAAACCCAACATCTCTTTCTTTCACATCGTTGGATGCAAGTGCTTTGTCCTAAACAATGACAAAGACAACCTTAGTAAGTTCGACGAAAAATCGGATGAAAGTATCTTTCTTGGTTATTCTCTTACAAGTAAGGCATACAGAATTTATAATAAAAGAATTTTAAATATAGAAGAATCCATGCATGTTAAGTTTGACGAATCTAACCCCTCGAAAGAGGAAATTGTTGTTTGTGATGATGATGATGATTTTGTAGAAGTTCCTAAAGAAGATACTTCAAACAAGGATCAAGAAGCACCGATTCAACAAGAGTCAAATGAAAATGATATACCTAAGGAATGGAGAACTCATAGAGATCATCCCATTGACAAAGTAATTGGTGACATTAGTCAAGGTGTCGCTACAAGATTGAATCTCAAGGATGCATGCTTAAACATGGCGTTCGTTTCGCAAATAGAACCTTCCAAAATTGATGAAGCTCTAGAAGATGATCAATGGATTGTTGCTATGCAAGAAGAATTAAACCAATTCGAGAGAAATCAAGTTTGGGAACTTGTTCCTAGATCAAGTGATAAGCACATCATTGGAACAAGATGGGTGTTTAAGAATAAGCTTGATGAGAATGGAATAATTGTTCGAAACAAAGCAAGATTGGTCGCTCAAGGGTACAATCAAGAAGAAGGAATCGACTTTGAGGAAACTTTCGCTCCAGTTGCAAGGTTAGAAGCTATTCGTTTATTACTTGCTTACGCATGTTCAATGAATTTTCAGCTTTTTCAAATGGACGTCAAAATTGCCTTCTTAAACGGCTACATCAACGAAGAAGTCTATGTCAAACAACCCCCGGGATTTGAAGACTTCAAGCATCCTTCACATGTATACAAACTGAAGAAAGCGCTCTATGGATTAAAACAAACACCAAGGGCATGGTATGATCGTCTAAGCAATTTTCTATGTGAAAAAGGCTTTGAAAAAGGAAAAGTAGACAAGACTTTATTTATCAAGAAGATAAAAGGGAATACGTTACTTGTGCAAGTCTACGTAGACGACATAATCTTCGGTTCATCCAACAAAGAACTATGTGAAGAATTTGTGTTGATAATGAAAGGTGAATTTGAAATGTCTATGATGGGGAAGATGAACTACTTCCTTGGATTGCAAATCAAGCAACTAAAAGACGGAATTTTTATCAACCAATCAAAGTACTGCAAAGAACTGTTAAAGAGATTTGACATGGATGGGTGTAAAGCAATGTCAACACCAATGGGCTCTGGAACTTATGTTGATCAAGACGAATTGGGTGTGTCAATTGATATCACGAAGTATCGAGGTATGATTGGTTCTTTATTATATTTGACGGCAAGCCGTCCTGACATAATGTTTAGCGTGTGTTTATGTGCTTGATTCCAAGCAAATCCTAAGGAGTCACATCTCACGGCGGTCAAGAGAATCATGAAGTACCTCAAGGGAACAACCAACATTGGATTATGGTATCCTAAAGGTAGTGTTTGTAAGTTAATTGGTTATTCTGACGCGGATTATGCAGGTTGTAAAACAGATAGAAGAAGTACTAATGGAACGTGTCACATCCTTGGTAATGCTCTAGTCTCATGGTCTTGTAAGAAACAAGTATGTGTTGCTCTTAGTACGGCTGAAGCAGAATACATAGCAGCAGGTAGTTGTTATGCCCAGAATCTTTGGCTAAAGCAACAATTAAGTGATTATGGAATCGATCTTTGATGCATACCACTCCGATGTGACAACACAAGTGCGATTAATATCACAAAGAATTCGGTCATGCACTCAAGGACCAAACACATAGACATTCGACACCATTTCCTTCGTGATCATGTGCTTAAAGGCGATGTCGAAGTTACCTTTGTCGATACTCATAATCAAATGGCGGATATCTTCACAAAGCCGCTCGCAAAAGAACCATTCTATAAGATTCGAAGAGAACTTGGCATTCTGGATGAAGGTGACATATAACTATCTCACAATTGTTCACTATACATAAGGTCAAGGTACACAAGTTCTCAATCCTTCTTAATTTTTGTGAAATTTTTCCTTCTAAATTTTGTTGTGTATATGTGCTTTTTTCCACTGTGTAACCGGTTACTTCACTGTGGATAACCGGTTACCCTGCTCATTTTTTGCCTAATTCACGAAATTTCACTATGTGTAACCGGTTCTTCACATATGGATAATCGGTTACCCTGTTGTTTTTTGTCTAAAAATCACATTTTCCTTACTGTGTAACCGGTTACTCCCTTATGGATAACCGATTACCCTACATTTTTTCAGTTTTCTCACGCTGTTTGCTCACTGTGTAATCGGTTACTCCCCTTTGAGTAACCGATTAACACTGTTCATACCAGAATTTTTTTATAAAATTACACGTGACCTTCTGTTGTATATATGCTAAGTGTTTATTTTTATTTCTTCAAATTGTTTTTAATCACTTCACACATTAAGCTCTCTCTCTCTCTCTCTCTCTCTCTCTCTCTCCAACCTTTATCTTCCTTTCCAAAATCCTCCTTTTCCTTTCCAAAACCCTAACGTGCTCCACTATCACTACTCCTAGCTCCATTATCACTACTCCTAGCTCCATTATCACTACTCCTCACTCAAATCTACTTACCCCACTATCTCTCTTTCAGCTCACCAAACTCCATATCCAACCAATTCAGAAAACCCTTTCCTAAACCCTAACTGTAACACCTCAAAATTTGCCCTCCTCTCTTGGGACTAGCATTGTCATTGTACATATCATTGTAGGTCATTAGGCATTGCATATTGCATATCATGTGGTTACATTGTGCAAGCCATACTCCCCAAGTCTTGATCAGAAGATGAGGAAGTCAAGTGCAAGCCTAGGGTTTACTGATTGATCATGGCCATCTGAGGATTGGGCTGTGAATTAGGGTTTCATGATTCTCAGGGGTGTTGGTCTTCATATTGATTGAAGTGATACATCATCATCATCCTGGTTGGATGTCATCAGGAGATTGAAGAAGATTCCTTGAGATTAGGGTTTTGACCACTGGTCAACCCTAATCAGCTGTATTGGGCCAGTCAGGGCATAATCAGGAGATGGGGTCTGTGATGGTTGTGGGGTTCATAATGTGATTATATTGTGCTTATTGAGGTTAGGGTTGCACCCTTGAGCCATTTCAGTTGAAGATTGAGGTTCAATTTGATCTATGCATTGCCAAATTCATCTATCAGATGAAAAGTCAACTGTGGTCAACTGTACATGATCTGATGGATTTGGAGGTGGAAATGAGTTGGATACACTTCATTCATGTTGGAACAAGTGTTAAATGACATCTCAAAGCTTAAGAATGAAGAAAATCAAGTCAGGACAAAAACTGCCAAAAATAGAAAGTGACTTGTAACTGAAGTTTCCAAAAATGGAAAGTTTTTTACCTCAAAGCCACGTGTCCAAGGAAGCTTCAAATGAAAAATTGTTCAACATGAAAGTTGTAGATCTTGTTCTCACCTTTCCAAAAAGTCCAAGAACTTGAAAATCCAATGTATGGTTGGAAAATTATGGCTCAGTGAAATTCAAAAATGACCCATAATCAGGAGGCCATAACTTCCACATGGTTTGTCCAAATTGCAAGTTCTTTATATGCACAAACTCCATTTGACATGTACTTTCATGGTGCATAATTGGATTTTCCCAAAAGTGGCCAAGGCAAAAAGTCAATTTTCAACTGGACAGTTAAATTGGACTAGGGGCAAAATGGTCCAACTTGTGAAATAATTGGAATTTTGAGATGGGACTTTTTGCAACACTTTCCAAATGGTATTTAAAATTTGTTGGAATCATCACTTCATGCATAGGCCTTGTAATTTGAGAATTGGTTTGAAAAATGAAATGGCAAAATTGGACATAAACCATCCACATGGTGATTTTGCAAATTACACAACCAATGAGAGTGAGACAAGTTTCAACAGCTCACACATGGCATTTGGAAGGTGTGTGAGCTGTCAAACAGGTGGCATTGAGCTGTCCTATGAAATTCCACTTTTGCCCTCACTTGCAAAATTACCATTTTCATTAACAATTGCATTTTGGCTAATGACATGATTAAGGGATGGTTTAAGCTCACATATATAATCCTAATTACTCAATAATCATAACAGAAAATTACATTTACCAAAGTTGGATCTCAAACTCATCAAATTCTCTCAAAAACTCAAGAACTCATCAAGAGCAAATTGGATCGAAACTCTCTCATTTCTTCACCAAATCGTGTGATTTTTGTTGCTTCAATCCCTATTCCCCTTCCTCTAGATCTGTTTTGATAGTTTGGAAAGAAAGGAATACGAAATCGTGGCTGTGCAAGAAGCTTCATCAATGGTGAAATGGTGAATTCATGCGCTAGAAGCTCTTGCAGTGGAATCTAACTTTTCTATTCGCCTTCCTCATCATTCTTCTTCAACTGTTTGAAGAGAAATCGTGCAAAGCTCAACTGTAATCACACTGCCATTTCCAGGTTGGTAAAATTCGAATCTCACGAAATGCCTAATGTTTATATGTGTTTGAAAGAGCGTGTTACGTAGATTACAGTGGTGCTTGTAGTTTAGCAAATGATGAACCATAGCTTGCTAAATCTGGAATTGAATTTTTGTATCCAAACCCTAGCGCGTTCGATTCTTGAGATTTAGGTACTGTTAGGATAAATGGAATGCATATTCGTGATCTACAGGTTAGTGCGGTTCCAACGGATATCTATTTGTCCGTTTTGGTGACGATTTGAGAGATGCGTGTTCTTGAGCATTCATAGGTTTTCTGGATTTTTCTGAACTGAAAGTGATGAGAGAGAAGGCGTTTGATCTTGATTTCGTTTTGAAAATTCAAATTGGCTGTTTACCGCCCCCGCCATTACTAATTACAAAAATGCCATTGTGTTATTTTAATTAATTTGATTTAATTCTTAAAAAATTTACAAACACATTAAAAAATCATAAAAAATTGTAGAAAATTCATAAAAATGTGAGGATTTTTTCTATGACTTCCTTGTTGAGTTTAGGATTTTTTTGACCTATTGGTCAAAGTTGTGCTTGGCAAAAATATTGTTTGACCTAGACTTATTTCACATGTGCTCAAAATTGATACATTTTACCATTTGGTTCATGAAATGCTCATAGTGTTAAATAAATTCTTGAAAATTTTTGTGATGATTCTTGACTGATTGATGCTTATTTCCATGTAAATTTCATGAATTTTTGATACCTGGTCATTGAGCAGCAAATTTTGGAACTTAGGTGTGACAATTTGTGTCACACCTCATTATGTCAACTTGCAGGATTTTTTTGAGTGACCTATACTTGTTGAAATAAAGTGAAATTTTGCATGATGGTTAGATAACATGTTAAGATGCTTTGTGAATTTTTGTGGAATTTTTCATTGCATTTTCAAATTGATTGTGATTTTTCATTTCTGTTAACCAATTGTGCAAGCTTGTGTGACATAGGTTGGTAGATTGATTGAGAAATGCTCGTGTGGTACTGTATACTCATGAAATTTGATATGCTTGTAGTAGACACATGTTAGGACCTCCCTGTTTTGGTCTCATCCATTTCTTTATTGTTTTCATTAAGATATGGATTTTTGAAGTGGAAGTATGTATTGATGTTGTGATTTGGAGCATGAAATTGTGACTGTTTTTGTTGATTTTCATTGACATGGTTCCATTTGCCCAATTGAGCTCAAATTTGACATGGTAGACTTTGAATACCCCCTGTTTAGGTGTAATTTATTTGAGAATTTTTGGATGTGTTTTGGTATGGATTTGAATGCAATACTTCTGTTTGTATGTTTGATGCTTCATTTGAGCCAATGTGGATTGTTTTGTGCATAACATGAGCATAATGAATGATATAAACATGAGACCAATGATGTTTGCTCTTGTTTGATGTTAATTTGATATTGGTTGATGAATACCTTGCTGTTTACTATTTTTTCTTGCTTTTGGACCCTAGGCTTGGCCTAGTGGTCTAGTTGCTAATGTTTGCTTGATTTTTCAGGATCAAAAGCATAAGGCACATGGAGAATGATCCAAATCAATTTTAATTGATGTTGTTGATGTTTGTACACTAACATAACATTGTTTTGTAGGTTTTGAAGCTTAGGCTTGAGCTTGCCTTGTGTTGTGCATTGAGTTGTATAGATTAATTGGTTGAACTTGTTGTTTATGGTTTGTCTGTCTGATTACTAACTGTGTTTGATTGTTTCCAGGTACTTTAGTTGCTCAGTTCCTTGTGAACTTTTGCTTTGCTTTGCTTAAGCAACTTGCATAGAGGTATAACTTCCTAACTTCATGTAGTCTGGAGACCCGGCTGTTACCGGGCCGGGCAAATAAATGTCTGAAGTCCTCCTTAAGAGGCAATGATTGTGGTTGTTTATTTTTAAGCCCAAGCAGGAAAAGTCCTTCAAGTAAGGCAATTGGTGGAAGGTAGGGATAAGCAATCTATCCCCCACTATTCAGTTGAGTCTTCTCCTTGCTCCCATTACATGGTTGTAGCATTGAGATCATAAGCCCAAGATCCGTGCATTGCACATTGTGTCAGGGTCATCGAGTATAGAAGGGTTCCCCCATTCTGGACCCATGCTCATTTGTCAGAAGCTCTCCCTGGTTAGGGATAAGAGCTGTGAGGTCTGATCCTCACTTCATCCTTTCATCTGCTTCACCTTAGCCTCGTAATGGCAAGGTTAAGAGCAAACACAGCCCGTACAGACGACTTGCTGAGGCAGTCAAACCTATTGTGTGAGCCCCTTGTGTGGTTATAGTGCGTGCTATGTGGATATCTGTTTGAGATGTTTGTTCTCATTTGATGTATGTTTGAATTATGCTGTATGCTTGTATGTTTGCTTCTTTCCTGGATAGGAATAGTTTGCTTATGCAAGTAGGATAGAAAACTGAACTTAGGGTAAACGATGCATGACAACACTAGGCTCGAGTCCAGCTCCCTAGTAGTGTGTCTTTCCCCGGTTTCTGGTTAGCAATTCAGTCCCTTTCAAGGGAACTACATCGCCCTGATCCTTGTTCCAGACAAGGTATGTAGGCAGGTGGTCGTGCGAGACCACTCCGGGCAACCTTTTTCTTTTTTGCGTGTGTTTACTTATTATCTGATTGCATGTTTTGGTTCGGATGCCGACATAAGCCCAGTGATTGGCTGTCGGGCTCCACGTTTGCCCTTTCGAGTGTGTTTTGGTTCGGATGCCGACGTAATTCCATCCAGTGGTTGTCGGGCTCCATGTTTGCCACCCTTGCTTGTTTGCGTGTTTTGTGTTGTTTGGCGTGCGTAAGCCGAACTACAGTGGCTCTAATTCTTGTTCCAGACAAGATATGTAGGCATAAGGTGCGATACCTTATCGAGCTCGTTCCTCTTAACCCCACCTGCGTTCCCCGTGTGTGTGTGTGATGTTTAGCAACCTATTCTTTATTTTAGAACGTGGATCCCGTCGAGTACGACGGACGTGAGGGGTGCTAATACCTTCCCCTTGCGTAACCGACTCCCTTACCCTTTCTCTTTGGTCGCGAGACCATTTCCTTTCCAGGTTTCTCTGAGCGTTTCCTTTCCCTATCTTGGGATAAATAACGCGCAGTGGCGGCTCTGTGTTGTATTTTCTTTTGAGTCTCGCCGGTTGATTTTTCGCAGGATGCGACAGCTGGCGACTCTGCTGGGGATGCAAAATGTAGACCTATGCTGGTCCATCGTCCCTAAGCGAGTCCTTCCTAGCGTTCTAGGATTGGTTTGGGTTGCTTATTGTGTTCTATTTATTGCATTTATTATTCTAACCTGTGTATATATTTGCATTAATGTCTGCATGCATCATACTATCATATTGTTGCCGTCCTCTGTACAGGTGGTTCCTCTGTTTTGGGGTGGGAGTTACTCGAGGTAAAAGGCCCAATACCCAGGCTATGAGTGCAATCTAGGAAACCTAGGAATAGAGTGATTCATGGGAAGCGGGTGGTATGCGCCACTTAGCGGAACATTGACATCACGAGCAGTTCAGACCCTGGTGGGATATTATCGTTACATACTTCGGGTGTGTATATGATGGTATTCTGCGAAAGGTTATTTATGCTGCGTTTCTTTCGACTTTACCCTAGCCTAGATGATACCCGTGAGTGGGGAGGGAATGATCATTTTAACAGGTACAGATGGTGACTGTTGGTGATTGATGGTGACTCAGATGGTGACTTTTTGTTCCGTGGATCCGAGTCATATTTATAAGTCGGATTTATGGTCGTTTATTGCCGAGACGCCGGAGTGCTGTCCGTGATTTATCAGTGGGGATCCGTTTATTTCAGGATTCCCCGAGCCGAGGTATTTATCAGTGGGGATCCGTTTATTTCAGGATTCCCCGGGCCGATTCAGATGGTTGAGAATGTCTGCTCAGAGATTGTCAGATGATGATGATGATGTATCCGTCTTCCGTTTATTTCGGAACCCGTGGGCCAGATTGGTGGTTACATATTCCCTCAGATGGTTATGATCAGTTCAGAAATCAAGGCTGTGACTCAGAGCAACAAATGATCAGATGACTTGGAGGATGGCCCAGTGCATTGCATACATCTGCATCATTCTCAGTTTGCGTTCATCTGCACCAAACCCACGTCTAGCCATATGGGGAGTATTATGGATTGAGAATCTGGTTGAGAGACATCTGGATGTCAAAATGTTATTGGTGAAATGTTATCTGTCTCGATGAAACCAGGATCGAAAGACAGAAGCTTCCTCATGTGGATAGACGTTGCATTCATGCATATTAACCTGTTTGTTGTTTTGCAGGAATCATTGCTCGTGCTCACAGAGCTGTACCTTTGCACTCAACCCGTCCTCACAGATACTTCACCAGACGCAATACTCCTCGACTGATGGATCTCCCAAACACAGATATCCTCGAGCTGAAGGACAAGATGAATGAGCTGACCAACATCATGCAGGGTTTTGCAGTTGGTCAGAAAGCTTTGGCTGACAAAGTTGAGAAGCTCGAGCGAGCTTCAGCTGCTAACAGTGTTGTTAATCTGGATGGTGTCTCCGATCAGGGGCTGGGTGGATCCAGAGACGGTGAAAAAAGAGCAACCGTGGGTTTGGTGAATGACAATGCTGCTGGTTTCGGTGTTGCTACAGGTGGTCAACCTGGTCTGGGGCATAATCTGAAGGATAGTTTGTTCCCGCCATTCTATGGGTTTGATGATGACAGAGAGGAAGACCGAGAAGCTGATCAGTTTTCGATGCACAATGAGCCTTTGGGTCAATATGCTGCTCAGCCACAAAGTAAAGAAATTCAGTTACTGGCAGAGAAGGTAAAAGCTCTGGAAAGCCATGCTACTCCAGGATTTGTCAACATGTCCAACATGGGGCTAGTCGAGGGGATTGTGATCCCACAAAAATTCAAGGCGCCCGCATTTGACAAATACAATGGGAGTTCCTGTCCAGAAACTCACCTTCAGGCTTTCGTTCGCAAGATCTCTGCGTACACGACAGATCAAAAGCTTTGGATGTACTTCTTCCAAGACAGTCTGTCTGGAGGATCACTGGAATGGTACACCAAGCTGAAATCTTCGGATATCAAGAGCTGGCAGGATCTGGGAGATGCATTCTTTAAACAGTATCAGTTCAATGCTGATATGGCTCCTAGTCGTACCCAGCTGCAGGGTATGTCTCAGAAGTCAAGTGAGGGGTTTAAAGAATATGCACAACGGTGGAGGGAGTTGGCTGCCAGAGTTCAACCTCCGTTGGTGGATCGGGAGATGTCTGATCTCTTCATGGGTACCCTGCAGGGGGTTTTTGCCGAAAGAATGGTGGGCTGTCCGGTAACCAACTTTGCTGACATTGTGGTGGCAGGGGAGAGAATCGAAAGTTGGCTGAGAATGGGGAAGATACAAGGTAATGCTTCGTCATCAGGATCGAAGAAGCCCTTCGGAAATGGCCAAAGGAAAAATGAGGGTAACACCAGTGCGGTCTACGCTCAGAGAGGATCCAGTAGGAATCGTTACTTCCAGCACACCGCTGCGGTAACTATTCCTGCTGACAATCAGCCTGCACAACAGCAACAGCAGCGTCAGCCATTTCAGCAGAGGTCTCAGAGGGTAGGATATCCAGTCAGGAGAAGGATGAGTGATCGGCATTTTGACAGGCCGCCTGTGACATACTCTGTCCTATTGAAAAAGTTGCAAGATATGGGGCTGGTACAGTTGAGGACTCTGGCGCCTATGAGACCTGATCAAAGGCCAGCCAATTTTGATGAAAATGTCAAATGTGAATTTCATTCAGGTGCTCCCGGGCACAGTGTAGAGGACTGCAAAGCTTTTAAGCACGTAGTCCAAGACCTGGTGGATTCCAAAGCTATCAACTTTGCACCGTCTCCAAATGTTAATGCTAATCCTATGTCGGCACATGGTCAGGCAATGGTGAGTGCAATTGCTGAAGATTCAGATCACGCCTGTGGGATGGGTGAAGAGAATGACAGTAACTGCGAGTTTGATGGTTGGATAAAGCCGTGTGTACCAGGAAGCTGGAAGGCTTAAAAAGATCAGCACTGACACTCATCCGGAAGAGTAATAATTTCTGTTTTCATTTTATATGCATGAAAGCCATACGTGTTGCCCGACACGTAATGGTTCATTGTAAGGGCCACCTCATGTTTAAATCTGCATTTCTGCATCATTAATAAATGGATGTTTTTCAGTCAAAAAGCGGTGTTCCCTGTTTTTCATTTATTTTTGCAGTTTAAAAAAACAAATAAAAATGGCAATGTTTGTTTTCATTTTTTTCATTTTTTGATTTGTCTCGTCCCAACTTCAAAAATAATTCTCCGGATCTCGTTGATAACAATTTGGTTACACCTCATATGACTTCGACAATCCGAGCAATCAGGCTGAAGAAGAAGGCGAAGAAGATTGTGATCTGCTGGAAATTAGCCAAGTTGTCAAAACAAGAGGAGAAGGTGATTCAGTCGCACGAGGAGCGATGCGAGATTGTTATTCCGTGCACCGCCGAGGTCAGGAAGAAAGAAAATGAGGCCGCTTCAGAGGCGAATCGAGAGCAGGATGGTAGTCGTGTTGAAAGAGCAGGTGGATGCCTTCACCTGGTCATGTCAGGATATGCCGGGGTCGGATACCGGTGTCATTGTGCACAAGCTACCATGGAAAGGAGACTGTCCTCTAGAGAAGCAGAACGCCGGTGCCATGTATCAGAGAGCCATGGTGACTTTGTTTCATGATATGATTTATCATGAAATGGAATGCTATGCTATGACATGATAGCAAAGTCCCAAACAGGAGTGGGGCATCTGGTGGAGATAATTCAAACTGAGGTTGAATTCAGATAAGTGCACTATCAGAGTACGGTCCGGTAAGATGATTGGGGTTCATTGTAAGGGAGGAATCGAGGTTCATCCTGCAAAAAAAAAAAAAAAAAAAAAAAAAAAGGGAAAAAAAGCCTGAACCGAGGAAAAGGAAAAGGGGTTCGTGGTTTCTTAGAAAGATTGAACTACCTGTCATGGTTCACATCTCGTCTAACAGCCACGTGTGAACCCACATTCGAGATGTTGAAAAAAAAACGGTCAGGCGAATTAATGATTGCCAAGGGGCATTGAAAAATAAAAGGATAAGTTGCAGGAACCTCTGATTCCGATGTCTCTTGTGGAAGGAACGATTGTTAATCTGTACTTGACAGCTTTCGAGGGGTCTACGAGGTGTGTTGGGTCAGCATGACGAGTCTCGTCGAAAAGAGCATGCAATTTACCTTAGCAAAAAGTTCACCGACTGTGAAACAATACATTCACAGTTCGAGAAACTTAATGTACTTTGGCATAGGCTGCTCGCCGACTGAGACAGTATATGCTGATTCATACCACTTTGTGGATTTCCAAGATGGATCCGATCAAGTATGGGTTTGAGAATCCAACATTGACCGGACGGGTTGTGAAAAGGCGAAAGGATATTGACTAATTTGTGATACTCTCAGGAAGCAATCGAGGGGTGTATTGCCTGATTACATCGCCCGCAACCCGTGGAGGATTATCAACCGAGGAAGTTTGAATTCCCTGATGAGGACATCTCGAGGTGCTCTGATCGAAAGATTGGGAGTGACCGATCCCGGAGGAGGGGCTTGACCCTGAATCTGAACGGATTCTGATGTCTGATGGGGAGGTTAAGGTGAATGAGCTTTTGTTGCCCGGATAACGTTTGGATACGCCGACGGTGTGATTGTGCAGAAAAGGGTGGTAACCTACAAAGACTGGCATGAGATGTTGCCGTTTGCGTTGCATGGGTATAAAACGTCGGTACGTACGCCTACTGGGGCAAAGTCCTTTCTCATTGGTATGGGATGGAAGCGGTATTACCGGTTGAAGTTCAGATTCCCTCTTTGAGAGTCCTGATGGACGTAAAGTTGCAAGAGGCTGAATGGGTAAGGACCCGGTATGAAGAGTTAAGCTTAATAGAGGAAAAGAGGCTAGCGGCCATCTGTCATGGGCAGTTGTATCAGCAGCGAATGAAGCGTGCTTTTGACAAAAAGGTGCGACCTCGGGTATATCACGTAGGTGATATGGTGCTGAAGAGGATCCTTCCTCCTCAAAACGATCGAAGGGGCAAATGGACGCCGAATTATGAAGGTCCATTCGTGGTCAAGAAGGTTTTCTCTGGTGGAGCCTTGTTGCTAACGACCATGGATGGCGAGGATTTTCCATCCCCTGTGAATGCGGACGCAGTTAAAAAATACTTCGTATAAATTGACCCGCTGGACGAAAAGAACAAAATAGTCCAGGCGAAAATGGGCATCCCGGCGAACCAAAAACAGAAAGAAAGGTTCGGGCAAAAATTAGGGATATAAATGGAAAAATGTACACCCGGCGAGTCGAAAACCTGAAAAGGCGACTTGGGCAAAAATGGGTATCCCGGTGGACTGAAAACCCGAAAGGGCGGTCCAGGCAAAAGAGGGATTGAAACGAACAACTGCGTCTGGCATGGTCATTTGTACTTTGGTTAAAGCATCATGGATAATACCCGGTAGGGATCAATCAGAATTGTCTTGTTCAGAAGGCAGAAAGCATGGAGAGTCTGAGGACATACGGGGTGTAACCGAGTTGGAACTCGATGAGATCACGGGTTTCACGTTGCCATTAGGATAGATTTTTCCTTTTGTGCAATTACCTCTTTTCAGGAATTGCTTCCTTTTGTATTGCTCATTTGAGCCACACTCTTTTCCAATCAATAAAATGCACATTCAGTCAAATAATTTTGTTTTTGTCTTCATTACCGCTTTGATTGCAAAAACATCCGATTATTTTGATAAAGAACTTTGCATTTTAAGACATACAGGTTCCTTCCAATGCATGTTTATAAGATTGAAAGCTTGAAATCTTATTTGGAAGGTTAAGTAACCCAAGTGTTGAAATCTTGACACGCCTGGGGCATGGTTTTATCTAACGATCTGTTTTGCAGGAACTGTTAGATACTTTCACTCACTTGCAGGTTGTGATGCGGAAGCCTTGTAACAAATCCCCAGAGAGTTCGCCCAGGAACTAATATATGAAAGAACGACGAAGACGTTGAGGCGTACGACGATCCTTGATGGTAATCGAGAAGACTCTTCAAAGTCGAAAGACTTGAAAGTGTGTAATTCCCCGCAGGGTTCGCTCAGGGACGAATATATGAAGAAAGGACGGAGAGACGGGAGACGTCCGGCGACCTTTGAAATTAATCAAGAAGACTCTTCAAAATCGGAAAATCGAATTTCTGTATTAATCCCAGGAGTACGTCTCTCGTCGATCGCGGGGCGATTGGGAATACATGATGATGGAGCAGAAAAGGTCCAGACGAGTCTGGGAATTCTCAAAAGTGGAAAGCTGATACGAGATTGGGAGGTAGATACTGTGGTTCGACGAGTCGATGGGTGTTCTATACCAACTATTCTTGTTTCCCAGCTAAGTCCCCAAGCAGAGTCATGGGACTAGCTCCTCAGCAGATCCAAGGTCTGTGACTTCCCCAGCGGAGGGGTGTGCATTTCCCTAGCAAGATCAACATGGGTTATCCCCAGCAGGTGATATATTGGTGTTTCCCCAGTTGAGTCTGGAGGTTGCTATTCCCCTGGCGGAGTATCTATGAGCATTTCCCCCAGTGAAGTCAGCAGGTATCTGTGGGGGTTTTCCCGAAGCGGAATCAGGATTGATATCCCTAGCAAGTCAAGATTGGTGTATCCCCACAGAGTGTTGGTGGTGCTTATCCCCAGCATTTTCTCGAGCGGGTTGGGTGCGAAGGAGGTTCTTCCCCAGCAAGGGTTGCCTTATTCCCAGCAGTAGTATTACTCCCCAGCAGGGTGGAATTGGAGTATTGACGAGTTCCTCAACAGAGTGTCTCGTATTCCTCAGAAGAGTCCCTTGAGGGGGACGTTTTTATGCATTCATCATGTAGAATAGCATAGCATGTTGCATAGAAAAACAATAAATCGCGTAGCATTTCCATAATTATGGAGCATTACGCAGAAAAAAATCAATCATGCATCATTGCAAGTATAAGCTAGTCTCAAGCCGTGGTTACCGTTTGAGAAGTGGTTTTTGCCAGACAGCGAAGATGTTACTCCGAGGAGTTTAGCCTCAGGATTCGATCAAAGATTCCCCAGTAGTGCGATACTGGAGGGTACTTTTTCCGTCGGGCAGAGATGGAAAGGTTACGCGATCAACGCGATTCAAGCCGTGGTTACCGCTTGAAGGTTTGGTTTCATCAGAAAGCGAAGATGTTACTCTGTGGAGTTCAGCATCATGGCGTCAGATCAGCAATGTTCCCCAGTAGTGCGATATTGGAGGAAATGTTTCCGTCGGACAGAGATGGAAATAATATCAGAAGACGTTAGGCGATCAGCGCGATTCAAGCCGTGGTTACCGCTTGAGGGTGGTTTTATCAGACAGTGAAGGTGTTACTCCGAGGAGTCTAGCATCATGGTTTTAATCAAGGATATTCCCCAGTAGTACGATACTGGAGGGTAAGTTTCTGTCAAGCAGAGATGGGAATGTTAATCAAGAAAGTTTCGGGGTCCAAAAAGAAAAACAAGAAAGAAGATAGTCCCCAGCTGAACGCGAGGTGTTTGTCTGCCAGGGTTGAATAGAGAGCAGTCGACTCAGGGCTTGTCATCCTCAGCATGGGTCGTTGTGGCATTCCGGCCAGTTTCAGATTTCCAGATCGAAGAAGTTTCCGATTTCCAGATCGAAGAAGTTTCCGATTTCCAGATCGAAGAGGTTCTCAACAGTCAGGACGAAGAACTTGTGGCACTCCGGCCAGTTTCCGATGTCCAGATCGAAGAAGTTTCCGATTTCCAGATCGAAGAGGTTCTCAACAATCAGGACGAAGAACTTGTGGCACTCCGGCCAGTTTCCGATTTCCAGATCGAAGAGGTTCTCAACAGTCAGGACGAAGAACTTGTGGCACTCCGGCCAGTTTCCGATTTCCAGATCGAAGAAGCTCACGGTGATTAGATCGATGCAGCTTGCGGCAATCCGGCCAGTTTCCCGGTATCCAGACCGAAGTGGTATCCAGACCGAAGTGGTATCCAGACCAAAGTGGTGTTCAGGCCAAGAAAATGAAAAAAGAAGAGAAAAAGTTCTGGGGTTCAGATGCAGAGATCCGAGGATCGTTTGCGCAAAGAAAATTTTCGGGGTTCAAGAAAAGCTTAGAAAGAAAGAATAATAATCCCGAGTGGATGTGTGGTGATCAGACCATGGTTATCCCTGCGTTACCATTTATTTTGGTATCCAGGTCGACGTTTTTCAGAGTTTGTTTCTTCGCCGATGCTGACAGGCGTTGTTAATTATTATCCCATCAGAGTGCAAATTGTTCGTCTGTTTCTTGGTATTCAATCACTCTTCATCCTGATCATCCGAAAGCCGAGGCTATTTCGTATCGACAGGTTCACAGTGGATTGAATAGGGGCAGCTGTAACACCTCAAAATTTGCCCTCCTCTCTTGGGACTAGCATTGTCATTGTACATATCATTGTAGGTCATTAGGCATTGCATATTGCATATCATGTGGTTACATTGTGCAAGCCATACTCCCCAAGTCTTGATCAGAAGATGAGGAAGTCAAGTGCAAGCCTAGGGTTTACTGATTGATCATGGCCATCTGAGGATTGGGCTGTGAATTAGGGTTTCATGATTCTCAGGGGTGTTGGTCTTCATATTGATTGAAGTGATACATCATCATCATCCTGGTTGGATGTCATCAGGAGATTGAAGAAGATTCCTTGAGATTAGGGTTTTGACCACTGGTCAACCCTAATCAGCTGTATTGGGCCAGTCAGGGCATAATCAGGAGATGGGGTCTGTGATGGTTGTGGGGTTCATAATGTGATTATATTGTGCTTATTGAGGTTAGGGTTGCACCCTTGAGCCATTTCAGTTGAAGATTGAGGTTCAATTTGATCTATGCATTGCCAAATTCATCTATCAGATGAAAAGTCAACTGTGGTCAACTGTACATGATCTGATGGATTTGGAGGTGGAAATGAGTTGGATACACTTCATTCATGTTGGAACAAGTGTTAAATGACATCTCAAAGCTTAAGAATGAAGAAAATCAAGTCAGGACAAAAACTGCCAAAAATAGAAAGTGACTTGTAACTGAAGTTTCCAAAAATGGAAAGTTTTTGACCTCAAAGCCACGTGTCCAAGGAAGCTTCAAATGAAAAATTGTTCAACATGAAAGTTGTAGATCTTGTTCTCACCTTTCCAAAAAGTCCAAGAACTTGAAAATCCAATGTATGGTTGGAAAATTATGGCTCAGTGAAATTCAAAAATGACCCATAATCAGGAGGCCATAACTTCCACATGGTTTGTCCAAATTGCAAGTTCTTTATATGCACAAACTCCATTTGACATGTACTTTCATGGTGCATAATTGGATTTTCCCAAAAGTGGCCAAGGAAAAAAGTCAATTTTCAACTGGACAGTTAAATTGGACTAGGGGCAAAATGGTCCAACTTGTGAAATAATTGGAATTTTGAGATGGGACTTTTTGCAACACTTTCCAAATGGTATTTAAAATTTGTTGGAATCATCACTTCATGCATAGGCCTTGTAATTTGAGAATTGGTTTGAAAAATGAAATGGCAAAATTGGACATAAACCATCCACATGGTGATTTTGCAAATTACACAACCAATGAGAGTGAGACAAGTTTCAACAGCTCACACATGGCATTTGGAAGGTGTGTGAGCTGTCAAACAGGTGGCATTGAGCTGTCCTATGAAATTCCACTTTTGCCCTCACTTGCAAAATTACCATTTTCATTAACAATTGCATTTTGGCTAATGACATGATTAAGGGATGGTTTAAGCTCACATATATAATCCTAATTACTCAATAATCATAACAGAAAATTACATTTACCAAAGTTGGATCTCAAACTCATCAAATTCTCTCAAAAACTCAAGAACTCATCAAGAGCAAATTGGATCGAAACTCTCTCATTTCTTCACCAAATCGTGTGATTTTTGTTGCTTCAATCCCTATTCCCCTTCCTCTAGATCTGTTTTGATAGTTTGGAAAGAAAGGAATACGAAATCGTGGCTGTGCAAGAAGCTTCATCAATGGTGAAATGGTGAATTCATGCGCTAGAAGCTCTTGCAGTGGAATCTAACTTTTCTATTCGCCTTCCTCATCATTCTTCTTCAACTGTTTGAAGAGAAATCGTGCAAAGCTCAACTGTAATCACACTGCCATTTCCAGGTTGGTAAAATTCGAATCTCACGAAATGCCTAATGTTTATATGTGTTTGAAAGAGCGTGTTACGTAGATTACAGTGGTGCTTGTAGTTTAGCAAATGATGAACCATAGCTTGCTAAATCTGGAATTGAATTTTTGTATCCAAACCCTAGCGCGTTCGATTCTTGAGATTTAGGTACTGTTAGGATAAATGGAATGCATATTCGTGATCTACAGGTTAGTGCGGTTCCAACGGATATCTATTTGTCCGTTTTGGTGACGATTTGAGAGATGCGTGTTCTTGAGCATTCATAGGTTTTCTGGATTTTTCTGAACTGAAAGTGATGAGAGAGAAGGCGTTTGATCTTGATTTCGTTTTGAAAATTCAAATTGGCTGTTTACCGCCCCCGCCATTACTAATTACAAAAATGCCATTGTGTTATTTTAATTAATTTGATTTAATTCTTAAAAAATTTACAAACACATTAAAAAATCATAAAAAATTGTAGAAAATTCATAAAAATGTGAGGATTTTTTCTATGACTTCCTTGTTGAGTTTAGGATTTTTTTGACCTATTGGTCAAAGTTGTGCTTGGCAAAAATATTGTTTGACCTAGACTTATTTCACATGTGCTCAAAATTGATACATTTTACCATTTGGTTCATGAAATGCTCATAGTGTTAAATAAATTCTTGAAAATTTTTGTGATGATTCTTGACTGATTGATGCTTATTTCCATGTAAATTTCATGAATTTTTGATACCTGGTCATTGAGCAGCAAATTTTGGAACTTAGGTGTGACAATTTGTGTCACACCTCATTATGTCAACTTGCAGGATTTTTTTGAGTGACCTATACTTGTTGAAATAAAGTGAAATTTTGCATGATGGTTAGATAACATGTTAAGATGCTTTGTGAATTTTTGTGGAATTTTTCATTGCATTTTCAAATTGATTGTGATTTTTCATTTCTGTTAACCAATTGTGCAAGCTTGTGTGACATAGGTTGGTAGATTGATTGAGAAATGCTCGTGTGGTACTGTATACTCATGAAATTTGATATGCTTGTAGTAGACACATGTTAGGACCTCCCTGTTTTGGTCTCATCCATTTCTTTATTGTTTTCATTAAGATATGGATTTTTGAAGTGGAAGTATGTATTGATGTTGTGATTTGGAGCATGAAATTGTGACTGTTTTTGTTGATTTTCATTGACATGGTTCCATTTGCCCAATTGAGCTCAAATTTGACATGGTAGACTTTGAATACCCCCTGTTTAGGTGTAATTTATTTGAGAATTTTTGGATGTGTTTTGGTATGGATTTGAATGCAATACTTCTGTTTGTATGTTTGATGCTTCATTTGAGCCAATGTGGATTGTTTTGTGCATAACATGAGCATAATGAATGATATAAACATGAGACCAATGATGTTTGCTCTTGTTTGATGTTAATTTGATATTGGTTGATGAATACCTTGCTGTTTACTATTTTTTCTTGCTTTTGGACCCTAGGCTTGGCCTAGTGGTCTAGTTGCTAATGTTTGCTTGATTTTTCAGGATCAAAAGCATAAGGCACATGGAGAATGATCCAAATCAATTTTAATTGATGTTGTTGATGTTTGTACACTAACATAACATTGTTTTGTAGGTTTTGAAGCTTAGGCTTGAGCTTGCCTTGTGTTGTGCATTGAGTTGTATAGATTAATTGGTTGAACTTGTTGTTTATGGTTTGTCTGTCTGATTACTAACTGTGTTTGATTGTTTCCAGGTACTTTAGTTGCTCAGTTCCTTGTGAACTTTTGCTTTGCTTTGCTTAAGCAACTTGCATAGAGGTATAACTTCCTAACTTCATGTAGTCTGGAGACCCGGCTGTTACCGGGCCGGGCAAATAAATGTCTGAAGTCCTCCTTAAGAGGCAATGATTGTGGTTGTTTATTTTTAAGCCCAAGCAGGAAAAGTCCTTCAAGTAAGGCAATTGGTGGAAGGTAGGGATAAGCAATCTATCCCCCACTATTCAGTTGAGTCTTCTCCTTGCTCCCATTACATGGTTGTAGCATTGAGATCATAAGCCCAAGATCCGTGCATTGCACATTGTGTCAGGGTCATCGAGTATAGAAGGGTTCCCCCATTCTGGACCCATGCTCATTTGTCAGAAGCTCTCCCTGGTTAGGGATAAGAGCTGTGAGGTCTGATCCTCACTTCATCCTTTCATCTGCTTCACCTTAGCCTCGTAATGGCAAGGTTAAGAGCAAACACAGCCCGTACAGACGACTTGCTGAGGCAGTCAAACCTATTGTGTGAGCCCTTTGTGTGGTTATAGTGCGTGCTATGTGGATATCTGTTTGAGATGTTTGTTCTCATTTGATGTATGTTTGAATTATGCTGTATGCTTGTATGTTTGCTTCTTTCCTGGATAGGAATAGTTTGCTTATGCAAGTAGGATAGAAAACTGAACTTAGGGTAAACGATGCATGACAACACTAGGCTCGAGTCCAGCTCCCTAGTAGTGTGTCTTTCCCCGGTTTCTGGTTAGCAATTCAGTCCCTTTCAGGGGAACTACATCGCCCTAATCCTTGTTCCAGACAAGGTATGTAGGCAGGTGGTCGTGCGAGACCACTCCGGGCAACCTTTTTCTTTTTTGCGTGTGTTTACTTATTATCTGATTGCATGTTTTGGTTCGGATGCCGACATAAGCCCAGTGATTGGCTGTCGGGCTCCACGTTTGCCCTTTCGAGTGTGTTTTGGTTCGGATGCCGACGTAATTCCATCCAGTGGTTGTCGGGCTCCATGTTTGCCACCCTTGCTTGTTTGCGTGTTTTGTGTTGTTTGGCGTGCGTAAGCCGAACTACAGTGGCTCTGATTCTTGTTCCAGACAAGATATGTAGGCATAAGGTGCGATACCTTATCGAGCTCGTTCCTCTTAACCCCACCTGCGTTCCCCGTGTGTGTGTGTGATGTTTAGCAACCTATTCTTTATTTTAGAACGTGGATCCCGTCGAGTACGACGGACGTGAGGGGTGCTAATACCTTCCCCTTGCGTAACCGACTCCCTTACCCTTTCTCTTTGGTCGCGAGACCATTTCCTTTCCAGGTTTCTCTGAGCGTTTCCTTTCCCTATCTTGGGATAAATAACGCGCAGTGGCGGCTCTGTGTTGTATTTTCTTTTGAGTCTCGCCGGTTGATTTTTCGCAGGATGCGACACTAACCTTCAAAATCTCCATGGCTCCTCCTAGAACAGATAAGGGGAAGAAGAAAGTGGGTGAAGAATCCTCTCATCAAGAACACCAAGCTGGCAATGTAAAGTCCCAACGATTAAGCTATGTTGTCCAGACTCGGACCCTCATGCCGGTAAAGTACGTTAAATTTCAAGATTTTCCATCGCACATCTTTAATTTTGAAACATTGCTGCATAACTCTGGCGTAGATAAAGTAGTTTCGGAAATAGGAGATTACTACCCAGATTTGATTAGAGAATTCTATTCCTCCATTAAGTTTGGCACTGATGATTTTGGAGACTTGGCTTTTAGTGCAAAGGTGAAGAATGTGGAAATTTCTATGGATATTCCTCAACTAGGACAGTGTCTTGAAATCCCTTCGGACGAATAGATATTTCGTCATGGCTCCGAACCTGACCATGCTGCTTGGGATAACTATAATAGTCTGGAATATTTTGTTTCCATCTCTAGAGGTACTCAAGCCAACCTCATGAGCCGGCAACGCTCAGAATCTTCAAGAGTTGTGAAATATGCAAATATGTTGTCTGTGAGCGATAGGATGCTCCACTACGTCCTCGCATATGTGTTGGTACCCAAACACTCTAATCACTCTCAAGTCAGTGAACTTGAATTGCAGCTGATTAGAGCCATGAAGTTGAATTTAAAGATTAATCGGTCATACGTTATTTACCAACACATGATGCATCAAATTTCTTTGAGTGGTGGACTTCCCTATGGCCGCTTTGTCTCAAGAATTCTTGAATTCTTTGGTGTTCCGCTTCAGAGGGAACCAAAGACCTCCATGTCTGTCAGAAACGGTGAAATCAACAAGGTGACTATCACGAAGAATACCGGGATTGGTATCGGTCCTAATGGAGTGTATCAATACAAAGATTCGGTCACCCCTTCTGCTCCTCCAGCCAATCAAGAAGGTGATATTTCAAATGCAATGCTATATGATAAAATGTGTTGTATTTAGACAATAATGCACCACAATCACCGGGTTACTCAGCGTGGCATCAAGTCCCTCAGAAACCTTTTCATCTCCTTAAATTGCCAACCTAATCCTAGTGAAGAAGGTGTGGAGGAAAATGTTGATGAAGATGAAGAGGATGAAGGAGATGACATGTCTGAAAGTGATTAAACTTGGTCATGTTGTTTTGTTGTTTTGTTATTTCACTAGCTTATGTTTGTTTTTATGTTCGTATCATTCTAGTTTTATGTTCAGACCTTGTTACAAATATTGGTTTATATTATGGTTGAAGTTTCTTATGTAGTATATGATGCTTAGCCTATTATGTGTGCATGCTTGCTTGTTTTATCTCTTTTTCACCCTTTTTGTTAATGACAAAGGGGGAGAAGAAGAGAAATTATTACTATGATATTTCCTTGCTGGTTGTGTTTCTCTAACAAAAATGCAGAATTCAAAGACTCCTTAATTCATCAATTAAGGAGGAGCATAGTTTAAGGGGGAGCCGTTGATAGAGAAACACCACGGGATCACATCTTCATGTTTTTTGGGTTGTCATCATCAAAAAGGGGGAGATTGTGGAGACATGACTTCTCAGATATTTTGATGACGACAAACCTTGCTACATAGCTAAAGTCGGATTAACAAAAAGATTGATCAAGGTTTAAAGCTCGTGTATGAAGTTTCCAACAAATGATCAAGTCTTGGTGAATCACATGAAGATTCGACTTTCACATGGATAAAGGTAACACTTAAACTCTAGATAGTTATACAAGTGTTCATAACATGTTGCATTCATATCATAATCATTGAAAATAGTTTTATGCATCAACAAACCACCACACTTCATTTTTTAAGTTATTTTTCAAAACTGTGTTAGAGTAACCGGTTATCAATTTTAGAGTAACCGATTACTCTGAGTAATTTTCAAACATTTTTTTTAACGTTGGAACCATGTAACCAGTTATCCATTTTAAGGTAACCGATTACCTCAAGCAAATTTCAAATTACTTTGTAACGTTGAATGCATGTAACCGGTTACCCTATTTAAGGTAATCGATTACCACTGATCCAGAATGAAAAATATTTGCATCTTTTCATGAAAACTCTTATGGTCTCTTCATCATGAAACATGACAACCTTTGGATTATTGCATTCATCTGAGGAGGTGTTTTAGACATTATATAAATAACATTTTTCAGATTTCAAAATTACCTCCTTGCAAAAATTTTAAATCATTTACACACATTCTCTCAATCTTTCTAAGTGTTCATCCACATTTTCTTAAGAGTGAAACTTTGCATAAACCTTCATTTTTCAGCATCATAGTTTCATTCCAATTCAAGAACACTTGTATAATTACTGTGAGATTTGAGTGTTACAAAGGAGAAGATCAATTATTTAATTGATATATTTCAATTTTCATCTATCTCATCTTATACAAATTATTCAGAATTATATTCTTTGATTACAACTTATTCTTAGGATTGTTAAGGATAGGTTTGTAAGGTATTATCCTTGTTATCCGATGTGTGGATACAAGAGGTCCATTTGTGAGAAATTGAGTCTCGATTGGACTTTAAACATTGTAAACCCAAGAGGATTGTTCTTGGTGTGTTAGAATAGATAGAAATACCTTAAGGTGTCTTGTCTAGGAATCTAACATTATAGTGAAATTCTCTTTCGTGTTGAAAGGGGAGTGGAGTACTCTCAATCTGTGAGGGGAACCACTATACTGTTGGTGTAAGCCCTAGAGGCCAATACATTTTGGTACTTGTATCGAATAATAAAAGGCATTCTCTTTATTATGGTTGATTAATAAAGTCCCTGGAATAGATAGTCCGTTTAATGTATTAAGTGTGACTTAATCATGAGAACACATTAAACATAAGGACATTATTCCTAAAGTATTCGTAGTCGAGCTTTAGTGTGAAATGGGATAACATTAAAGCATTAAGACTATTATGTTTGTAGACTGATGATCACATCTCATGGATCATGGATAAAGAGTTATCAAGTCTTAAACATAGGTATGAATATTAGGAGTAATATTTATACCGGATTGACCCGCTATGAGAATACTATATAGAAAGTTATGCAAGGTGTCATAAGTTATTCTCATGGTGATAATAGTGTATTCCACTCTTCGACCTGAAACCACTATGGATCCTAGATGTAGAGTCGAGTGCTTTATTGCTGATCCAACGTTATCCGTAACTGGATAACCATAAAGACAGTTGATGGGTACTCCACAAAGCATGCTGAGGGACATGAGTGTCCTAGATGGAATTTGCCCATCCTGCGTAATAGGATAAATGTCTATGGGCCCAATATTGAACTGGACAAGGATGACACGGTCTATACCTTGTGTTCAATATAGACATAAGGGCAAAAGGGTAATTATACACATAATTATTGTCACAGAAGGAATTGTCAGATCACATGACATTTTCGTGTCTTGGGTAGCAGTGATGTGTTGCTAGATACCGCTCACTGTTTATTATGTTAAATACATGATTTAATATAATTGCCAACGCCGCGAAAACCTACAGGGTCACACACAAAGGACGGATTGATGAGAGATAGAGTAACTAAGGAATATCGTAAGGTACGGTACCCTTAAGTGAATTATAGAACATCGTAAGGTACGGTGTACTTGAGTAGAATACGAAATATGGTAAGGTACCATGGGCTTAAGTGATTTTGGGCATATTATAAGATATGGGCCAAAATACACTTAAGTGGGCTTTTTAGCTTGAAGCCCACACAAGTGGTTCTATAAATAGAACCCTTGTGCAGAAGCAAAAATTGGCGGTTGCATTATTTTCGTTTTCTATCACTCTCTCTCTCTCTCACTCAAAGCCTTCATTCGTACCAGCTAGCACTGAGATTGAAGGAACCCGTTCGTGTGGACTGAGTAGAGACGTTGTCATCGTTCAACGTTCGTGATCGCTTCGTGGATCTGCATCAAAGGTTTTGATCGTCACAAGAGATCTGCACCAAAGGTTTCAACCGTCACAAGAGGTAAATATTCTATCACTGATCATGACCATTCGTAAGGATCTCTAAAGGAGAAAATTTTTAATTTCCGCTGCGCTTTGGGTCGCAATTCTCCTTCAGTGGTATCAGAGCCACTTACGAAACCATGAATCGGATAGGTGTTTAATTTCTGTATTAATATGATTAAAAGACAGAATGAATCAATTAATTAAACGGGTAATTAAATTTGGCATCATGAGTGTACAAGTTGGATGATTGATGTTGACTATGCTTCGGAATCCGACATTAGTATGGTGAAGCAGCGATACATCGATCGTCCATAGGTTACGCAATTGAGACCGATCAACTTATATGTGATATAAGTAATCCTAATGCAAAATACGGTATATGTGATATACTGTTTCTGTTTCATTCATTCGAACACTAAATGATTGTTTTCCTTTGAGCGATCAATGGTCATTTGCTTCGGAATCCGACATTAGTATGGTGAAGTAATGACCTGTTGATCAATCATACTGAATCAACAATCGAGGTGTGTTTGACGGTCTGAAATTGGCGCATTAGGGTTGGTGACGGCGCAAGGGTTGTGCCGTCAAGGAGTTGTCAATTTAGGGTTTTTGGAACACGTGTGTTGACTGTTTCAAAGTTTGTTAATTGGCCGCGTGAAGCTCGTGTGACGAGCATAACAAGCGTAACAAACTGGATGCGTAACGGTCGTAACAAGACGCGTGACGTTCGTAACAGACCCATAGATTGACCTGTGACGGTCGTAACAGACTCACAGAATTTTAGGCATTTCTGTTTTGACCTGTGACGGTCGTAACAACCCTGTGACGCTCGTCACACTCACATTGCCTGTGACGGTCGTCACACTCCCAGAGTCAAAATTTTGGGGTTTCTGTTTTGTGCCTGCGCAAGAGTTGTGTGGATGCAAAAACAATGTCCATTTCAAATGAATTGTTCATTAAAATTTTGGACAGGGGCGCTGCCCCTTGACCCCGTCCGCTGATCGATCAGCGGAACCACCGTCTGCTGACCGGGCAGCGGAACCCCCGACTAACTCTGCGTAGTGTGATCGGTCGCCGAAATTTAATTTGGTTTTAATTAATTAAAGGAATTAAAATTTAATAATAACAATGTGTTTATTATTATTGCCTTGTGGTGATCAGTTATGGCCTTAGTTGTCCTTTATTTTGTTTTGGGTTTTTAAATACGACCTGCGTGTCGTGCCTCTCCTTTTGATCTCTTAATGTAAATTCTTTTCTCATCTCAAACCCTCGTATGTAAAACGAGTTTCTTCTGGAATGTAATGTTATGAATAAAGAGATGAAGACAATGTTATGAAGAAAGAGAAGATTTCAATATCAAAAGAGGACAATCTTGAAGATCTTGCTTGGAGAAGCTTAGAGAAGAATTCAATATTTAAAGGAGGACAACCTTGAAGATCTTGCTTGGAGAAGCTTAGATCGTTATTAGGTTAGCTTAGGTTCTCTCATTGGCTTGGGAGAACAATTGCGCTAGGGGCCATAACTGTTTCATTGTGTATGTATGTTGATGCATGTGAATGTATGTGAATGTATGTTGATGCATGTGAGAGACGATTTATATGATAAACAAGCCGGTGAGATCAGTACAATTGCAATTCCCTCAAAATTAAATATTAAGTTTATGCTTTCCAAGTTTTAACACTCATCAAGACTAGTAATGGATAATGTAGGTTTCGCCTACGCGAGGTGCATGATCTATATATTAGTAAGGTGTGATGGGATAATTGTAATATCCAACTGTTAAAACAATGGGTCAAACTTAACTAAACAAATTATAATAATATTATATGTGTTTGCTTTCCAAGTTTTAGCACTCATCAAGACTGGTATCGGATATGTAGGTTTCGCCTACGCGAGGTGCATGTTTTGTATTAGTCAAGGTGCGATGGGATAATTGTAATATCCAAATGCTAAAACGATGAGTCAAACTTAATTATAATTTTATTATATATGTTTAGAAGCAAGAGTTGGGAATAATCCATATGATGGATTGGAATAAGGAGTTATTCACCCAATTGAAATTTTCGAGAGTTGTATGAGATACAATTGGAAGGAGTTCCTACCTAAATAACCTAGTTTTATGTAATCCGCCTACGCGGACTTAGAACGAACTGAAATATGGATCTCGACCCACTAGAAAATCTTCCAACGGGATTTTCCGAATCAAATGATGAGGGTCATTTGTTTTGAGTAAAATAGTGGGAGCATATTTGATTAAAGGCCTAATTAAATATGTCAATGATACTTATATTTTCTTAATCCTTATGTAGATAACCATGACAGCAAACACCTCTAACAACATCTTGAGATCAATCCTTGATAAGGAAAAATTATCTGGGACAAATTTTCTGGATTGACACCGAAACCTGAGGATTGTCCTCAAACATAATAGAAAGCTGTATGTCTTGGAGACACCTGTTCCTGAAGAGGAACCTCCTAGTTCTGCACCTAAGGCAGAAAGAGATGCTTATAAGAAGCATGTCGATGATGCCAATGAAACTGCTTGTCTCATGCTGGATGTCATGAACTCAGAGTTGCAAAAGCAACATGAGAACATGACAGCGTTCGATATGATCGAACACATGAAGATGCTCTATCAAGAGCAAGCAAGGCATGAGAGGTTTGAAGTTTCAAAAACCCTTTTTTTAAGGCAAGTTAGCTGAGGGAGCCCCTATAAGTCCCCATGTGCTCAAGATGATTGGGTATATGGAAAAGCTTGAAAGGTTGAGTTTTCCCCTCGGAAAGGAACTTGCGACTGATTTGGTCTTGCAATCGTTGCCAGATAGTTTCAGTCAATTTGTCCTAAATTTCAATATGATTGATATGGACAAATCTCTTCCTGAACTGCTCGCCATGTTAAGAACTGCCGAGCAGAATCTGAAGACAAAAGGGAAGTCCATTCTGATGATCGGAAATGGAAAGAGACAGAACAAAAGGCCCACCAGGCAGGGTGATAAAGGGAAGGGCAAGGAAGTTGCCAAACCCAGACCCACTGTTACTGTTTTGAGGCCTATTGGAGGCATAACAAAGGCAGACACCTGCTTCCATTGCGGTAAGACCGGACACTGGAAGAGAAACTGCCCAAAGTACTTGGAAGATGACAAAATCTCCATTCACAGGAAAAGGTGAAAGAGCTAATGATCTTTTGGCCCTCATACATACTGATGTATGTGGACCACTGAACATTCCAGCCAGAGGAGGTTTTCAGTACTTCATCACATTTACTGATGATTTCAGTAGATATGGTTATGTGTATTTAATGAAACACAAATCAGAGTCCTTTGAAAAGTTCAAGGAATTCAAGAATGAAGTACAAAACCAACTAGGTAAGAATATTAAAACACTTCGATCAGATCGAGGTGGTGAATATTTAAGCCTAGAGTTTGATGACCATCTGAAAGAGTGTGGGATCCTATCCCAACTCACTCCTCCTGGAACACCCCAATGGAATGGTGTGTCTGAGAGAAGAAATCGAACCCTGTTAGACATGGTCCGATCCATGATGAGTCACGCCGATCTTCCAAACTCCATTTGGGGACATGCACTATTGACAGCAGCTTACACACTTAACCGTGTTCCATCCAAAAAGGTTGAGAAGACACCATATGAGATATGGAGTGGTAAGAAACCACATATGTCTTACATAAAGATTTGGGGTTGCGAGGTTTATGTGAAATGACAAGTTTCAACTAAGCTTGAGCCCAAATCTGACAAATGCTTATTTGTGGGGTATCCTAAAGAAACAAGAGGATATTATTTCTACAATCCTTCTGAGGGCAAAATGTTTGTCGCTCGAACCTGAGTTTTCCTAGAGAGGGATTTTATTTCCAAAGGAATCAGTGGGAGGAAAGTAGAACTTGAAGAAATTCAAGAATCACAAATTATCGATACACCTATGGAGGAATTAGAGCAGGAAATACAAGTGGTTGTGTAAGAGCAACCTGCTCAAGTAGAACAAGACCAGCGTAGGTCAGGCAGGATACATCACCTACCTGAGATATATGGCTCAAAGTGATGTATCACTCATGGATCAAGATGAGCCTGTGACCTACTCATGGAATTTTCGTTTTGATGAAACAGTAAAATAATATGGATTAATCAAGAACGAAGATGAGCCTTGTGTCTACAAGAAGGTTAGTGGGAGCATGATCGTATTCCTGGTATTATATGTAGATGACATATTACTTATTGGAAACGATATCCCTACCCTGCAACAAGCAAAGTCTTGGGTGGGGAAATGCTTATCTATGAAGGACCTAGGTGAAGCAGCCTATATATTAGGAATCAGAATCTATAGAGATAGATCATAAAATGCTTGGCCTAAGTCAGAGTACATAGACAAGGTGCTGAGACGCTTTAATATGAATGATTCTAATGGTTATGTGTTTTACTGAAATGGTGGCGCTGTGAGCTTGAAAAGTTCAAAGCAAGATACAGTTGCTGAATCTACAACCGAGGCCGAGTATATTGCTGCCTCAAGTGCAGCAAAGGAAGCTGTTTGGATCAAAAAGTTCATTAGTGAACTTGGCATAGTCCCTAGCATTGTGGATCCCATTGGTCTCTATTATGATAACAATGGTGCTATCGCATAAGCTAAGGAGCCTAGATCTCACCGACGATCCAAACACATACTTAGACGTTGTGTGAGAATATGTAGAGTACCTACACTTGACAATATAGCTGACCCACTGACAAAGCCTCTTGCGCAGCAGAAGCATGATGGCCATACTAGATCAATGGGCATAAGGGGTATACCTGATTGGCTCTAGTGCTAGTGGGAGATTGTTGGTGTAAGCCCTAGAGGCCAATACATTTTGGTACTTGTATCGAATAATAAAAGGCATTCTCTTTATTATGGTTGATTAATAAAGTCCCTGGAATAGATAGTCCGTTTAATGTATTAAGTGTGACTTAATCATGAGAACACATTAAACATAAGGACATTATTCCTAGAGTATCCGTAGTCGAGCTTTAGTGTGAAATGGGATAACATTAAAGCATGAAGACTATTATGTTTGTAGACTGATGATCACATCTCATGGATCATGGATAAAGAGTTATCAAGTCTTAAACATAGGTATGAATATTAGGAGTAATATTTATACCGGATTGACCCGCTATGAGAATACTATATAGAAAGTTATGCAAGGTGTCATAAGTTATTCTCATGGTGATAATAGTGTATTCCACTCTTCGACCTGAAACCACTATGGATCCTAGATGTAGAGTCGAGTGCTTTATTGCTGATCCAACGTTATCCGTAACTAGATAACCATAAAGACAGTTGATGGGTACTCCACAAAGCATGCTGAGGGACATGAGTGTCCTAGATGGAATTTGCCCATCCTGCGTAACAGGATAAATGTCTATGGGCCCAATATTGAACTGGACAAGGATGACACGGTCTATACCTTGTGTTCAATATAGACATAAGGGCAAAAGGGTAATTATACACATAATTATTATCACAGAAGGAATTGTCAGATCACATGACATTTTCGTGTCTTGGGTAGCAGTGATGTGTTGCTAGATACCGCTCACTGTTTATTATGTTAAATACATGATTTAATATAATTGCCAACGCCGCGAAAACCTACAGGGTCACACACAAAGGACGAATTGATGAGAGATAGAGTAACTAAGGAATATCGTAAGGTACGGTACCCTTAAGTGAATTATAGAACATCGTAAGGTACGGTGTACTTGAGTAGAATACGAAATATGGTAAGGTACCATGGGCTTAAGTGATTTTGGGCATATTATAAGATATGGGCCAAAATACACTTAAGTGGGCTTTTTAGCTTGAAGCCCACACAAGTGGTTCTATAAATAGAACCCTTGTGCAGAAGCAAAAATTGGCGGTTGCATTATTTTCGTTTTCTATCACTCTCTCTCTCTCTCACTCAAAGCCTTCATTCATACCAGCTAGCACTGAGATTGAAGGAACCCGTTCGTGTGGACTGAGTAGAGACGTTGTCATCGTTCAACGTTCGTGATCGCTTCGTGGATCTGCATCAAAGGTTTTGATCGTCACAAGAGATCTGCACCAAAGGTTTCAACCGTCACAAGAGGTAAATATTCTATCACTGATCATGACCATTCGTAAGGATCTCTAAAGGAGAAAATTTTTAATTTCCGCTGCGCTTTGGGTCGCAATTCTCCTTCATATACATCGCTGTGTCATTTACTTTCCGCACTTTACCGCCTTTCATCAATTAAGCATTTCAGAAAGTAAAAGTCATAAATCGTCAAATCCGGAAAATACTCTAAGTGCCTCATTCACCCCCCCCCCCCCCCTCTAAGGCACTCCTTAAACTTACAAAAGCAGTCAACACAACATGTTATATTCAGAACATGATTTCTATCCGACCTATTATGGGTAAGACTCCTTATGAATTGTGGAAGAACAGAAAGCCCAGCATTTCTTACTTTCATCCTTTTGGATGTGAATGCTTTATGTTAAACACTAAAGAGAATCTTGACAAGTTTGACTCTAAGGCATACAAGTGTTTACTGTTAGGATATTCTGAAAACTCTAAAGGCTACAAAATATTTAATACAAAAACACGAATTATTGAAGAATTAATTCATGTTAGATTCAATGATAAGCTTGACCCTTAAAAGTCAAAGCTAGTTGAGAAATTTGCAGATCTGAAGATTAATCTTTCAGAATCTAAAGAAATTGTCTCTGAAGAAAAAGACTCAGAAGGAAAGGCTAAAGAATCTGAAGAAATTACTCAACCAAAAGCAATTGTTGATCCAACTTATCATAAGAAGAGTATATCAAGGAATTCTCGTTTCAAAGAACTAATTATGGAAGACGAGAATGCTCCAGTCATAACTAGGTCTTTATTTAGCCCCTCTAAAGAAACTCTTCTAGGTTTGGTGTCTCTGATAGAACCCACCTCCATTGATGAAGTTATTCTAGATAATGAATGGATTCTGGCCATACAAGATGAACTGAATCAATTCACCAAAAACTATGTTTGGGATCTTGTTCAAAAACCAAATGGCTTCCATGTCATTGGAACCAGATGGGTTTTCAGAAACAAGATGAATGAGAAAGGCAAAGTTGTCAAAAGCAAAGCTCGACTGGTAGCTCAAGGTTATAGTTAGCAAGAAGGTATAGACTATACAAAAATATTTGCTCTAGTTACCAGGTTAGAGTCTATTCTTCTTTTAATTTCTTTTGCAGTCAATCATAACATCATACTTTATCAGATGAATGTTAAGAGTGCATTCCTGAATGGTTATATTTTTGAAGAAGTTTATGTGCATCAACCTCCTGGTTTTGAAAGTTCTCAAAATCCTGGTTTTTTTTAAACTGAAAAAATATTTGTATGGTCTATATCAAGCTTTAAGAGCTTGGTATGATAGACTAAGCAACTTATTGTCGGAAAATAATTTTACCAGAGGAAAAGTGGACACAACTCTCTTTTGCAAAACCTTCATGAATGACATTCTGGTTATGCAAATATATGTTAATGATATTATTTTTGGTTCTGCTAATGTGTCGTTGTGCAAGGATTTTGCTAAGTCTATGCAGGCAGAATTTGAAATAAGTCTGATGGAAGAACTGAAGTTCTTTCTGGGAATTCAAATTGATCAAAGACCAGAAGGCTAGTATATTCATCAAAGAAAATATACAAAGGAACTTCTGAAGAAATTCAACTTATCAGAATTTAAGCTAGCAAAGACTTCGATGCATCCTACATGTATTCTGGAGAAAAAAAAGAGGTAAGTAGTAAGATAAATCAGAAGCTTTTCAGAGGTATGATAGGTTCTCTTATGTATCTAACAACTTATAGACCTGATATCTTGTTTAGTGTATGCTTATGTGCTCGCTTCCAATCAGATCCTAGGGAAACTCACTTAACTGTTGTTAAGAGAATCTTTAGGTATCTAAAAGGTACTACTAATCTTGGCTTATTTTATAGAAAATCAAGTGAGTATAAATTAGTAGGCTATTATGATGCTGACTACGATGGAGATAGAATTGAAAGAAAAAGTACTTCTAGAAGTTGCCAATTTTTTGGTGACAACTTAATCTCATGGTCTAACAAGAGACAGTCAATAATTGCATTATCATTAGTTGAAGTTAAATACATTACAGCTTCTAGATACAACACTCAGATACTCTGGATAAAGAGTCAGCTGGAAGATTATCAAATATCTGAGAGTAACATTCATATTCTCTGTGATAATATTTCTGTTATATGTTTATCTAGGAATCCTATTTTGCATTCTAGGGCTAAGCATATTGAAATAAAACATCATTTTTACGTGACTATGTTCAAAAGGGAATTTTTCACTTAAAATTTGTTGATACAAACCATCAATGGGCTGATATCTTTACAAAACCCCTTGCTGAAGATAGATTCACATTCATTTTGGAAAATATATTTATGAAACTGTGTCCAGAATGAAAAGATGTTATTCATAATGTAAAGTCTCCAGAACTCTAGATTAGACTTTGAGATTATTTTCTTTCTGACTCTGAAACTTGAAGCTTTATGAAGTAAGGAAGTTTTCAGGATTCAGAAAGGTTCTGATCAGAAGCAATCTTATCAATTTGTCTTCCTGATTCTAAACAGTTGAAGCACTTAATGGTTATCTTGTCGTTTGATTTCGTGTGATTCTTAGTGGAGACAACTGTCCCATTTTCTGAGCATGCGTGATTAAAGCATGACACATTGGGTTTAACAATCATTGGAATTAGGTCTAAACCCTTACACTTCCCCCCATGACTGCGCACACCTTTTGTCATCATTACTAAAATTGTCTACTTAAACTCACATCACTCATATTTTCACACTACACGCACATTTATCCTACACTTTCAAGTTTTTTCATCCTCAAAACTCTCTCTCTCTCTCTCTCTCTCTCTCCCTCTCTCTCTCTCTCAATTATTCTTCATCTTCATCACTCAAATGGCTGAACAATAATCTTTAATGGCTCAACAATTTGTAAAGTCTGCTGAACAATAACTCTCTCTAAGTAGATCTAAGGATGCTCAGCAACAAAGGGTTCAACAACAGTTTCAACAACTACAATTAGATCAGACTAATGATCTTGGTTTATTTTATAGAAAATCAAATAAGTATAAATCAGTAGGTTATTATGACGCTGACTACGGTGGAGATAAAATTGAAAGAAAAAGTACTTCTGGAAGTTGTCAATTTCTGGGAGACAACTTTATATCATGGTCCAATAAGAGACAGTCAAGAATTGCGCTATCATTAGCTGAAGTTGAATACATTGCAGCTTCTAGATACAACACTCAGATACTCTGGATGAAAAGTCAGCTGGAAGATTATCAGATATTTGAGAGTAACATTCTTATTCTCTATGATAATACTTCTGCTATATGTTTATCAAAGAATCCTATCTTGCATTCTAGGGCTAAGCATATTGAAATAAAACGTCATGTTTACGTGACTATGTTCATGAAGGAATTTTTCACTTACAATTTGTTGATACAAACCATCAATAGGCTGATATCTTTACAAAACCCCTTGCTGAAGATAGATTCACATTCATTCTGGAAAATATATTTATGAAATTGTTTCCAAAATGAAAAGATGTTATTCAGAATGTGAAGTCTCCAGAACTCTAGATTGGACTCTGAGATTGTTTTCTTTCTGACTCTGAAACTTGAAGCTTTATGAAGTAAGGAATTTTTCAGGAATCAAAAAGGTTCTGATCAGAAGAAATCTTATCAATTTGTCTTCCTGATTTTGAATAATTGAAGCACTTAATGGTTATCTTGTCGTTTGATTTCGTGTGATTCTTATTAGAAACAATTGTCCCATTTTCTGAGCATGCGTGATTAAAGCGTGACACATTGGGTTTAACAATTCTTGGAATTAGGTCTATGTAGCGGGAAATTCGTGATCATCAAGCTATTGACAAGCTAGAGATCAAATAACAAGATTCGCCACCGCGCTTTTATTGTTTCCAAGGGAAAAGGGAAAAAGTACGAACAAAACCCAAAAAGTAAGAAGTTTTCAAATCAAAACTAATAAAAAGTCAGAGATCACAGGTAAGGGGGTTGGTTACACAGAGGGAAGGTGTTAGCACCCAAAGTGTCCTAGATACTCCTAGGGAGCCCTTTTTGTGTGCATATGTATTTTATACAAAGTGATGTTTATAAACAAATAGAATGGGGGGATGAGAAAAGAATTCATTAATTATGTTTTTTGTGTTTGACAAGACCTTCGGACTTGTTCCTATGTACCAACATAAAAATGAGGGATCAAAACCTCGTAGTTCGTGATACAAATTTCAAAATGGATGCATTGCTTTTAACAAAAATTAAGTTTGAAAGGCACAAAGGCCTAAAATGGTTTGAATGAGTTAGTTCTTTTTGACTTTTTGAAAGTTTAAGTCAAGTATAGTTAAGTCTATGTACAAGTTTGATTTAAGAAAAGAAGTTTTGAAAATGCAATGGCATAAGGCCAAAGTTTCTATCTTTTTGCAAAAAGTGGTCAGAGTTTAGAACAAAAGTAGTTCACACAAAGAAGATTTAAAAAAAATGGAGGTAGAGATTTTTAAATTAAAGAAATGGGGAGAAGATGAAGAGACTATCCTATGCACAAAATTAAAAGTTTAGAGTTGAAAAGATCTGACCAAATGGGTAGCAATCCAATAGACAAAAATGTCAATAGAAACTCAAAATTCCCTTGGACTTTTTAGAATCAGGCAACACACAAATGCACAATTATATTATCTTGAAGAGCAAGGCATCAAATAAAGATGGCCACATCCAAGCTTATCCATTCCATGATCTTCTTCCAAAATAACCCATGTAACAGATGAATTCCACAAGTCACAGGTTCAAAAAATAACAGCTTCACAATGATCATGTTGCAGATGAACTCAGAGAGGTCTTCAAAGATGTATCAGATGAATTTCGAATTGTAAACACTTGGTTCTTCAACAAATTGGCATTGGCCAAGTCCATTAGCATATGAAGGTTGCCTAGATTCTAAGTCCATTTGTCCAGGATCAAGCCAACAGTCCACTCGAAAGTTTTTTTAGGCTTTTTGTTATTATTATGTACATTAATGGTCAAAGACCACACAAACAAGCAAAGTATACACAAACAAAATATATCACACAATATGGTCCAAATGGATAAAGTGAAAATTGCATTAACATAAACAATTAGAATGATATGAACAATGGCAAATGAAATAAAGTGCTAAAACTAAATTGCATTAAAGTAAAAGCTTGAAATTAAAAGTTAGTAGTTAGTAGGTTAGAAGTTAGTGTTGTTTTGCTTTTGCTTTTCAAGACATTCTTTGGAGAACACTCAACCCACTTATCACAAGCATGGATCCTTGAACCAAAACATCTTCCAAAGAAAGGAAAGAAGGCCAAGTTTCCACACAACACCATGAAAGAGGGGAGACTTACAATCTCACTAACTAGAATGCTTATGCCTTTTATGTCACAAATTTAGCGCTATGTTAAGCAATCGTAATTGGACTTATGTAGAAGTCACAACTATTTGAGGTCGGGCAATAAAACTTTGGTGTTAATGCATGTTAGAGACATAGTATAATGGACTATGCTCACGAAACATACCACACACAAAAAGAATATGCAAAAGGTGTGGCCTAATCTCATCCATACTTATGTCAATTTTTCAATCAACTAGCATTAGGACTTTGAGATGTCATAGGCCAAATGGAATGAACGAATGGAGAAGAGGAATAAGATGAAGTCGGAGGGCGATGAATGACATCACAAATTAGTCAAAGGAGGACTTTTACCAAATTAATATCATTCATTCATTTTGGGAGATGGAATGTATATTCCATCAATCCCCTAAATCCAATGATATTAATTTGACAAAGTCAAATCAACCGTGACCAAGGCCCAACAACAAGAGTTAAACATAAACAAGTCATCACAATTGGTCAACAAATTTATTTGACATTTATTCAATTTAAAAATACTAAAATAGTGCATTTAAATTAAATATGGTTTGTCCAATTCCTAAAATCTCATCAAAACACCAAAGAAATGGCCATGAGATTTATCATAGGTCAAACAAGGTCAAAGGACCTTGGACAAAAAAATTCATAATTTTTGGACATTTAAAAATATTTTTAAACAATTAAAAACAAAAGAAAAATAAATTAATTCATGAAAAATATTAATATTGATCCAAAAAATAATTTTAATTCAGAATATGAAAGAGAAAAATATTTGATTTTTTTGGTGAAAGTCCCATATTTTTTAGATCAATATTGAATTTAATATGAATTATTGAAAATAAAGCAAATAAAATGAAAATTAAAATATCAGAAAAAACGTGGACCACTTGATCTCCCTCATTAATTGAGGTGGCAGATCAAGTGGCCAGGAGCGCGCTATCCACCATAGTCCTTGGATTAAAACAAAATGAGTGGATCATGTGGTTCAGAGACTTGCCAACGCATCGCTGGAGCCAGAGCTCCGGTCATCTTCTCCGGTGGACCTCACCGGACTGGTCCACCATCAACCATTACCAAAATTAAAAACAAGGACATGATCTTAAAGAAAAAATGGCACTGAGCTCGAATCTGGCCTGAATTCACTCTAACTCCAAGTATATTGAGAGATACATGGAGTTGAAATTTGAGGTACATGAACTGAGTTGCTTTGATTTGACCTCAAAGCAACTTAAACTTCTTGCCGACATTGGTAGGACTTCAGACAACCAAAGAATCAATAGAATTGAGCAAGAATTTGAGAGAATCGAAGAGTTCAAAATTTCTGGAAAATACCTTCAATGGAGGTCTGGATTCAACTGATCTTGATTTTGCTTGTGCTTGGTCTCACTCCACTTGCTTGCAGAAGAAGGATTAGATGCTTGAAAGGCTATGGATTCCTGGAGATTTGAATTTCAAAACAGTGGAAATTCAACCTCAAATTCAAAAGAATTTCTCAGGCTTATCCTTTGCAAAGTGAGGGTTTGAGATGGGGGATCAAAGTTGGCGCGAATGTGTTCTCATTTCTGAGCAATTGAAGCTCTATTTATAGCCAAAACAGTTGATAATTGCACACTTCGAATCACTTTCCAATTTTGGCAAATAGTGATGCAAGGGTGCACGGGCATGCACAGGCCCATGAAATCATTGCTTGAGGTCCACAAATGAATGTTGGATAGTCTAAATTAAGCTTGGATTGCAAGGCAAGTGTGCATTGATGTTTGAAGTTTTATCCTTGCCAAGTGATATCACCCTGTTCATGAGGAAAGGTGCAAAATGTACGAATTTGAGCTCTTTGGAAAGGTGCGATCAAGAGGAACAACTTTCATGTTCAACATTTTTTCATTTGGAGCTTGGAACTTGGAGAAACTTGAGGTGGAAGTTTGTAAATTTTTGACATATCAAAATTTTTCTAAGTGTCAAGCCATATGTCTCAATATTCCACCTTGCTTAACTTTTTATATGAGCTTCAAATGAGAAAAATGTCTTCATAAAAGTTGTATCTCTCTCAAAGACCTTCAAAATGGTAACCAATTTCATGTCATTTGGATATGAAATGATAGAGTTATGCATTTTTGAAGTTTGGAAAAATCACTTGATCAATGGTATAGGTCAAAAGTGACCTATAATGTAACCTTATATCACATGCTCAAAAACGTTGAATTAGCTCCCACTCCAAACATCAAAGTTTAAGTAGACACATTGAATTTGATTGTTCAACTTAGAAATATTTCATCTTATAAAAATTGAGCAAGTTATGGCCTTGGGAAGTTGACTTTCAAATTAGGGTTTAGACAAAATGACCTATAATGTTTCAACATAGAAAATGATTTTCCAAGCAAAACTAGCTCTAGGTCTCAACATGAAAGTTGTTTTTTAATGTCATTTAGAGTAATTTTTCTCTTGGAATCATTTTCATATGGTGAAAATTGTAGGAGATAGGGTCTAGGGAGACCCAGTTTTGATTAGATGAATCCATCTGGCCAACCACCATCAACCAACTTGCTAACTTCCAATTCTCTTGACTTTCTTGGCTCATGGTAGATCATATATGCATAAGATGATGAATTTTGAAGTGTTCCTTGAGAAATTTGATTAATTGGTGAGATAGCTTGTTGGAGAAGTTATTCAAGATACCTAGTCAAGCTAGGGTTTCCAAGGCAAATCACCCTCAAACTCTTGAAGAAAACTTGATCAATATAATATGTAGAGATTATTGGGACTAATATATGATGTTCATAACCATTCTTGAATTAGTTCTTGGTTTCTCTTTGTTCATGAGAGTCTCAACCCTAGATGTGAACTTGATGAATAAATGGAATCATGCCCTTCCTACAAAAGAGTTAGACAAATGCAAAGACATATTTTTGGTATTTTGGTTAGTGAAATGATAAAATACAAGTATGATATAATCACAAAGTGTTTGGTGATCTCTCCCAAAACAAACCCAATGAAAAATGTGTAAGGAGAATGCCAAGACATGATTCCAATGCTAATGCTTATGATGGAATTGCATGAGGGATCTTAGGGTCAAATTTGGGGTCTTACAGTCTAAACCCTTACACTTCCCCCCATGGATACGCACACCTTTTGTCATTATTACTAAAATTGTCTATTTAAACTCACATCACTCACATTTTCACACCATGCGCACATTTATCCTACACTTTCAAGTTTTTTCATCCTCAAAACTCTCTCTCACTCTCTCTCTCAACTATTCTTCATCTCCATCTTCATCTTCATCACTCAAATGGTTGAACAATAATCTTCAATGCCTCAACATTCTGCAAAGTCTGTTGAACAACAACTCACTCTAAGTAGATCTAAGGATGCTCAGCAACAAAGGGTTCAACAACAGTTTCAACAACTACAATTAGATCAGACTAGATCTCATCCCAGATTTGTATCTGTTGAAGGATCTTATTCAGTTAAGGAAGAAATAAATGTCAATACTACTCAGGTGGAGAACTATCATATCTTCTCAAAGGTTGATCCTCATAAAGTCTTGGCGCTTAACATGCAGATCTGTCATGAAGAATGTGTTGATCCTTTAGTAGATCCCCTAAATCTCCCGGATAACTACCCAGTTGACTCGCCACCGCCTACCCCTTCCCCCCCAAACCCTTGGTTTTTATAAAATGTATTAGCACTTGCTTGTTTACCTAAGTGTGTCTATATGACTCTTATGTTTTCTTGCTGCATTTCGTTTGTATTTCTTGTTAAGTATCTTGCATTTCTTTTCCTTTGTTCTGAAACTGTACTCTGCACTACCTTTTTGGCATGTTTTAATGAAATCATTATTTGTTTTTCTTTATTTACTTTGTCTTTTTATTCTTTTTGATTAATGATAAAGGGGGAGAAAACATAACCTTCTAAAGGTTAATAATTAAGAGTTTATTTTGATATCTAAATTCCTAAGTAAAAAATCTAAACATTGTTTTAATGTTTCTATTAACAAATACTTCGAGAAAATTTTGTTAAGTGTTTTTGCAGGGATAACTCTCACGATTCAGAATAATTTGTTAAAGCTTATTTCTCAAGAATCAGAATGATTCTTCAAAACAAAATCTGAAGAAAGGTCTTCAAACAGGTTCTGAAGAAAGACTCTTCAAAGAAGTTTCTAAAGAAAGCCCTTTTGAAGGTCTATCAAAAGAATGATGTTATCAACCAGTGTTCTGGACAACATCAATCAACTTCTGAAGTTAAACCAGATTATGACTAATTATCCATTCTGGTACTTCAATAGGTAAATCAGGAAAGTGTTCTTTCATTCTGAGTTTATCTTTATAGGACTATACATCTCAGGGGGAGCTTTATGATTCTGTAAGATGTATGCTTATGTGATTACCCTGTACAAAACTGTTCATCAAAATACATGTTTTGTCATATTAAAAAAGGGGGAGATTGTTAGAAAAGATTTGGTTCTGCATCTATACCTTGAGTTTTTATGATAACAACGATATATTTGTGTGAGAACAATTTTGTCACCCTAATGATTTGTTATTTTGTAGCTTTAACAAACAGTGTTGATTCTGATCATATGATGTGTAACATCATCAGTTTCTAGACTTTGTATTCCAAATTCGCTTATGCGTTGCAATTAGAAATTCTGAAAGACGTCAATATTATTATTGTAATGTTCTTTCTACTTCTGCGTTATCTCACCTATCAGAAGCTTCTGAGGAGACACTATGTTGTTTTTTCAATATTCTCTCAGTTTTTTTTTGCTTCTGGACGTGACTCTGATCAACAAGTTTCTAAAGAATGGCAAACTTCTGAAGTTGTGTTATGTAGCTGAAGATTTTGAAGATCTCAAGACAGACGATTGAAGTTATCAAGGTTCTGACAGAGGTTTCTGAAGACACTGATGATTCTGAAGACACTAAAGAACATAACCTAGATTACTGGCACTGTCAAGGTTCTGACTCAAGGTTCTAAAGTTTTTGAATCCAGCTCTCTATTTCTTTACTTCATGCTTCAATCATCTTTTATCAGAATCCAATGAATCTAAAGATAAGATCAAATGGGAACGTGATCAAATAGTACATCGTACAAATCAAACAATCTTTCCACTACCTGATATCGTGGGTAAGGATTGTACTATTCATCACACCTGTCACTGAATTTGTGGGCGAAAGGACGTACGTGGTATCATTCCTTTCTCATCCAACAGTGGACATCTACTCAAGGAGTTTTTCCCATTTTTCCCTCCAACGGTCACATGCTTACACTATATAAGCATGCATTAGAGACTTGAAGAACTTTTGCTTGCTCTCTTGCTACTGAACTACACAAACTAATTTTCTTTGTGAAAATCTCATCTTTTGTATTCAGTGTTCTTTAAGTATTTATTATTCATTTATGTAAAATCTGCTTTTGAAGAAGCATCTTGTAACACATAAACTTGTATTCAAACTGTTTGTTTGATTCCTTAAGGCGGTTATCCTTGAGAAGGCAAAGAAAGGTTTTCTTTGTGAATCCTTGAGGAGACTGAGGTTTAGTTGGATCCTTGAGAAGACAAAAAAGGATATTCTTTGTGTTTATTATAATCTGTTGATTATAGTGGATTAAGTCCTTGTGTATAAGGCAAATCATCATGGCGGGTGGACTGGATTAGCTTTGAGTTTCAAACGAACCAGGATAAAAATCATTGTGTTTTTATCTCTTTATTATTCAACTTGTTAGTCGAGTTTTTATTTTGGAAAAAGCTTTTTCTCTTAAAACCCAATTCAAACCCCCCACTTCTTGTGTTTTTCACACCTTCAGTTACCATGTATTTGAGTCATATATTTTTGTTAGTTTTTTAAACTTAATCTTTCTTATTTTTTACACTTAATCTTTAAATAGCGATCTGCTTTGTATTTGCAACTTGTTTGTAGTGATTTTTAACAAGAAAGTATTGATTTTTAACATTTCATGTTTGAACTTCTATTCTGCTTTGTATTTTTAATTTTATGGTAATGATTTTTAACACAAAATATTGATTTTTAACACTTACTCTTTGAATTGCATTTATGTATTGTAGCACTTAGTCTTTAAACTTATATTCTACTTTGTATTTTAAACTTGTTTGAGTGATTTTTAACAAGAAAGTGTTATTTTTTTACTTCATCTTTGAACTTTTATTCTAATTTGTATTTTAAACTTTGTTGTAGAGTTTTAACACATAAGTATTGATTTTTAACACATGAGTATTGGTTTTTAACACTTACTTTTTGAACTGCATTTCTGTATTGTAACACTTAATCTTTGAGCTTATATTTTGCTTTGTATTTCAAACATGTTGGTAGTGATTTTTAATAAGGAAGTGGTGATTCTATTCCATACCTTTACCACTTTCCATTGTATTTGTTGCTTAATATGCAGTAAAACATTTACTTGGTATCTTGATTGCAAAGGCTTTTGGTTTGCCGAGAATGTTTTATGTAGGTTTTGTCCTCATTGTTTATGTTTCAGGGCTCAATTATCTAGTTATGCAAGTTATCATATCCCAAATTTGTCCCCCCGACTTCTTTATTTTTTGTCTCGATTCATTTGCATCATTTAATATTACACACATTGCATCTTTTAAAACATAAAGTCAAATTCCAAATAAAAGTTAGCAATTATTGATTGGAGTGGAAGACATAGTTGATTCCATTTATGCATTCTCATCCATTTGGCATACATCATGTGCATTGTTTTAGCCAAATACCATTCACAAATATGACCTCAATTGTGCATTGTTGTTTCTCTAAAAATCAAGTTGGTTTCCATTTGAACAAATTCAAGTCTTGATTTAATTTGGAAAACAGAGTTACGACTAACTTTACACATGAACCGACCTAACCAAATTTATCTTTTTCCCCATTTTTATCACATGTACATTAACTTCGTCATCACTCAAATTGAAATTTTCATTTAAACTACCTTATCACCACCATTATTCCAAGTCCAAACAAATTCATTTTCATCTCATTACCACATCATTATCATGATTCAAAAAAATCAAATTCCATTCATCAACATAATAACATCCAATTTTTTCAAACAATAATATCATTATCATTATAACCAAATCGTCCCCATCATCCCTCCGATTCCTTAACCATGTTCAAATTACATCATCATCATCATCTTTCAATTAGACCTTAACCATGCCATCTTTTCTTCTTTTCCACCATTATCCAAAACCAAAAGCAAAGCAAAAAGAATGGAAATGAAAATGAACCAAGAACGAGCAACATGCCATCCCATTCATTATCACATATCATCATCCCATAATTTGAAATAAAAAGGAGAATGAATTTTAAAATGAACAAGAATTTTGAATTGGAATAAATTCGAACATCATAATATTCATATCATTAAGCATTACATCCATCACATAGCCATGAATAAAAATTAAAAGCAAAATGAACAAAAGTCAATTTGAATAAAGGCTCTGTTTTATTGAATGCAAAAACACGTGAGTACATGAGAAATAAATTTATACATTACATAAACATCCCACAACATCCATTTTTATCATAATCACATAACATATGGTCATCACCAAACATGAAAATCAAATTTGAGCTTTGAATAAAAAACGTGTGAGTTACAACATTGCCATAAATACATTCATCCCCTACATTACATACACACATGAACTCACACTTTTTTCACCATATTCACGCAAATTCCACCATTGCTCACACATTCAACATACCACTATAATTTCCCCCAAAAAAATTACTCACACACTCACCAAATTCACTTCACACGAGTTTCCCACTCCCTCAATTATTTCCCTATAAAACAGAGTCTTCTAATTCACTCTTGACACACATTCAATCCCTTAAAACACTTGCATAATTCTTGCCAAAACTCGGATACTTCCATATAATTCATCTAACCAAAGCCTTTAGAGCCTCCCATGGAAGCTCCAAAGGCTTGAGCTCAACTTCATCCGCCAGTATCATACAACATATCCAAAAGAATGGGATAAGGAATTGGTAGAAGGATAAGAAGTAGAAAATGTTAGGTATGTGTTTTTATGATTGACAATAATTTTGTTAAAACATGTATCATAGCAAGATGTCTTGACACGTTGATAAGACATCTTTGCAGGTTTTGTTTTACTTCTTGGAAGACTTATTTTATTATGAGATCTCTGAAGATTCTCTGAATATTCAGCTATCATATCTGACTGTCCAAGAAAGTTTATTTAGGATATCTTGTTTCGTTTCCAGCAGTGCACTTATTTCATAAAAAGGGATGTTGAGACATTTTAGGAAACAAGTGATCTTGTTCCTGATTTTATGCAAAAGATTCTGCAGACTTTGTGCAACAGTCCATATTGGATCTGGTGCATTTTTAAGCCTAAGCCCATGCTTACCAAAGGCTATTTAAAGAGAATGTTGCTAATCTAATTTAAATAAGTGGGAGTTACGCTTGAGTATTGTGAAATTAGGGTTTTAGTGTTCTTTGTTATTTGTGAGTCACTCTTATATCTCGCTGATATTAGAGTTGGACTATCTCTTTGTGTTGTAATTGTTAATCACTCATAAGATTTTAAGCAAGAGGGGATTATATGTTATGGAAGAGTGTATTTTATTATTTGATTAAAGTCATTATCATTGTGTGTGATTGAGGGGAAGTGAGAGGGGTCTCATATCTAGGAGAGTCTTAGATAGAAATAGCACGGATAATGATTAGGTGCGAAGATTGTAAACTTGAGATTGCTTACTGAGGTCTTCAAACTAATACTATTATAATAGATTTCCTTCATGGCTTGGATGCCCCCAGATGTATGTGAAGTTGCATCGAACTGGGTTAACAATCATCTGTGTTATTTACTTTTAACTGTGCATTTTAACATCCTTATTGTTATTGTTGTGTGAATTCCTAATATTAGTTTCATGACATCGCATATGACATATGATATTTGAATACCATAATTTCAATTGGTATCAGAGCAGGCATCCTGCTCTTTTTCTGGGTGAGATTCGGGGAAGATACATTATGGTACCATGGATAAGGAATGAGGATTTGTTAATATACCGCATATCTTCGATGATACCAACTATGACTATGGGAAGACACACATGGTGGAATTCCTAAAATCTATGGATAAAAAGACTTGGAAAGATATCATCAAGGGTTGGGAACATCCTGTTGTGAAGAACAAAGATGGGAAGGCTACTACTGACTTAAAGCGTGAAGAGGACTAATCTAAGGAAGAAGATGACCTGGCTCTTAGAAACTCTAAAGCTTTGAATGCTATATTCAATGGAGTTGACAAAAATATATCCAGGTTAATAAAAATTTGTACTGTGGCCAAAGATGCATGGGAAATTCTCAAAATCACCCATGAAGGCACATCTAAAGCGAAGATATCTAGACTTCAGCTTCTCACCACTAGATTTGAGAATCTAAAGATGAAAGATGATGAGAGTATTCATGATTTTGACATGAATGTTATTGAAATAGCAAATTTTCATCTAGTTCCTTGGAAGAGAAGATGTCAGAAGAAAAGCTAGTTAGAAAAATTCCCAAATCCCTACCTAAGAAATTTGACATGAAGGTCACAACCGTTGAAGAAGCTCAAGACATCAGCAACACGAGAGTAGTTGAACTTGTTAGGTCACTCCAAACTTTTGAAATGGGTATTAGTGAAAGATCTGAAAAGATGAACAAAAGCATAACTTTTGTATCCAACACCGAAGATGAAGAGGACCAATGTGACTTGGACATTGATGAAGGAATGTCTAATGCTATTGTACTGCTTGGGAGACAACTCAACAAGGTGCTTAAGAGAATGGACAGGAAGTCAAGACCAAATGTCAAGAACAACTCATCTAACATCAACAAGAACAATGACTTTCAGAGAAGAACAAGAACAGAAGAGAAATACAATCAAGTTAAAGGAATTCAGTGTCATGGGTGTGAAGGATTTGGACACATTAGAGCAGAATGCCCTATATATCTCAAGAAACAAAAGAAGGGGATGTCTGTCTCTTGGTCTGATGATGATAGCTCTGAAAGTGAAGCTAGGGATGAATCTGCTAAACATGTAATTGCTTTAACTAGAAGATGTGATTCTGATGAAGATTCCTGTGATGAAGAAGTCTCTTATGATAAATTGGTTGCCTCTTATAAAGAACTGTACATCAAAAGTAAAGAATTTTGTCAGCTGGGAGAAAAACATAAGAAAATTATATCTTAATTTCAAGCTAAAAAAGAAAAATATTTGTCTACTATCTCTAGTATTAAAGATGAGGTGACCCTGTTGACTTCTAAACTTGAGAACATGACAAAGTATGTAAGAATGTTGAACAATGATTCTGATGTGCTAGATAAAGTTCTTCAAGTTGGGAAAGTGGTTGGAGACTTGAAATGGATAGGCTTTAATTATCAATCTTTAAACAAACAAGGAGAAACCCTTGTGACAAACTTTGTTCCTCCAAAAAGGAAGCATAAGCCTATGAGGTATAATCATTTGTCCCAACATCGTGCCAGACATTAGAATACTCAAAGTAAAGGTAAGTTATTACGCTGGACATGTCATTACTATGGAAAATTTGGTCATATAAGCCCTTTTGTTTCAAACTATATGGCTATCTGAGGCGTCCAACACAACCTAGGGCTAATCAAGTGGTGATTAAAACTAGAAAGGAGTGGATACCCAAGTCTGTCACCACTAGTCTTATGGCTCACACCTCTCTTAGAGCTTTGGCTAGAGAAGATTGGTACTTTGATAGTGAATGTTCTAGATATATGACAGGGGTCAAGAAGTTCTTGGTGAACATCAAGTCTAACTCCACCAGTTATATCACTTCTGGTGATGTGGATAAAGGTGAATTAAAGGAGTTGGAAGACTAGCTTATACATGACTCCCTAGTCTTGATAATGTTCTACTTGTAAAAGGTCTGACTGCTAGGCTGATTAGTATCAGTCAATTATGCGATCAAGGTCTTAACGTTAATTTCACTAAGTCTGAATGTTTGGTCACTAATGAAAGAATGAAGTACCGAGGAGAGGAGTCAGGTCTAAGGATAATTGTTACTTATTGACACCTCAAGAAATTAATTATTCTTCCACATCTTGTTGTCCAAGGAATGGGGCACCCCAAACTTGGAAATTTGCATCTGAAAGGCATGAAGAAGATTGTGTCTAAAGAAGCCATCATAGGTATTCGTAAGCTCTAGATTGAGGAAGGCAAATTTTGTGGTGAGTGTCAAATTGGAAAGCAGCCCAAGATGTCACACCAGAAGATCCAGCATTTGACTACTTCAAAGGTTCTAGAACTTATTCGTATGGATTTAATGGGGCTCATGCAGGTTGAGAGCCTTGGTGGGAAAAGGTATGCATATGTTCTTATTGAGCTAGGTCACTTCAAGAGGAATAAAGTACGAGATTTTGTTCCTAGGCCTGAAGGAACAAATGTCATTGGTACAAAATGGGTATATAAGAATAAATATGATTAAAAAGGGAGTTGTCACCATAAATAAGGCCAAACTTATGATTTAAGGATACACTCCAATTGAAGGAGTAGATTTTGATTAGACATTTTCTCCAGTTGCTCGTCTTGAATCCATAAGACTGTTGTTAAGAGTGGCATGTATACTAAAGTTCAAACTATTTAAAATGGATGTGAAAAGTGCCTTTTCAAATGGGTAATTAAATGAAGAGGTGTATGTTGAACAACCCAAGGGGTTCATAGATCCTACTTGTCCAGATCATGTATTCAAACTGAAGAAAGCTCTTTATTGGCTAAAGCAAGGTCATAGGGCTTGGTATGAAAGGTTGACAGAGTTTCTTGTCAACAACGGCAATATGAAATGAGGAATAAACAAGACCCTGTTTGTTAAGGTGAATGATGACAAACTCATGAGTGCTCAGATATATGTGGATGACATTGTGTTTGGTAGAATGTCAAGTGAGATGGTTCAAAATTTTGTCAAGCAGATGCAATCTGAATTTGAGACGCGTCTTGTTGGTGAATTAACCTATTTTCTTGGTCTTCAAGTGAAGCAGATGGATGATTCTATCTTCATCTCTTAAAGTAAGTATGTCAAGAACATAGTGAAAAAGTTTGGTATGGAGAATTCTAGTCACAAGAGGACACTTGCACCTACTCATTTGAAGTTATCTAAAGATGAAAAAAGTGTTAATATGGATCAAAGTCTGTACAAGAGCATGATTGGTAGCCTGTTATACCTTACAACTAGCAGACCTGACATCATATTTGTTGTAGGTGTTTGTGCAAGATATCAAGTTAAGTCCAAAATGAGTCACATCAATCAAGTGAAAAGGATTATGAAGTACATCAATGGTACAAGTGACCACGGCGTGTTATACTCTCATGGATATAATTCCATACTTGTAGGGTATTGTGATGCAGATTAGGCAGGTAGTGTAGATGATAGGAAAAGCACTTCAGGAGGTTGTTTCTTCTTAGGGAACAATCTTATATCTTGGTTTAGCAAGAAGCAAAATTATGTGTTCTTATCCACTGCTGAGGCTGAGTATATTGCAACAGGAAGCAGTTGTTCTTAGTTGATTTGGATGAAGTTGATGTTACAAGAATATAATGTCAAAGAAGATGTCATGACATTATATTGTGACAAAATGAGTGCTATCAATATCTCCAAAAATCCTATTCAACACAACAAGACAAAGCATATTGACATTTGTCATCACTTTATCAGGGGTCTTGTTGAAGATAAGGTTGTTACCCTTGAGCATGTGGCCACTGAGAAGCAATTAACTGATATTTTCACTAAGGCATTGGACGCGAATCAATTTGAAAAACTAAGGGGTGAACTTGGAATTTTCATTTTTGAGTAATAATAGCAATTATTGTTATTTAAGCATGCAATAAAAACTTTCTCTTCCCTTCATTCAATAGTGCACACTACTTAAAGGAAATCATTTCAAACTTTCCTCATTTGTTTTAAAATACGCCATCTCCTTATTTGCATCTACTCTGACGTTTCAGTTCACGTTATTCTCATAAATGTCCTGTTCTTTGTGCTTACCTATTGCCATCTCAAAATCCTCTTCTAAGTTATTTTCAAGATGTCAGAACAATCTTCTTCAACACCCATCAGCGTCTCAAAGGACAACTCAGATTCATCCCCCATGAAAGATATGGTTGCTTCCTCAACTACAATGGTGGCCCCTTCCGAGATGAACCTTGATGTAGCTCTTTTGTAAATGGTTCCATGCCCTGTCCCTATTAAAAATAAGGTGAGAACTCCATCTACAAAGAAGGCTAAGGCAACTGATGTGAGTAAGTCTTCCAAACCATTTCTTGTTGTCAAGAAAGCTCAGTATATGACAAACCTTTATGTTGAACCCATTCAATCTAATAATGTTGAATCAAATCTCAATACTTCTGCTAAAGAGGTTATTGGGTCAAAAATTATTAGTAGATTAGAACCTTAATATGAGTGAGGCTGAAAAAGTTTCCAATGATAAAAGTATTTGCAGGTTAGTGGTTATTGTTCTGAAGGAAGCTAGTCTGGTGATGTGTCGGATGTTACAACATCCTTGGCCCAAGCTGAGCATCTAGATGAAACCACCCCTGAAAACTCTATTGGTGGTTGTGATAATGACTTCATCTCAACTGAGTCTGATAAAGTTGTGTCTCTTGATAACCCTGTGTTTGTGACTCATGAGGAGAAGCAGGATATGTCTGGTGAGGAGGAAAACTATGGTAGAAGGAAAGAAAAATCCACTGTCACTATGAATGTTGATGAGTTGGACTCAGATGAAGAACTTATTGCTAAGAATCTGGCCCATGGCATTTCCAAGAGGCTGAAGAATAGAAGAGGCAAGGTTATGATGAGTGAAGACATGGGCTCTAAGACTTCCAAGAAGAAAGTTATTGTTGGTCCCACCAAAAGCTGGAGCAAAGTTGTGGCTCCTATTAGGAAGAGGAAAGAGATCTATTATAGTGAATCTGATTATAATATTGAAAATGATGTTCAAAACATCACCCCACAGAAGAAAGCAGTGGTGAGAAAGATACTTGTGAATGTTCCTAAGGCGCCTTTAGATAATATCTCATTCCACTCTGTCGATAATGTGGAGGGATGGAAATTTGTTTACCAGAGAAGGCTAGATTTAGAAAGGTAACTTGGACAATATGCAGTTGAGTGCAAGGAAATTATGAAACTCATTGAACATGCATGTTTGATGAAAAGTGTTATAGGATTTGGAAAATTCTATGAGGTGTTAGTGAAGGAATTTATTGTAAACATCCCTGATGACTGGGATGACAATAAAAGCAAGGAATTTAGAAAAGTTTTTGTGAGAGAAAAATGTGTGTAATTTTCACCTAATGTGATTAATAGGTACATGGGTAGATGTGAAGATGAACAACCTAATAGAGGTGACTGACAACCAGGCTTGCAAAATAATTACTGCAAAACAGTTATTACAATGGCCTAGAAAAGGAAATCTATTAGCTGGAAAATTAAGTGTAAAGTATGCAATCCTTCACATGATTGGTGCTGCTAACTGGGTTCCCACAAACCATACATCAACAATTTCCATTGAACTAGGGAAGTTCATCTATGTAGTTGGTACCAAGACCAACTTTGATTTTGGAGATTATGTTTTTGAACAAACATTGAAGCATGCTGGTACTTGTGCAACGAAGATGCCCATTTCATTTCCTTCACTTATATGTGGAATCATTCTCAGTCAACACCCAGATATCTTGAATAGTGTTGATGCTGTTAGCAAGAGGGAATCTCCTCTTTCTCTTTACTATAGGTTTTTTACAAGGACACATGTCCCAAATATTATCTTGACATCTGACAAAGACTTCGCCAGTTCAACCTCCAAGGTTGGTCTGATTGTTGAGTTAAAGGACACCTACAAAGCTTTGGATGATACTATCAAGACCTGCACTAAACGGAAGATCGGGCTTGAGAGACTGATCAAATCTTTAGCTGAAGAGAGTCCTGATGAGAATATGGTTGTTGATGCTGAAGAATGAAGTGAGGAAGAAGAGGATGTTGCTGCTGGAGTTGCCTATATAGATGAATCAAATGCTTCTGCTGGCATCTGAGCTGTTTGTTTTTCTGTTTGATTTTGTATGTTTTTTTGTGGGCCTTTACCATGAATATTTCACCTTTGTGCCATGGTCTATACCTCTAACTCACATGTTCTGCTACTGCTTTGATATATTGTTTTGTTTCCACTGAAGAATGTTTACTTGGTTTGTCATATTCTGGCTAAAAAGGGGGAGTAGATAATGTAGAATTATGCTCTTGAATGCTTTTTTTAATGCCTTGTATGCTCTGTGTGAAGGATGTTTCTTTGAGGGGGAGTATGTTTCCTGTGTGATAGGGGGTAGTTTTTGTGTTGCTGATCATGACATTCAGGGGGAGTTTGATATGTTTGTGCTTAGGTTGTTGTGTGCTTGTTGTGATGTCAGACAGAATGTCTTGACATTTTATTTCAGAGAATTTCTTCTCTGAAGGAGGCTTGGAGTGTGAGAGTTTATTTCTCTCTATGTATTTTCTGTGACACTAGGTTTCTACTTCTTTTTGTTGTGTGTGCCTCTGATATGTCTTGGTGTTATACCAAGTGTCTGGTTGTTTGGTTTTTGTGCGTGTGATTATTGCTGCTATTTTATCTTTTCTCCAGCTATATGATACAAAGGTTATTTTAGCCAAAATTTGCCAAATGGGGAGATTGTTAGGCCTGTGTTTTTATGATTGGCAGCAATTTTGTTAAAACATGTATCACAACAAGATGTTAAGTAAGATGTCTTGACATGTTGATCAGACATCTTTGCAGGTTTTGTTTTACTTCTTGGAAGACTTATTTTATTATGAGATCTCTGAAGATTCTCTGAATATTCAGCTATTATACCTGACTGTCCAAGAAGGTTTATTTTAGGAACTCTTGTTTCATTTCCAGTAGTGCACTTGTTTCATAAAAGGGGATGTTGAGACATTTTAGGAAACAAGTGATCTTGTTCCCAATTTTATGCAGAAGATTTTGTAGACTTTATGCCACAGTCTAGATTGGATCTGATGTGGTTTTAAGCCTAACCTAATTTAAAGAAGTGAGAGCTACACTTGAGTATTGTGAAATTAGGGTTTTAGTGTTCTTTTTTATTTGTGAGCCATTCTTATATCTCGTTGATATTATAGTTGGAATGTGTCTTTATGTTGTAATTGTTAATGACTCATAAGCTTTTAAGAAAGAATGGATTATATGTTTTAGAATAGTGTCTTCTATTATTTGATTAAAGTTATTATCACTGTGTGTGATTGAAGGGAAGTGATAGGGGTCTCATATCTATGAGAGTCTTATATAGAAATAGCACAGGTAGTGATTAGGTGCAAAGATTGTAAACAGAAGGTTATTTACTGAGGTCTTCAATCTAATACTATTATAGTGGAGTTCCTTTCTGGCTTGGATGCCCCCATATGTAGGTGAAGTTGCACCGAACTGGGTTAACAATCATATGTGTTATTTACTTTCAGCAATGCATTTTAACATCCTTATTATTATTATTGTTGTGTGAAGTCCTGATATTAGTGTTGTGACATCGCATACGACGTCTGATATCTGAATACCAAAATTTCAGAGAACAAATGACAGAAGGAGAAAAGTAAAATTTACGTACTTGAATGTGATTTTGACTTGTCGGAGTTCTCGCCGGAAACCTGGAAATTCCAGGTTCCGACGAGGTTTTGTTTCTTCCATTTTCCTTGCATTCTCATGTCGATTTATGTATTGTTTTCGTACTTATTAGTTTTTCGCTTCCAACCGATGTAATATGCCGTAATAGGTCGAATATTGAGAAAAAAAAAGGTTTAGGTTTTGTTTGGGATAAGGGCAATCTAATCATTTTATGTTTATTTTGGTTGTTCCAAACTTAGATTTGTGGTCGAGGTTAACATTATAGAGTGGTGTGTGCTGTTGATTTTTGGATTTTGGGACGCTTTTGACAAAATCTAGAAAATGGATGAACTCGTTCTTCATAAGTTCATCCCATGCTCATCTGTTTTATCAAAAGCCTCAAAACAATGCTCGTGAATCATTGGCCCCTCATCCCAAATTATCAATTGTGTTTGTCTTAGCAATTCTGTAAGGTCATCTTTAGGTTCAATGTTACAAAGAAAATTATCCAAAGTACAAACAAATATTTTGAACTTGGAGTGTGCAATTCTGACACCAGGGAGCAATAGAGATGCAATTCCATTGGATGCAACATTCAAAATAATTTGATGCTTTAATCTCAAATAACGTGCAAGGGTTTGCCACATGAATATTTTCTTGGTTCCGCAATGGCCATGAAGGAAGAAAACACCACATTTTTGTTTGGCAACAACATTTATGGTTTTGTTATAGATTATGTTTTGTTCATCTACAATATATTATTTCCAAAAAGTTAGACAATTGCATGTATATAATTAAAATGCAACGTAACAGTACAACTGAGCATATGTGTTGCTAACTATTAGAAAAAGGAACAATGTGTCAGTGATGCAAAAAGACTTGAAAATTCAGTTTAAGTGCTTCAACATCATAATTCATTTCTTCGTAGATCAATCGATTACCAAGTTGTTCCAAAACATAGCCATTTGGATATGGAATGGTACGAAAATCCTTTAAAGTACGTCGATTGACTTGTAAAATCTTTTCGATCTCCGTTAAAGTCATTTTTTTTATATCTTCATCACTTAAAATAAGATCTACCAGATGAAAAATAAAATCATATGATGTTCTATCGTTCTTAAAAAAAATAGTAGTTTCGATATAGCCAAGAACCTAAAAAACAAAAAATTGAGAATTATTGTAGTTTGTATCTGAATTATTTGACAAATTTTTGTGTGAATGCAATATACCACCCGACAACCATGTCTAAGTATTCTTCCACACATGACCTATTATATTTATTATACTTGATAACAACATAATGACAAATAGTTTCCTAAAAAAACTGAACCCCATGCACTTGGTTCTTTTATAGCCAAAATATATTTCGTGTCATCCTCAAGAAAGCTCGTTGCAAAATATGCATCTCTAAAGCTAAAGCACCGTGTTTCACAAACTTTACGAATGTCCTCAAAAGTTTTTGGGCCTTTCACAATAATTAACATCATTCTCAAATAGAATAATTCACCAGTTATCAGTGGAACCCATATTAACCGCCGGATGATAACACCTTTCTTCCTTGGTTTCTATGATCTACTTTTTGTCTCATAAACAAACTTTGTTAGAAACTGACTATATGTTAGGGTTCTTGCCTCTTCATACTTTTCATTTTCAAACAACCATATTGTAAACATGGATTCAGTGACACTCGCCTTTTCAAGAACATTTTCTATTGTTTCATGATTTGTAAAATATACGGGTTTTTCTCCAATGAGATGGTAAAACATATGTTTTCCAGCGGGTTTTCGGGCATGAATCTTGAAAGAAAATATTCTCCAACTTGCCTCACTCGGTTAGACATAGCGACAATCAAGATATTGTTGAACTTCATCTATAGTTGCACCCGATGTTAAATTTCCTCTATTTGCCGACACAATTGAAACAATAATTCTATCATAACCCTTGTGTATATATTTAAATAAGCACTTAATAGAAGTACGCTGGTTGCACCATTCCATATTTATATGAGCTTTAAAAATCAATAACAACCTTCTGTTGTAAGGCACCACATGTATGTTGTCAAGACTAATCCCATTTTTTTACAATGGTGTGAGTGTTTGACCTTCTTCTATATTAGGGATAACCATCTTGGTCAATAATAGTTGTTTCATTGAATTTTTTAGGGAAGAATTTGGAACGTTTTCTATTTTCAAGCATGGCGATGGTAATCTTGCCAATCCACAAGGGTCATGCATCATATGTTGCTTGACCAAATCGTGAAGTCTTGGATGTAGTTCGGGGTTAGGAATTTCACAGGAGACAATTCTATTAATATCACAAGGTTTCGTATATTTATTCAGAAGAAAATTTGAATGCGAGCATGTCGCAAACATCTTTTTTGAAATTCAATTGTAATTATAATTGTCAAAGGAGACATACAAAGTGTTGGAAGAATTAGTAAGACATTTATAAAAATATGTATTATAGAATGCAATTAAATGGATCTAAAATATTCAAATATACTTCATTAAAAACTCACATGCTAAGATCTCCAAGTATATGTCATCGTGTGACATCAACCATCAATTCATCAAGTTTAATTTTGAACACTCTTGACATGATATTAGGTTGATCATGAGGTTTTAAGTTTTCTTACGCTAACTCTTTAGTGATTTCAAGTCAATTGGGATTACACGTGAATGTAGAAAACAAATTAGGGAACCCAACTGCACTTGAAATTGCCAAACCATCAAAATAAAGTTAATCCATACACCTTTTGCTTCCAACAAACGTAGAAGGCAATGCAACTCTTTTTCCATTTTTTGCATTTGTATGTTGATTTGGGTTACCTGTATTATCTTGAAATTTGTGGTATTTAACGACTCTTAATTTTGATTTCCTTTGTATCCAACTCTAAAAAAAATAGAGATCAATGTGAGAAGGTGTCGTACCCCAAAATTTGTCATTCCTTTTTCACTTTTCATCTGACCCATGACTTGAGATTCATCTGCACTCATTCATATGCATCATTCATTCATACTAACACTTATGAGCATCCTCATAGATTCAAGGTTTAAAGTTATTTATACCTAACCAAGATAGGATTTTGAATGAGAGTCAAGCCCTAGGGTTCTTGGTGTTGTGTTCATATGGATCAATCTAGTAACCCATAATTTTAGGAGTCCCTTTGGTTTGGGACTGTTGATTGAGCCATGATGTTTGTTTTGGCTTGCAATCCTAGTTGTCTTAGTCCATGCCATTGAGGGTTATTTTCTTGCTTGTATGATCATCTTTGTCCATACAGTTGGGGTATGTTGATCCTATTGATTTGCATGAAAACCCTAGTCAGGTAGGCCTGATTATTGTTCATTGATATTAATTCTATGGGGCATATGGTTTGAGCTTGCTTCTAGAGACATGATGTTTGTCCTTATGCACATGACTTTTTTCTTGACTTGAAATCCTAATTCATGAGGTTAAACCATCTGATCATTTGAGGACTACATCATGCCTTTGTGTTTATTGATCCATTTGGGTTCAAAAGTCTTCTGTTATTTATGTTGATTCATTGCATTAGGTGCATTTATTCTAGTCCATTATTTGTGTTTTGTCTCATGATTCATTCAAACAAGATCCAACTTGCATCATTCATTCGATAACATGATTATTCACAGTGCATTATACACTTAATTGCATTTTTTGCTTAAGTTGACTTTTTGGTCAACCAGTTTACCAAAATCAACAAATCAATTTTGTTGTTTTATAGTCCATCTTATTTACTATGGTCATTTTTCACTTATCTTGTTTGGTTTCATTGCATTAATAAGGTGTGTTTGAGATTCAATGGGGGCTACGCGGGTTTTATTACATAATTTGCATTTGCATTCGCATTCATACACACTTTGAATTAACAAAGCCAAACCAAAGTCGATTAGAACAAAAATAGCTTTCATTACATTTTAGTGTTTCTACAAGGTCCATACAAATCCTACTATTACATCATGTTACATTAGCCATGAATGGAAGAATGGCTTTAGTCTTGAGCTTGCTTGCCATCCACTTGTTCCATATGCTCCTTCCAAGGTCCTTACACCTCCACCTATAATGCCATGAAAAAACCTTTCATTTAGTTCAAAGGACCAATCCAAACTTCCATTCAACAAACTTCTAACACAAACTAGTAAGATTACTAGTTCATAGTAATAGCTCATTTGCAAATTAACAAGTTTCAATAATGCAGCAGGTTAGCAATGGAAAGCAATGCAACAAGTTAGTGTAAAATTAAAAGTGAAATCCCCGAACAGAACCTTGTGAATCCATTCAACAGCACACCAAGTCAAGTTCATAATATAAAGCACCCTGCATGATTTCATTTGACAGAACATTAACATTCCCTGCAGTATCATTTCAATAGACCACAATGTGAATTCCACTATAAATCCAAACTAAAGTTAAAACCAAATTGAAGTTAAACTCAAATTCAAATGCAAATCCATTTCATTTCATTTCTGACAAATTCTTCATTTCTAACTAACAATCCTAATTTCTAACAAACTGATAATTTACATGAATTTTATGATGAATTCCATCTGAATTTCTAACAACTTTGAAATTCTATAAAGCATACCTCACTGCATTTCAGAATTCATAAATGCTCAATCTTCACTCTTCACATTCGCTCTTCACTCTCGATCACATAAACACTTTTCATCACCATTATCATGAAACACAAAGCTCTCACTCTCTCCCTCGGAACCGCTCTACACTCACGCTTTATAGCAATGCACACGCATGCAACAGAACAAAGCAGAAAACAGCGAGAAGATTGGAGGAGAAGAGATCAAAGAAGACTGAAGGAGGTTACCTGGTGCGTCACCAAGGAGCACCGTGCCGGAGCTCAAGAATCTGGTAAGTATTTGTCCTTCTCCTTGCTATGATTCAAATGTTCCAAGCATAAACCCATGAACTTTGAGGCGTGGAGAAGACACATCCTCGAAGATGATACCGATACGAAGAATCCAAATCCATGATCGTGATACTGAAACGGACACCATTGTTGTTGCATCTTGGAGATTATTGAAGAGGCATTTTCGATTCAGCTGCAGCTTATGAGATAAGCTTCTTCGGTTCGAGTCTGTTACATACATTCCAGGACCGGTTTTGTATTGATCCAATTTAGGCCTTAGGCTCAAACTAGTTGTTTGGTCTGTACACCACCAACCTAAAGCGTGCATCCTTCCTCCGTTTCATGGACTCCACGCTGGGCCTTTAACCAGGCCCATGCGTTTTTTTTTCTGTTGGCTTTCCCCCTAGCATTGGGCCTGCACCCCACTGTCCATTTCATAATTGTTTGAATAACTTTTAATTGTTATTTAATATATTAATTAAGGTTTTAGATATTGTTTAGAATTTAGATTAGATTAAAAATTCATGTGGATTTAGATAATTAGGATTAAGTAGAGGTGAGTCTAATAAAGTTAATGAGGTTAGAAATTGAGATTTAATTAGGTTAGAAATTAGAATTCTAGAATTACTTAGAGATTTTTAGGATTTAATTAGTTTTAAATCTTAATTAGGTTATGTTTAAATTTAATTAGAATAATTAGACTAATTAGGTTTTTTCATAACTAGATAATTAAGATTAATTAGTTTTGATCAAATATTGTATTTAGAAACTATTTTCCTAATTAATAAAATTTTGGCATATTGACCATTTTGCCCCTAGGGGGAAAAGTCTTGATTTTTATACATTTTCCCTTAGTTTAGGGCTTTAATCAGACTTGTCTGATGTTATCTAGTTGATTATTTCAATACGTTAATTTTTGTACATAGTTCAACTATTATTTTAATCCCATTGATTAGCGTTGACTAAAGGTCGCTTTACTAAAGGTCGCTTTAGTCAATCAAATCCTTTATTCAAGTGATCAAAAGACCCTTGATCACTTGATAAGGAAAGTTCATTACGCTTAAGTTATTGCGGATATGTAGAATCTCAGGATCTCAAGACCTCAAGGTTTAAACGCAAGATCAAGACTTCAAGTCAACATCAGTCAAGCATTGCTAGCAAAGTGGACTACTTCTTAAAACACATCAAAGGTATCAACACTTGACAAATGTGATTCAAATTGTAAGCCATAAGCCTTAAGTAATGAGGGATGATAAGACGGAGTTTCTCCTACCCATGTCTAGAGTGACTTTGAGTACGGGGCGTAGGCCCTAGCTATTTAAAGCATTCACCCTCATTCATAGACTAGCATAATTCGTATCAAACAATTGTCAAGTCTTCTCAATATAACAAACAACATGGCATCATCAAGATCAATAATCAGAAGCCTCTAATAACCCTTGTCAATCATGATAAAGGTTACACGTTATGAGCCTTAAGTAATGAGGAATGATAAGATGAAGTTTCTCCTACCCTTGTCTAGAGTGACTTTGTGTACGGGGTGTAGGCCCTAACTATTCAAAGCATTTGTAATTGTTTATAGACTTTAGTGCAATTTGAATTATGTAATTAACAAGTATTCTTCAAGCAAGCATCAGTCATTCAACACTCTAATAATGAAGCATCTTTTGCTATTAGTTATTTGTGGTTGTACACCCTTTTTCAGTTCAATTCTTTGCCTTGAGAGGTGGTAAACCTTGACACTTGTTCTTTGCCTTGAGAGGTGGTAAACCTTGGTAGTTAAATTATTTTCCTCGAGAGGTGGTAAACATTGAAACTTGTTCTTTGCCTTGAGAGGTGGTAAACCTTGGCAGTTCGGTTCTCTTTGCCTTGTAAGGCGGTAAACCTTGGCATTTATTCTTTGCCTTGTGAGGTGGTAAACATTGGCGATTCAGTTCTCTTTGCCTTGAGATATGGTAAACCTTGGCAGTTCAGTTTCTTGCCTTCAGAATTATAAGCTTTGGTAGTGATACCTTGCCGATAAGGTTGTGAACCTTGGCATCCTACTTTCTACCTTGAAGGGTTGTGTACCCTGGAAATCAATCTGTTTTCCTTTGTTTCAACCGTAGTAGGCTGAACTACGAAAGCTCTTACTTTCTCATTGCACGATAAGAATACGTAGGTTGGAGAATTCAGATTCTTCGCGAGCTACCTTATTTATTAATCTAATTCACCATTCTTAATTCATTTAATCAATACCATCTTTTTGAGATCATATCACTTTTCCTTGGATTTCATTCATATCCTTTTAGGACAACCTAATCAAAGTTCCCCTTGTGAATCAAGAGTTGTTTGGCTTATTTCCTGACACTTAATTTACTTTGTTTTTGGTTATTCCAATACAATGATACCATGCCTTAGGCCCCTCACTCGTTGGTGTACCTTTACTCTTCGGTTCAAAGTTTATTCCTTCATGGATCCAAGATACCATTCTCCTTTGATTTCAAATTGTTTGTTCCCCAACAAGTGATATATTTTCCTTATGCCAATCAATAATTCCCTTTGGGTTCCATACTCACCCTTTTAGGACGACCTAATCAATGTCCATCTTTATATCAAGAGTTGTTTGGCTTATTGCCAGTTATTTAATTCTCTTTGTTTCCAGTCATTCCAATGCAGTGATACCATGCCTCGGGCCCCTCACTTGTTGGTTTGTCTATTTACTATTTGATTCAAAGCCAATTTGCCTTTATGGATTTCCCATGCTACCATTCTGTTGGTACAAATTACATTGTTCATCATTGCAATCATACCCTTTTAGTTGTGTCTATCTTGTCATTCCTTGTTGCTTAGACAGAGACTTCTTTGTTTGATTTCCTTTGTTTTCGTGGTTCCACGAACTACAAATGCTTTAACTTTCTCATTTCACATTGAGAATACGTAGGCACGAGGATGTGAATCATTAGCGAGCATAATCCTAATTATTCTTCCTTCCGCCCTAGGGCACCACTCATATCTTTCACGATCCACCATCTACCTTCAATCATTAAGTCGTTCACCCTAGTGAGATACCGTTTCTTTGAAACCAAATAAAATTTTCTTTGGAATACCATATATATCCTTTTAGGACGCTCAGTAGAATGTCCATGTTTGTATTAAGAGTTGTTTGGCTTGTACCCAAACATTCCATTCCTTTTTTTTCCTGGCCAATATGCATGTTTCCATCTATAGTACATATTTCATTTCCGTTATGGATTTCAATATACCCATACCTTTGGTTACAAATTATACCTCTTTAGTCACTTATTACCAAACCCTTCATTTTTGTGACCTTGGTCATTCATCCCATTCATCTCCATGACGCGTTCATATTCTACCTTCATTCACTTCATGTGATATATCAGTTATCTTTGAGCCAAATACACCATTTTTTGAGCTCCATCTTGTATCTCCTTGTGAACCAAGAGATGATTGTGCTATCAAACCAAACACTTAATTCCTTTGTTTTTGGTTGTTCCAATACAGTGATACCATGCCTTAGGCCCCTCACTTGTTGGTTCATACCAGTTTTAGTCTTAGGTTCATATTTCACCCCTTGTTGGAGTTTAAACAATATTATCCCTTAGTTCATACTATACCTTTATCACAATTCTTTTCATCTCCCGCCATTAGTTCTATGAACTACAGAGCTCTGAATTCCTCGTTGCACTATGAGGATATGTAGGCATGAGGACCCTAATCTTCACCAAGCACTTTATTTATTTCTTTTCTTTTCCTTTATCCTTTCGCGAGTAACCTTAGATATAACACCCATTCGAGTAAGAACGATCAAAACGGTTCCCATGGATGCTAGATGATAAAATTTTAAACTTACTTTGTTGCATATGAGAATGTGAATGACTTCTCGTAGACCAGGGCGAGTGACGACAGTCTTGACCAACCCCATGCTTGTAGCAAATATGCGTAAGAATAAAACGTATAAGTATTTTTTTTTGGCATTTTTACACAACAAATTATATAGATGGGACAAAACAATTGAGCCCTAACTATATGTGCTTAGCTTATTTATGTTTCATAACAACGACAAATACATAATATTTACCATATTACCAGTGCTTTCAGGAAATAAAAAATTACCAAATAGAATCGTAATATAACATCGAGCTTTAATTATCTTTTCATACTCAGTGGATTCTTTGTTAATGTTTAATCGGGAAAATAGCAAGTGTACTATTTTTACCGATGTAGTAATGAAAAGGAATTATCCTGAGTATCGATCTCGAGGACTGCGTAGGAACTATCGGTGTTGATAACGATTCAATTAAACAAAAGAACCTTTGGTTGGTTAAGTGAAGAATAAATTTGCTCTGTAAAATATAAAGGAAAAGTAGAGAATTTGTAACGCAATATAGTTAAGCATGCTAGATCCGGGGTGTATGAATTGCTTTGAAATAAACTTAATCCTTATTTTATAACATCTATGTTAGAATGATTCAATATGATTCTCAAGAGTAGTTTCCCCTAATTCCTTAGCCAGAAACCATTAACATTCAATTTTAAATCCTAATTCCTTAGCCATTCAAAAGAATATTAATCCCATGTATGAATATCAAGAATTTCCCATCATCACTATTAGATCCTCATTCCTAAGAGAAATTAGGGATGTTATTACACACATAGTGATAAAGGGATTTGTCCGACCTCCTTTACCTCCATATCAATACCTAATTTTCCAATACGGCAAGCATTACACTCGTGTATAACAAATTGAATTCATAAAAACATAAATATTCATAAAATTGTAGGAAGAAGGTTCATTACAAATGCAATTCAGGGACACCCCCTAGCATTGGGGGGGTTAGCTCGTCATACTATTCAAAGAAGGTACAAATTTAAGATTAAACATTACAAGAGATTTGATAGCTTCGATCTTCAATTGCTTCCGCGCTTGATGATCTCCGTTCTCCAAAAACCTTGATTCCCTTCCTCTCTTCCTCGTTCTCTTTTTTCTTTTCCTTAGGTCTAAATAGTGCAGTACACATTACAGCCAAGCCAAAAAGTCAAAAATGCCCTCCGAGATCACTTACATGAGTGAAAACAAGAAAACAGAAAATTCAGCGCACCTGCCAACACGGGTCGTGCCAACCAACACGGTCGGCCGTGTTGGCTCTCTGGTTTTTGTATGAGATGATGTTGATCTTGCAGCACGAGCCGTGTCAGGAGACACGGGCCGTGTTTGGCTCCAGGATTTTGCTTTTTTTTTTTATTTTATTCTTTTCTTTAACTCTTCCATCCTCTTCCATTGTTGCCTTGGCACTTCCGACTCTTCAACTACTTCTGAAACATGCACAATACCACGGAAACGACATCAAACGCATCTAAAAACTTAAATTAACACCAAAAACATAATAAGCATAAAAATACTCAAATATGACATACTTAAAACTCAAACATTAAAACTCAAACATTAAAACTCAAAATAAAGTGTTACCACATTGATGAATTTGGACCGAAAACATGATGAAAATCAAGTAAAATGGTGACCGATCACAACCCCAAACTTATCTCATTGCTTGTCCTCAAGTGATGCAAGAGACAACAAACAGAGGTCGCCCCAGAATTCCTTTTCACCACTATACAGCCGATGTTATTCGCACCGAGTTTCCTACCTTCATGGTCAAGATTTCGGCCACCTGATCCGAACTATCCGCTACACCTCACAATCCAGCACCTCTTTACCTGCAATCTTTTCATACTTCTCACACAATCTCTCAGGGTTAGCACTCAAGATTCAGCATATGCAATATCGACTCTTAGTTTTTGAATAAATTCTACTTCTATTGCATAGACATATTTTACACACTTTAGGAGGACTTAGGGTTGTAACGAGGCTTAGGACAGATGGGATAAACAACAAAACGGATACACAAGGGTTTTTGGGCTCGACATTCATGCTATTTTTCTTGCACCTGTGCTTATTTTGATATAAAGGGTTTCGACATCGACTATTTAACTTTACTCAACTGATTGAGTATTTCAAATGTAATCAAGTCGTTTAGTTGGGACAAGTGCGTTTTTATCAGTTCTATTTTTCTTTTCTCTTTTTTTTTCGGAGCATTCAAAAAGCCTCCAATTTATTTTTCTTTTTCTCTTTTCTTGTAACAATTTTTCGCCACTTGTCCCTTTTGTATTAGATTCACCACCCCAAACTTAAAATTCAACACAGTTTCAAAATCCACAACATTGATGTCGAGCAAGGGTAAAAGAGATTATTATATTTTTTTTCTTTTTCTGGCCATCTGGTAACATAAGAGGTTTAAAAACAAACAAAATGGTTAAAGGCTCAACAGGGTTTTGCAACGGATAAAACGTACAAGGGTGGCTGGAAAGGCTCGAGGTTAACAACAAAAATGTGCCTCAGTGTGTGTCTTAATGCAGTGCTATGTCAGTAGAACGTACGCAAAATCAGAGTGATAGAGTCATACCTGGATTAACTCTCATGATGATATCTTTGTATTTGGCTTTTTGTAGTCTCACCATGTGGGGTAAACTTGCAGGTTCCAAAGCACTCTCAGTGTAATGTAGCTTCTTTTTGGTTCAGGTGTACCATAATTCTATCTCAATCCAGCTTTCATCACACTGCGTCCAACAATAGTTTTTCTTCGGCTGCATAAATTTCCAAGGTGCCTCGGGAGAGTAAGTCCGGGTTGTGTCTTTCATCCACTAAACATCATCTCATCATCCTCTGGTTTTTTATCCATCAATTTGTAACCCAACACCCAAACAGTTGAAAATAAAAGAAATCAAAGTTAACTTCAAAAATTGAAAAAAAACAAAACGGAAAATAACTAAAACTGAAACAATGAAACAAAAACTAAAACAATGAAAAGAACCCCCCCCCCCCTCACACACACACACACACACACACTTGAACTAAACATTGACCCCCAATGTTTAAGCCCAAATGCAAGAGGGACTTACAGTGCCTATTGCGATGGAGGAAGGTGCTGTGGAAACTGCAACATCATTTGCTGCATCATCCTTCGAATATCATCAATGGTAGCCCCTTGACGGAGCTGCTTTGTCACGATCCAATTAATCTCCGCCCCTGGCGAGCCTGCTCGACACGGAATTGATCCATGTCCATGGGTGTCCATCCAGTAGAGGAGGATCCCATACCTCGGTGGTGAGAGGAGTAAGGGTGAGGAACACTCCTCTCCCTTGCCGGTGCATCTTCCTCCATCGTTTCACCTGCACGAAATTCATCTTCTCCCGCCTCTTCGGGATTAATAGAAGTATACAACCAATTCTCATTATTATCAACATTTGTTTTATCAGTGTTCGGTAATCGGAACAGCCGACGTGTCCGACTTACCAACACATAACCATGACAACTTTGTTCGAGCATTCCCTGCGTGCACAGGGCATTGAGGTCAAACTTACCCAACGCCTGCATCGGGGTCTCTCCGTCCAAAACCGGCCTACACCCACACCATTCAGCAATTTGTGTGATCATACCGCCAACCAAAATGGCACCTGAGCTGGCACGCCCCATGGTACCCAAATGGTCGACGACAAATGCCGCCACATTCACAGGTTCCTCATTAACCATGACATGCATCAAATATAACTCTCTTTTTGCCGTTATCCCTGTACTATCTCCTCGTCCGAACAAGGTGAACGCTAACCCTTTTTGCGCATATCGGAAACACGGGTTCTGAATCCATGAGGCCTTTGCACTCCTGGATTCATACTGCGGTAAACTTGTAATCGAAGACCAAAAGGGACCTGCAGAAAACTCATTTGGCACAGCCCCTAGTCCTACCAATGGTAACCGGAGGCATTGCCCAAGCTGAATAACCGACATCGAATAATCTTCATTATAGAGTCGGAAACTCATAGTACCAAAATATTCATAAACATGACCAGTCCAATTCTTTTCCAATTTAAATTTTACAGTGCTTAGGAACTCTAGAGTGATGCGCTCATAGGAAGGCACATCAGCATGCATAAATTCAAAAATACCTAAATTGTGAAACATTTGAGATACATCATCTATAATTCCTAAAGCACACATAGTATCATCACAAACATACCTAGTAGGCACAAGCTTTCTTTTAAGGTGAGTTTTGTACCTTTCAACATGGTCATCATCCTAAAAAATAAGTGCATTTGGCATCCTCTGGGCCCTTTGTCTCGGCCTTGAGGGCTCTACCACAGCCTTTCCTCGCTCGGCTCTTTTGGGGGGCATAATGGTCACCTGAAAAGTTAGCGGAAAAAAAATAGTGGGGATAGAGAAAAAGATTACCGTCACGATGTAGAGTGCGACAAACAGCCCAACTTTTGTGAAGGGACTTTGAAAAAAAATGGTTGGATGATGATGAGAGTTGAGGTTTAAAGTGAAGGTGGTTATGGAGTTTGAGAGGTTTGAGAGAAAAATAGGGTTGGAGAAGATGAAGTGGCTGAAAAGTGAGTGGGGTAGTGGTATAAAGTGTTTAAAAATGTGTGGGCCCCACTCCAACGTCTTTAAAATTTTTTTTTCTGAGTTACGTACTGCAACACGGCTCGTGCAAGCTCACACGGTCGGCTGTGTTGCACCTCTGGAAAAAGCATGGGATTCTGGCAATTGAGAAACACGGCTCGTGCTAGCCCACACGGCCGGCCGTGTTGCACCTCTGGAAAATGTATGAGGACTTTGGCAAGAGAGCAACACGGCCCGTGCTAGCTCACACGGCCGGCCGTGTTGCCTTGTTTTGTCTTATATTTTTCTCTTTTCAAGTGTACGGCTGAACTCCTCAGTTGCTACCCCATTTGAATTTTCCACCTTCACTAGTAGCACACTGCGACTACCTACAAACATTCAAACTCAAAAACAGAAACAAAAGAATTGATTAGAAAAAAAGATGAAAACCCGTGGGTTGCCTCCCACGAAGCGCTTTGTTTAACGTCGCATGGCTCGACGGTTGTTCATCTCACCCTGTGAGACGAACAACATGTATTTGGCCACTCTCTTGCCCTTGGTAATACGACTTTAACCTCTGACCATTGACTTTGAAGGTATCCCCGTTCACTTGATTCTTTAATTCAATCGCTCCATGAGGGAAAACTTTGTGAACAACAAACGGTCCTGACCATTTGGATCTTAGCTTCCCAGGGAATAACTTTAATCGAGAATTATACAAAAGGACCAGTTGTCCTTCATAAAACTATTTTCTCACTATCCTGTTATCATGCCATTTCTTCGTTTGGTCTTTATAGACCTTAGCATTCTCATAAGCACGATTCTGAAATTCTTCTAATTCGTGGAGCTGAAGGATCCGAGAACTTCCTGCCTTGGATAAATCCATATTCAAAAATTTTGAAGCCCAGAATGCCTTGTGTTCCAATTCAAGAGGTAAATGGCACGCTTTGCCATAAACTAATTGGTACGACGACATACCAATTGGCGTTTTGAAAGCTGTTCGGTAAGCCCAAAGTGCATCATCCAACTTGCTTGCCCAATCCTTGCGAGATGAGTTGACGGTCTTTTCAAGGATTTGTTTGAGTTGCCTATTTGACACTTCCACCTGCCCACTAGTTTGAGGGTGGTATGGAGTAGCAATTCGATGCTTCACATTGTATTTCAAGAGTAGCTTCTCCATTAGATGATTCAGAAAATGTGTTCCTTCATCACTTATTAAAGCTCTTGGCACTCCGAACCTAGCAAAGATAGTCTCCTTTAGAAACCTGATCACCACTCGAGCATCATTAGTTGGTAAGGCCACGGCCTCCACCCACTTTGAGATATAATCCACCGCCACTAAGATGTACTGCTTCCCAAAAGATGGTGGAAAAGGACCCATGAAATCGATACCCCATACATCAAAGAGTTCAACTTCTAGCATGGCATTTTGGGGCATCTGATTTCTTTTTGAGATGTTGCCCGTTCTCTGACATTTGTCGCATTATTTAATTATTTGTTGAGCATCTTTGAACAGAGTTGGCCAGTATAGCCCAGATTGGAGAACTTTGGCGGCAGTTCTATCATCACTAAAGTGTCCTCCATAGTCGAAGTCGTGGCATGCTTTCAACACATCCCTTTGTTCCTCCTCTGGAACACATCTCCTAATCAGTCCATCCACTCCTCTCTTATACAAGAAGGGATCTTCCCACAAGTAAAACCTGCAATCATGCAAAAACTTTTTCTTCTTGTTAGAATCAAAATCATCGGGGATTACCCCACCTACCAGATAGTTCGCATAATCTGCGAACCAAGGCACTCCATTGACAGTGAGGATGTATTCATCGGCGAACTCATCCTTTATTGGACGCTTGTCTTCTGCCTCTTCTATAGGTGACATTCGAGAGAGGTGATCGGCAACAGTGTTTTCACATCCTTTCTTGTCACGAATCTCCATATCAAACTCTTGAAGGAGTAAGATCCACCTAAGAAGTCTTGGCTTAGAATCCTGTTTAGCAAAAAGATACTTCAAAGCAGCATGGTCAGTATAAACAATGACTCTAGAACCCAACAAATATTGCCTGAATTTATCAAAGGTGTACACTACAGCTAACAACTCCTTTTCAGTAGTTGCATAATTCATCTGTGCGGGGTTCAACATATGACTAGCATAATAAATGACATGTAACAATTTTTCTCGACGCTGCCCAAGAACTGCCCCGACTGCAATATCACTTGCATCACACATTATCTCAAAAGGTAGAGACCAGTCAGGGGCTACAACAATTGGTGTTGATACTAATTTTTGCTTTATTGTTTCAAACGCTACAGCACACTCTTTATCAAAAGCAAAGGTATTATCCTTAACTAAAAGAGTCGTTAAGGGTTTTGCTATTTTAGAGAAATCTCTTATGAACCTACGGTAAAAACCCGCATGCCCTAAGAAACTTCTAATACCTTTTTCATTCATCGGCGGGGGAAGTTTTGAGATGACTTCAATCTTTGCTTGGTCCACTTCTATCTCCCAGTTGAGGATTAGATTTGCTTGTTGGCACCTTTCTAACACAAGAGCAAGGTTAGTCAAGCAATTATCAAAGGACTTACCAAAAACTGAGAAATTATCCATGAAGACTTCCATGTGCTTCTCAAGCATATCCGCAAAGATTGATTGCATGCATCTCTGAAAAGTTGTTGGTGCATTACATAACCCGAATGGCATCCTTCTGTAGGCAAAAATACCAAAGGGGCATGTAAATGCGGTCTTCTCCTGATCTTCTGGTGCAACAGCTATCTGATTGTATCCAGAGTAACCATCGAGGAAGCAATAATAGTCATGACCGGCTAACCTTTCCAACATCTGATCAATGAATGGTAGGGGAAAATGGTCCTTCCTTGTGGCAAGATTCAATCTTCTATAATCGATGCATACCCGTCATCCAGTGACTGTCCTTGTGGGTATCAACTCATTCTTCTCATTTTTTATCATAATAGTTCCACCTTTCTTTGGCACCACATGAACTGGACTTACCCATGAACTATCAGATATGGGATAAATCATCCCTGCATCTAACAATTTAACCACCTCTTTTCTGACTACTTCCTTCATTGCTGGATTAAGTCGTCGTTGAGGTTGGACAACCGGCTTGTGATCATCTTCCATGAGAATTTTGTGCATGCATATTGTAGGGTTTATTCCCTTCAAATCTTCAATAGACCAGCCAATATCACTCTTATGTTTTTTTAAAACTTTGACAAGCTTATCTTCCTGAAGAACTTCTAGATGTGAACTGATGATGGTCGGGCACTTACTATCTGTGTCTAGGAAGACATATTTGAGGTTCTCCGGTAGTTGTTTCAATTCGGTCCCCTTCTTTTGTTCATCTTTCTTTTCTTCAATTAAGGGTTGCCTTAAATCTTCCCACCGGTTGTGTAGATAACCTTTAAAAGGTGGTGATGCTTCCATCATGGCTACTACTTCCATATCTTTCTCGTCAACTACTTCCTCTTCGTTAAAAATTGATAAGCTCAACACCCTTTCCAAGGGTAATTTTTGTGTTGTCAAGCAATTTTTCTTCTCACATATTTGATCAATTGTCTGAATATGTTGATTAGTGGCAACCTCATCCTTGTACTTCATGGTGTTTCGCACATCAATTTTTAACTCTTCATCATACACTTTCAAAGTCATCGTGCCTTCTTCTATGTCGATCAAACATCTCCCGGTCTCTAAAAATGGTCTCCCCAAAATGATTGGTATCTCTTCATCTTCCGGCATTTCCAAAATGACAAAAGCCACCGGAAACACAAACTTGTCGATCTTTACTAGCACATCTTCTACTATCCCATACGGTCTCTTCACAGAGTGGTCAGTAAACTAGAGTGTCATTCTTGTATCTTGCACTTTACCTATCCCTAATCTCTTATAGATGGATAGCGGCATAAGACTTACACTCGCTCCTAAATCAATTAGAGCTTTCTTGAAGGATCTATCTCCAATGGTACACGGAATAGTCACAGACCCTCGATCCTTCTTTTTCACCGGAACCTTCATACCCTGCAAAATGGCACTAAAAGTTTCCGTTAGAATAATCGGGTTAGTCTCTATGGTCCGCTTCTTCGAGATGATATCTTTCATGAACTTTGCGTAGGTAGGCATTTGCTCAAGCACCTCCAAGAACGGAATGTTTAGCTCAAGCTTTTTAAACATCTCCAAGAACTTCTCAAAGTTTTTCTCATGTTACCCTTTCTTCTTATTTCTTGTTGGGAATGGAAGTTTGACGGCCGGTTTTGGATCAATAACTTTATCTTTAACCACTCTTTCATCACTAGTAACCTCTTCATTTGCAACCTCATTTTCTTTTATCTCTATATCAACTTCAAGCAATAAGTCTTCTTCTACAGAACTCTTCTCAGGTACTTCTTTCGACTTACCATCCCTTGTGGTCACCGCATTCACATGATTATTTTCTCTTGGATTAGTAACCGTAGAACTTGGTAAAACGCCCTGTTGTTGAGAACCCGCTAGTTGTTGGGTTATCTGACTCATCTGTATTTTAAGATTCTTAATTGAAGCACCTGTGTTTTTTAAATTACTTCGAGTCTCTTCTTAAAATTGAGAGCTTTGAGCGGCCATCTTCTCAATGGCAAGCTCCCAATCAACTTTTCTTGGTACCTGTTGCTGAAACTGTTGTTGAGGTTGTTGATACGATTGTTGTTGCTGAGGTCGAAATTGTTGTTGCTGTGGTTGGTTCTTCAAATTTCCTTGTTGATCCTTCCATGAGAAATTTGGATGGTTTTTCCAACCCGGATTGTATGTATTTGAATAAGGGTTGTTCTGCCTTAGAAACTTGATCTCCTCAATTTGTTGTGCGGTTGCAACACAATGTGCGGTAAGATGAGGTCCTCCATAAATTTTGCAATTACTAGCTTGAGTTGGTTGAACCGGTTGAACCTGTGCCACAGTTTGAGTATCAATAGCCAACTTCTTTAGTCTCCTTTCTACTTCAGCTGCTATTTGATCTTCCATCTTCACCACTTGACTTGCCAATTTCAGGTCAATTATCCCTTCGGATTGACTAACACTACGGTCATACAACTCCAGGTGCTCATTGGCTGCAATGGCTTCGATAATATTTTTAATACCAGTGGTTGTTGTAAAGTTAGTTGAGCCACCAGCTGCTGTGTCAATGAGTTGCTTAGTCTTCATCCGAAGATCATTTACAAAATTCTGCATTTGCTCTGTTGCATCCGTATTATGAGTAGGACATGCAACCAACAATCGTTTAAACCTCTTATACGTATCTCCAAGTGACTCTCCTTCCTTTTGTTTAAAATTCACTATGTCGTACCTCTTTCGGATGTATACAGAGGCCGGAAAGTACTCGTTGAGAAAAGTTGTCTCCATCTGTTGCCAAGTTGTGATGCTTCCAGCAGGTAAAGAGTAGAACCACTCTTCAGCGTCTTCTGACAATGTAAACGGAAACATGACCAACTTCTTAGCTTCCTCAGAATTCCCCTCAATCTTTAACGATGTAGTCATAGTCAGAAACCTTTGCAAATGCTTGTTGGCATCTTCGTTAATTTTTCCTGAGAAAGGTCTCCTTTCTAGTTGCCGTATCGTTGAGGGGTGAAGTTGAAAGTGGGCAACATTGACTGGTTGATTTACGATTGTCATCCTTCCAAGCAGAGCATTAGCTCCCCCATAATCACCTAATAGTCTCTCCACAGGAGGTGGGGCAGCTGCCATAGTTTCAGACTCGGTATCTGAATTTTCAGAATCAGAGTGTTCCGAATGAATAGAAACGGTTCCCTCTTTCTCAAAATCAGAAACTATCAGCGGTTCTTCTATCGCTTCCAGTCTGTCGTGTCTGGCTTTTCTGATTCTTGCTCGTAACGATCGTTCTGGTTCTGCATCAAAAAGAAATTCAGCTGAGGCCTTACCTCGCATAAAAATATTAGACAATTGTTAGGATAAGCAAAGTGAAATAAACAAATAAAAGAAAACAAAGTAAAATTTTAGTTGCAGAGCAACAAAATTCCAATTGAATAATTATTAACAGATAGTTTGGCAGTCCCCGGCAACGGCGTCAAAAACTTGATCGGGAAAATAGCAAGTGTACTATTTTTATCGATGTAGTAATGAAAAGGAATTATCCTGAGTATCGATCTCGAGGACTGCGTAGGAACTATCGGTGTTGATAACGATTCAATTAAACAAAAGAACCTTTGGTTGGTTAAGTGAAGAATAAATTTGCTCGGTAAATTAAAAAGGAAAAGTAGAGAATTTGTAACGCAGTATAGTTAAGCATGCTAGGTCCGGGGTGTATGAATTGCTTTGAAATAAACTTAATCCTTATTTTATAACATCTATGTTAGAATGATTCAATATGATTCTCAAGAGTAGTTTCCCCTAATTCCTTAGCCAGAAACCATTAACATTCAATTTTAAATCCTAATTCCTTAGCCATTCAAAAGAATATTAATCCCATGTATGAATATCAAGAATTTTTCATCATCACTATTAGATCCTCATTCCTAAGAGAAATTAGCGATGTTATTACACACATAGTGATAAAGGGATTTGTCCGACCTCCTTTACCTCCATATCAATACCTAATTTTCCAATACGACAAGCATTACACTCGTGTATAACAAATTGAATTCATAAAAACATAAATATTCATAAAATTGTAGGAAGAAGGTTCATTACAAATGCAATTCAGGGACACCCCCTAGCATTGGGGGGGGGGGGGGGGGGGGGGGGGTTAGCTCGTCATACTATTCAAAGAAGGTACAAATTTAAGATTAAACATTACAAGAGATTGGATAGCTTCGATCTTCAATTGCTTCCGCGCTTGATGATCTCCGTTCTCCAAAAACCTTGATTCCCTTCCTCACTTCCTCGTTCTCTTTTTTTCTTTTCCTTAGGTCTAAATAGTGCAGTACACATTACAACCAAGCCAAAAAGTCAAAAAAGCCCTCCGGGATCACTTACATGAGTGAAAACAAGAAAACAGAAAATTCAGCGCACCTGCCAACACGGGCCGTGCCAAGCAACACGGTCGGCCGTGTTGGCTCTCTGGTTTTTGTATGAGATGATGTTGATCTTGCAGCACGGGCCGTGTCAGGAGACATGGACCGTGTTTGGCTTAAGGCTTTTGCTTTTTCTTTTTTTATTTTATTCTTTTCTTTAACTCTTCCATCCTCTTCCATTGTTGCCTTGGCACTTCCGACTCTTCAACTACTTCTGAAACATGCACAATACCACGGAAATGACATCAAACGCATCTAAAAACTTAAATTAACACCAAAAACATAATAAGCATAAAAATACTCAAATATGACATACTTAAAACTCAAAATAAAGTGTTACCGCATTGATGAATTTGGACCGAAAACATGATGAAAATCAAGTAAAATGGTGACCGATCAATGTTATACTTGAATAATATTGTTTAAGATATTTTAAATTAATACCTTGACCCCTAGCTTGACCAGAAGTCTCTCCTGTAGTTGTGTCTTCATATAAAGGGGCACCCAATAATTCATCGCATATAGAGTTGTCTTGGTTAACTCTACCATTTACGGCCTTACCATTGATACGTAGACCTAACAACATGTAGGCGTCTTCAAGTGTGACGGTACACTCACCGAAAGGAAGGTGAAATGTGTGGGTCTCGGGTCTTCATCTCTCTAACAAAGCAAGAATAAATTTGTAGTCAACCGAGTATGAGACTATGTTGAGTAGATTACCAAAACCGCATCCTCGAATATATGGATCTATCAAAGGATCGTGTGGTACATATTCATGTACACGACATCGAAATCTCTTTGGGTCCTAATAAAACATAAGTAAGAAATAAGTAAGAAGAAGTAATAAACAATAGATAAATTTTATTACAAAATAAGAATAAGAATAAAAATAACTAATAAACAATATAGATTGAGTAATAACATACAAATGTCGCAATATTATCGATTGTTCCCCGATGTTCATCACTGATAGTCAATAGAGACATATTGTTGCAAAGAGGTTGACCGTTGCAAAGAGGTTGAGTGTTACAATGAGATTGTGTGTTGAAGATGTTGAGTGTTGCATGTATTGAATGTTGAAGATGTTGAGTGTTGCAGAGGTTGAGTGTTGCAGGTATTGAGTGTTGTAGATGTTGAGTGTTGCAGAGGTTGAGTGTTGCAGGTATTGAGTGTTGAAAATATTTAGTGTTACAGAGGTTGAGTTGTTGCAATATTTATAGATGAGAAATGTTGGTGTGATGTATAAATGTAGGCGTCATTGGTAAGGGCACATGCCTTTTACTTTTGCATGCATGTGATAATGCGCCAAAGGTCAGGGCACATGTCTTGTGTTTAAGCATGCATGTGAGTAGGCACCATTGAAGAGGGCACATGAGTTTCTTTATGCATGTCATCACACACCATTGATAAGGGTGCATGCCTTGCATTGTTAGGGCAGAAGCATCTTTGTAGAGAATCATGCAGGCGCATGCCTTGTTAGGACAAAAGAATCTTGCATGCGCCATTGGTAAGGGCGTTTGCCTTGTCTTGTCTCTGCATGGAATCCTTCAAATTCTTAAAAAAGTTGATACGCTATCAATACACTTACCTTGTCTTCTGCATGTGTTGCCTTCACCATCTACCCTATTTAACTACATGTTAATATGTGATCAATGCACTCACCATCAAACACTAAACTTACATTTAAAAAAAACGTCTTCATCACCACATTACATGGTCAGTGCCCATACCAATGGTGAAATATTTGAGTGTCACTTACTCAGTTTTTGTTTTCACAACACATAAGTAACTCGGTTTACAATAAATCAACGATCAAAATTTTCATATTTGAAACAAAGAATAGAAAAGAAATTGCAGTGTAGTCAGGTGGGACATATCATCTATAAAAATCCGGTGTTCTTTGAAGATAACCAAGTAAAGTTTTATCTGTTGAAGATTCAAGATGATGACGATGTTCAACATATGTTTCTCAGTCATGAACAATCTTGGTACAATGATATAGAGTTATATATATTAACACAACAAAATCAAGTGTCTCAGTTCGTTGATCTGTCACAAGTGTTTTGTGAAGCTGATGACGACGAACAAGCTGAAGTCAATGTTGTTGACGAGGACGAAGAAGAAGCTGAGTTATTGGTTGATTCAACGGTGAATGATGAAGAAGAAGAAGAAGAGCCATTACCAGCTAGTCATGTATATTGTCCACATCAACACATGACAAGCTTGAATTTGGGTGCAGATGAACCTTCGTCATATATATTTTATAATCCTTATATGCAAATTCAAGGATCATTGAAAGAAGGAGGCATATTTCGTACAAAAGAAGACTGTGTCAGAGCCATTAAAAAGTATCACATGGAATTATCAGCTGATTATAGGGTTGATCAAACTAATGCAACGAGGTATACAATTTATTATTGAAATGAGCTCTGCTTGTTCCAATTGTCAGCATCTTATCGGAAGAGGAGTGATTCTCGGGAGATTGGTTCTATGGGTCCAGTTCACACATGCTTAATCATAAACCCAATGCAAGACCATCACAAACTCAACTCTCAGTTAATATGCAATGAAATTTTGTCTGTCATTAGCGACAATCTATCGTTAAAGGTGAGTATAATAATCTCACATATTGTAACACAATATAACTATACTCTATCATACATGAAGGCATGGATAGATATGACTAAAGCAGTTGAAAAATTATTTGGAAATTGGGAGGAGTCATACAAACAACTTCCAAAATACTAGGCGACTCTTAAACATTATGCTCCAGGGACTATTGTCAAATTGGAAACATTGTCGGCGTATACCTCGGACGAGACTTTTGCTATTGGTAATGCAATATTCCACCGACTCTTCTGGGCGTATCAACCATGCATCAAAGGATTTGCTTTATGTAAACCTATTATACCAATTGATGGTACATGGTTGTACGCGAAATATTAAGGAACGTTACTGATGGCAGTGGTACAAGATGGCAACAACAACATTTTTCCAATCGCCTTTGCCCTAGTTGAATGAGAGACTACTGAGAGATGAAGTTTTTTCCTAAAAAATCTCCGATTGCACGTTGCTCCTCAGCCTAACTTATGTTTGATCTCAGACCGACACCTTTCAATAGTGAGTGCCTATAAAAATATTGATAATGGCTGGCAGGATCCTCCGTTGATGCATATCTATTGCATTAGACATATCGCTCAAAATTTCATGCGAGAGATCAAAGATAAAATGTTGCGGAAGAAGGTTGTCAATGCAGGGTATGCATTAACAAAACCTTCTTTCAAACACTACCGTGAAGACATCAGATTGTCAAGCGCATATGCAGTAAGGTGAATCAACAATATTCCATTGGAGAAGTGGACCAGGGCATACGACAACGATCAATATTGGGTCCACATGACAACAAATCTTGTGGAATCAATGAACTATGTCTTCAAAGACATTTGAAACCTACCTATAACTGCTTTAGTGCAAGCAACCTATTTCCGGCTTGGGGCGCTGTTTGAGATCAGACGTTTCAAATGGAGTTCAGTATTACAATCTGGGCAGTTGTTCAATGATGCTTCAATGAAATTCATAAAGAGGAAGCTGCCAAAGCTAACACATATGTGATCATGATGTTTGACCACACTAAAGGTTGGTAAAATATTGATGAGTTCATGGATCACAATGAAGGCATGCAGAGGGGACACTATTGAGTGGAACTAGATAGAGGTTGATGCGACTGCGAAAAGTTCCAAGCCTTTCGTATGCCCTGCTCCCATGTCATAGCGTATTGTTCAAAGGTTCGACGGGATTCATCCTACTTACTATCCGACATTTACAAAGTCATAAGCCTTTCCAATGTTTACAAAATTAGCTTTTCAGTAGTAGCAAAAGAGGATTACTGGTCTGCATATCAAGGGGACATTCTATAACACAATGAAATAATGCAAAGAAAGAAAAAGGGCCACCAAAACAATACCCGTATTCGAACCGAAATGGATACGGCGAACAAAATGGTTAGATTATGTAGTTCATGTCGTCAGCCCCGTCATAATCGTACTAACTGCCCCAGTGTTGGAACAAACACAACAAGATAATTTTAATTGTAACTCTTTTGCTTTATATTAAAAACAACATTCATTTCATATGATAACTTTGTGAGGAAATACCACCACAAACAAATACAACACATAAGCAACACATAAACAACAACACAACAAACTACAATAAATAAAATACCATTACTAACAAATACAACACATAAACAACATAACAATGCGATTACAACAACATAACTATGTGATTACAACCATCAAAACAATTTTGAACATAGTATACATCATCCTATGAACGTCTATGTCAATCTTAATATCCACCCATACACGAACTTCTCCATTTTGCTTGAACGTTGACTCAACCCATTGAATTCTTCTGATCCTTTCACCCTATATAATTTCTCTATCTAACAAACGGTTCAAGGTCCTATTAAGACGTTCAAACGTTTATATATTTCAAAGTTGGATCTTTATCGGAGGCTGCACTACTGAAAATATTAAATCGACATTTCTCTTGTGAATATATGAATATTCAGACATGGTTAAAAGAAAAGAAAATTGAAGGAGATGAAAGGAAAATGGAGGGAGTAAGAAGTTGTGTGAAAAATTATGAGAAAAACGCTCTGCATTTATAGAGCGCGCACACACATGCATGCATCATTGCCTTAGACACGCACACATGACACATAAATGCGCCAATGCATGTGGGGCACACTCACATGTCTACATGCATGCGCCAATGCATGTGGCGCAAAAGCATGCATGCGTCAAGGATATTGGCACCTATGCTCATATGCTTCCCATGCATGTGCCAACGGTAATGACGTCTCCTTTTAATGGCAATTAGATACGTCAATTGAATCAAATATGGTTATTTCGGTAATTAATTTAAAAATTAAATTATTTAAATATTTTAAATTAAAAAAAAGGTGATTATTTTAAAAATAATTGTAAGTTTTCTATTGTCATTAACCTAATTAATTAAGACTAAAGATCTATACAACTTCCTCTAAAAATAAAATAAACTATACAACTTGATTTAATTTAACTTCATTTGATACATCCTGTTCGTCACCGGCACTCTGGCAGCACTCTACAGCACCGCCGCAACAACACAATGAAAGACGATTCCCAATCCGATACATCTTCCGTTCTCCGTCTCAACATCGGTAACGTAATCCCTAATCCTTCCACAAACCCTAACCTCACACTATATCACTACACGACACCGTTTGATTGAATTTCGATTTCATTTTCGCAGGAGGGAAGAAATTCTGGACGACAATCGATACAATGACACATCGTGAGCCAGATTCAATGCTCGCTGCTATGTTCAGTGGTCGCCATACTCTCTCTCAAGATCCTCACAAGGTAATCCCTAATTTTTTTCTTCCTTTTTTGTTTGTTTCTATTGTTATTGGTTATTAGGTTAAGAATGAAGGAAAAAATGGTAAATGAAATAGTTTAAGTTTAATCTAGATTAACTTTTAGTGAAGTTTTACAATGTAGTTATGATTCACACTGACTATATGCATTAATTAATTCCATACATAAAAGGAAAGTTAGTAAGAATGACCACTTTATATTTAAAATAGTTTACAAGTGAAAAATTGAATGAAAAAATGTCACACCAAAAGCTGGTATCGTTTTTATATTAAATAGCTATATGAGTTGTCCGCAAACTTAGTTCGACATTGAACCCAGCCTTGGGCACACAGCAGGGTTAAATTCTCTTGAGGGATTCTCTTGAGGGAGAGCTTTGCTGTCTGTCCATTGTAGTCCTCCCCGGCTTGAGAGGCTGAGCCATACCTGGTTTCTACCGAAAAAAAAACTTTGCTCGACAGACAAAAGCCGATATTGCTAGGTTGGAAAGGAGGAGGGGATGGATTTAAAAAAAAATTGTTTAGGTTTGTCGGGTGGAGAGAAGATATTTTTATAGAGGGAAAGTGCAAAATTACATTTTTAATATGACTGTAATGATTAAAATGACATTAAATGAAGGGGCATTTAAGTCCAAATGGGAAACAAACATACTCTCCCTCCAAATCTTCTTATTTTGGAGGGATTTTGCTCCCTTTCCTTCTCCTCCACCCCTCTTGTGTTTGGATATCATTAAGGCTTTGTTTGGATTGATGGAGTTGGATGGAGAGGAGCGGAATGAGATGGAGTGGAATGATATTCCATTGTTTGGATCATTTAAAATTAGATGGAGCGGAGCGGAATAGAGTGTTACGAATTCCATTCCATTCCATCACTTACCACCATATTTCTTCCCCTCCAATTTGGATGGAATGAACAACTTGTCTTATTCCGTTCTAAAATTTCCAAACAATGGAATGAGACATTCGTTCCGCTCCGCTCCGCTCCGCTCCGCTCCGTCTCACTCCGCGTCACTATCGCTCTGTTCATTTTATGATATCCAAATATAGCCTAAATGAACGGAGCATAATGGATTGTGTTTGGATATCATTAAATGAACAAAGCATAATGGAGCGGAATGGAATGAAGTAGAGTGGAGTGGAGCGGAATGAAGATTCCATTCTATTGTTTGGGTATTTTAGGACGAACAAGGTAAATTCTTCATTCCGCCCAAATAGGATGGGAATAAATATAATGGTAAGTGATGGATTATACCACTCCATTCCGCTCCGCTCCGCTCCGTTTGATTTTTAATTAATCCAAACAGAGGAGCCTCAATCCATATCATTCTATTCCGCTCCATTCTGTCATATTCCATCAATCTAAACATACCACATTCCATCAATCTAAACATACCACATTCCACCAATCTAAACACACTCTAAGGGTATGTTTGGATTAATGGAATAAACTTAAATTCCGTTGTTTGGTTTAATTAAAAATGGATGGAATGGAGCAGAACCGGCATTCCATCACTTTCCATCACTTTTTGTACCCTCCAATTTGAGCGGAATGATAAAATTGCTCTCTTCCGTCATAAAATACCCAAACAATGGAATGATATCTTTATTCCATTCCGCTCCGCTCCACTCCATTCCACTCTGTTCCGCTCCGCTCCACTCCATTCCACTTTGTTCCGCTCCATTCGTTTTACCATATCCAAACATAATCTAAGGTTATGTTTGAATATTATAAAACGAACAGAGCAGAATGGAGCAGAGTGGAATGAAGCGGAACAAAACGGAATGGAATAAAAATATCTTTCCATTGTTTGAGTATTTCATGACGGAATAAAGCAAATTTGTCATCACGCCCAAATCGGAGGGTACAAAAATGATGGAAAGGGATGAAATGCATTCCATCCGGTTCCGCTCCATTCCATCCTTTTATAATTAATCCAAACCATGGAACATAAATTTATACCATTCCATTCCATCTATCCAAACATACCCTAAGTAATTGAACAAAACATCTCATATTTAAAATAATCCCTCCTCTCCATTTCCCTCCAACCAAATACATACTCTTCAATAAACATTCTTCAATACTAATGTTTATTGAAGAATATTGATTAATCTTTTTACTTTTGCTGCATCAAGACAAACATAGAATCTGTAAATTTTTGGTGCTAAGTTTAGAAAAGGACTAAATTGACACTTATAGTTAAGGAACTATATTGCAACTTCTCAAATTTGAGGATTGCATTGCTTGACCTTTACAATTTTAGGGGCTAAATGCTATTTACAAACATGTTTTATTAATATTATTATTATTATTATTATTATTATTATTATTATTATTATCATCATCATCAATAACTGAATATTCAAATTACCCATAACATTTGGCGCAAGTGGTTAGTACTCTCATCTAAAGGGCCAGACTTTGGGCTGGTACTCAAGTTCAACCCTACCCTGGTGATGAAACAAATTATAACCAGGCGTTGTTTACCTCCTAAGTCCAAACACATATTGGTCCATGTGTCATTTTGTTTTGACAAAAGATTACGAATATCTATTTAATATTGGAGAAATGAAAAACCACGACGGTTCTTAAGAATCTCATGTGGATAAGATTAGTTATTTTAGGGATATTTTAGTTTCTATCTATGACACACCGACACAGACACAGACACTTGCACTCATATTAATTTGAGAAAAATGAATAATTGAATGTAAGACAATTAGATTTGCATTTGAGAATGTTAGTTCTTTGAGACCAAATAGCTCTTAGTGTTTTTTGTCACGACCAATTTGGATATTTACTTATTATTGTGGTAATTAAACTAAAAGCATATGGTGAGATTATGTATTAGAGATTGACCTAACTCATCCATATTGATCCGACTTGTAAGGCGAGGGTGCAACTCTATCTTTATTAATATGTATAAAGTTCTGTATAATTGTCAAATCATAGATTTCTGTATATTTGTTTATTTTGGGACACTGGTAATGTGTGTTTGCATTGCAGGGATATGTGTTTGTTGATAGGGATGGGACGCACTTCAGACACATTCTCAATTGGTTAAGGGACGGCGTGGTGCCCACTCTAGAGGAAGCCGAATATACAGAGCTGTTGAGGGAAGCTGAGTACTATCAGTTACTTGTGAGCACAACTTCTTCCTTTCTTTTATTTTTTGCTTTGTTTCTAGCGTGTAGCAATTCTTGAATGAGTATAGTGTTTATAATCAAGACCTTGAAATGATATGTAAATAACTTTGGTAAGGACTTCATTGTTTATTCATATGGCTATAATCATGAGTATAATTGTACTTGAATAGTAGACATAATTGAGGAACATATTTACATAGAGTAAGATAGGGAAAGTACTAACAAGGAAATAGGGCAAGTTGTTCTCTTGTTGGTTTTGTTTTCTGCTAGCACTGTCATTATTGTTTGGGTCTTATTTAGCATGGATGAGGCGCAGTACTGCTACTAAAAATAAAACAAATGTAAATGAGAACTTAACATGCCAATTTTGTTTATGATGAGAATGTCAGCGTTATGAGAGCCATGCATTGGCATTAAATCGTTAGCATAAGGGCGTGTTTCATTTCTCTGTTTCTTGTTTTCATTTTCAATTCAACCCATAAACATGAGAGGATAGATTCAACACTTCCTTCACCATTTTATTTTACAATATTTGAAAACAGATTCAACATTTTAAGTAATTTTGGAAATGACAAAGTACTGTTTTCACTGTTTCTGAAACACATTCTCCCTAGCTAACCTTCTATCTTCTTTCTATCACAATTGATCATTACACGAGTCTTCTAAGTTCTATCTCCTTGTTAGCAATTTAAAATGAACACAAATTTTAGAAAATGGAAATTGCAAATGTTTTTTTTCTTCTTTTTTTCTTTCCAAAGTCATTTTCAATTGTGGGTTAGATAACAGATGAATTTGATAGGTTTTGAACATGCATTCTCATCTCTCATGTTTGACCCTTTTTTTTAAAAAATATAAAATTTGGGAATGTGTTTTTGTAATTCTTTGAAGTTTTTTCCTGCTAGTTTGGTGATTATAGCGACTTTTTTCATTAATAATCCAAATCATAACTTTAAGCACAAGGATCACGGTTGTTGTGAAGGTTGTGTCATTAAGAGCAATTTGCAATGGCAATTTTCCCGATCTTAACTCAAAGCCATCATTTGCTATATGAAAAACAGATATTTGGATACTTGCTTTCTATTATATCTTGCTTGGCTCTTCACTCCATGATGTTATACTTTTAAGTTTCTTATATACCTTCCTGGATTCTCTGTAATTACTTTACTAAATGGAAAAGAAACTGAAACTTCAGGCCATATTGAATTCCTAAAACCTATGATCACTTGCAAAACACTAGGGGCTTATAGATGGAATCCAAGATGTCCTTAGTAAGAGGAAGGAAGATGATGAGCTCCGAACAGAATTGACTCGCACTGATATCATCAAGTGTATACAATCTGAGAAAGTCAGGTTTCGAGGGGTTAATCTTTCTGGCATCGACCTCTCTAAACTGGTAAGGTATCATCCTCTCTAAACTGATAAAATCTTGGGCCATATATTATATAAAATGTGTGTATGTGTACTTGTAAGTTAACAAATGTTGTTATTACCTGGATATGAGTTTTGGAGAGAGTTGTGCATTTTCTTTTAGCCATTATATAGTGCTTTTTTTTTAGCCATTATATAGTGCATTTTCTTAACTTATGTTTTGTAACTTCAATTCTGTCAATACTTGGAAGTTGTAAGCTCATATATGTGAACAAAATTATTTAAATTAACATGTGTTTATTTTTATCTTATCGTAAATATTATAACAATTTGGGCATTTGAAGAACTCAACAAGGATGGTATTAATATGTTACCTTAGGCTGAGAAACTTATATCTGTAACCATTTTTCTAGAAAGTAATATAATGAAAGACAGAGATTTAAGTCATCATTTTCAATAGTTATTAAATGGTAAATTTATTCAGGATAATACGCCCACTAACATCAACCCCTATCTTGATCTCTTGAATTTTTGAGTTTCAGGATTTATCATTCGTGGATTTCAGCTATGCTTGTCTTAAAAATGTCTTCTTTTCAAGAGCAAATCTTCAATGTGCAAAGTTTCGGGTAAGTGTGATTATAACCAAGCGAATTAATAACAATATCAGGCAAGATAGGTTTAAAATTACTGAAGCTTGAGCTAAATTCAGTTCAGGCCATTCATGAGTTTAGACTTTCAATAGTTTTAACACAGCTTATAGTCCAACACTATTGTCCAGCCAAATGATACCTGTCTGGTACTAGCCAAATTCTAAACCAGGAATAGCTAAGCTGGAAAACTACTCAAGGAGAAGAATTGAAAGATATAAACTAGTGCTGATGGAAAAGAGAGAGAATATCGCAATTGATCAGAATTGGCTATTTATTCATGATACATGCCTTCAAGGCTATAAGTAGGGAAGTTGGTTACAGTCATCTCACCAATCACTATAATCCAAAGAGAATCTAGTAACTAACTACCAGCTCAGCTTCTTAACAAAAATATATTGATGTAAATGATTGAGTTTTTCTTTTGTTGACAAATGTAAATGATTAATAGTGGTATAGACTATATTAGTATTCAGCGATCACCAAATATTTTCTTGATTACTTTTCGAAAGCATTAAGACTGCATTCATGCTTGTACTGTTTAATTTACAATTTGACCTACGACCTATATAAATTTATAGGATGTTGATGCCGAGGGCTCCATCTTTCACAATGCAAATTTGCGTGAGTAAGTCACTAAAAAAAACTATGCTATTTAATTGCACACATGCTTGCAGGCCTCTTAATTATTTCATCTTTCCTAGGGAAGATGTGAGTTTACTGGGGCAAATCTCCGTGGTGCTTTATTGGCTGGGGCGTGCCTTCAGAGTGCAAATCTACAAGGTCTGTTAATATGTTATACGGTTACATGTTTTTTATCTTTTACTATCAATTCTGATGTTTGGAATCAAACTGGTATTATCACCACATAATGCAAATAACAACCAAACCTTTTCTCACTATTGAAGGGATCAATCTATTGGAGCATATCAAAATAGCAAATTTTTAGTCATTCTCTGCCCATTTGATCAGACTAGACTGTCTTCCATTTGATTCACTTTTTCACTTGAACCTTTATTGGTCTTCTCTATTACCTAACCACCTCACTAAAGTTTTCTATCTTGTCCTTGATAGGCACTACACCAACTTTCTCTAATATACATATATTCATTCATAACTATATACTTATCTTTACGCCTGTCTAATTATCCACCCCGGCATTTTCATCTGTTACACTAATTTTTTTGCTTGTGCTGGCATTTCATTTTCACAACTGCTTTTTTTTCTTATTTAGTGAGGATATGTAACTTCTTTGCCGACGTTTGATGGTTGACAGAACATGCATGCCTTATTTTTACTATAAATTGTCAGAAATTGTTCCGTGTTTGAATTAAATTGTTTTATTCTATCTGCTCTTCATTCAATATGAATTGTCGGATGCAATGATAAACTTGATAATAGATAAGGAAAATATCGATAACAGCCCTTACGGTGACATTTTATTGTGCATTCATATTCCTTACTATTTATGTGAACAAATAAGGAACAAATCCGGAGTGAAAACCAAGTCCATCTTTGAGGTTACCTTTCTATTCTACTTGCATCCGGCATAATATTTTTAATTTGGTTTGCAATATCTAAGTAATTTTCTTGGTTTGCAATATCTAAGTAATTTTCTTGGTTTGCCTGAAACAGAACTAGGATACTATGCATTTGTTTCTGATAGTATAGTATATTTGTGTTTCTAATAGTATAGCATATTTGTGTTTGTAATTGGTCTACTTGATTCCTTTAAACGTTCATTTGTGTTTGTTACAGGTCCACTTGATTCCTGTAAATGTAGTTCATTTGTGTTTGTAATAGTATAGTATATTGAACAGTATTCTTGTAAATGTATTTCATTTGTTTAAACTGCTATTTTGCAGATGCTTGTTTAGTAGATTGTAGCTTCTGTGAAGCAGACCTGCGATCTGCACATCTACAGGTTTGGCAAACTTGAACATTTATCTTTATATCTAATAATTTAAATTTGTTCATACCTTTCATGCTATTCTTTATTTTATTCTAGAAGCTTTTAATTTGGGTCTTTTATTTTATCATGTGCAAGGTTTATCGGAGTACATTCTTTACCTTTGGTAATAAAGGATATTCCCGTGTAATCTCATTCCTGTCATTTTCCATTGAAGTTAGAAGTGGAACGCATAAACTAGCCTCTTTATTGCATTTTCCTATAACTCCTGTTAATAGTTGGAGCGACAACAAAATCCTTTTTCATCTAGGTATAGTAAATTGCAAGGATCACATGACATAATAAAATCCTATCATAAATTAATGTATTGACACCATTTAGGTCTAAAATCATTGATTTGGCCTTTAGTTTTCCTTGGTCTCTCACAAACTCTTATTTTTTCTCTATTCTCCTTTTTGAGACTTCTATAGGTTTTCCACATAAGGAAGTGATCTACTATTTTTCTGCAACTGATGCCATCCCAATTTTCTCGTCAATATTGTGTTTAGTCATTCTTAATCCTATTTGTGGTTCAACCATTGGTTAATTAAAACTGTTCTGTCCCGCCGTAAACTTGAGCTATGATCCTATATCTGTTAACCTTTTGAGATCTACAACGCCATTTATCTGATACTTTTCTACAATTAATGGCAAATAAATCATTTAAGTTTCAACATGCAGCACTAGTGTAGTAGTATTGCATCTTGATTATAGGTTTCAGATGGTTGATTACTTGGAACTTTTAATTTCACAGAATGCTGATCTTATCAATGCCAATTTGGAGGGAGCTAATCTGGAAGGAGCTAATTTAAAGGTAAAGATATTGTGAACCTATATGAGTGAATATAATTGTGCTGCAATGAAAACCTTTCAATGGATGTGTGAAATGTTATTTTCCTATTTTGGTTTAGATGACTGGAATCATTTCCCTATGTCTCAGGGTGCAAAGCTGAACAATGCCAACTTGAAGGGTGCTAACCTTCAACGAGCGTATATGCGTCATGTAGATCTTAGAGATACGGTATGTAAATGAGCTGAATTTTAGATAGAAATATTTAAAAATAATTTAATCGCCAGAATGAAGAATTCTTACGCAACTGCCAAAACAGCATGAGTACAAAGTGTTCATAGTGGCCATAGCATAACAGAATTTCAACACTCACTGTTCTGTTATACGCTAATTAGTACAAAGTGTAGTCAAATAGCGGCTATAGCTAATAACACGGACGCATAGTAGAACTTAAACAAACTATTATTTTCAGCAATCTGCAATGCAGGATAACATTGAAGGTTTTCAGTTTCTCTATGATTTGATGCTCCTTTTGTTTCAGAGTCAGTTTTTTTGGCAAAATCTAATGTTTATTTTCTGGTTTTGGATGTCCACTGATGGCTAACTTTCGGATAACTAGCATTAATTAAGCCAACAAAAGGATATAGTGGGTGGGGAAAAGACGGCAAGTTTATTCTTTTGTTCAAAATACGATAATCTTACATGATTGGTCTTTTTTTATAAATCAGGACTTGGAAGGAGCAAGACTTGATGGTGCCAATTTGCTTGGAGCAATCAGATGATATTTGGACCGAAGAGTGAAGATATTAAACTTGAGAAGTGGGATGTGGTTAAAGAATTTCAAGATGAGTTGACTTGGGAAGGTGAAAGTTGTCATATTTCGAAAGTACTTACTATTGCTGCTCATGAAGTTGTGCATCGGGGCGTTGATTGATGCAATGGTTGTACCTGTTGATGATCTTCTCCAACATGCTGTCATTGTAAGGAGGAAGCCATTTAGGCTTTTGTTGTTCATATTTGGTATTTTATTGTGTGGTTTTTTGTTAATGTATCTAGTGATAGAAAGTTGCAATATTACTAATACTTATGATATGTGAACCATCTGGTGTATAGCACTGTTTCTAATAACATTTAAGCACGATCTGTATGGTTAAAAACCTGATAATTGTGATATGTAGCATGGTCACCTGAGTGAAATGATGTTGGAGAACATGATAGGTAGCATAAAATTAGAGATAATTCTTAAGAAAGCAAACTCATAAACCACAGTTAACTTTATTTTCAGCCCTCTATAGTTACCATAGTTTAAAGCTCTTAGACTGAGAGATCAATTTCTTAACTTTTTCCAAGGTGATGTGTCTTTGTTTATAATAACTTTTATTTAAGATAGATAGTAATTGTGACACACAATTAATATATTTGTTAAAATAGATATTTATAAAATAAGTATATTTGAGCTCTACACAAATATACAATTTTAAATATAAAAATAAAATTGTGGTCTAAAATTGTCAACAAAAATGTACAATGTAGATTGTAAAATAGATATATAGAAGTTAAGAATTATTTTATCTCACAAGTTAATAGACAACAAATATGCCAACTTTAAAACTCTTATTTCACTTGCAATGACTCTTCTTAATATGAAGGCCAAATATAAAATATGAACAAGAAGCATATTTATTTTTCCTTTATTTTTTATTATTGAAAGAAAAATATATAGCATATTTGATTTTCTTTTATTTTTTATTATTGAAAGGAAAATATAAAATATATATGTCGAAGAAGATTCAAAATTTAATAGAGTGGTAAAAAGATATAAAATATATATGCAGTACAACAAATAGTTGTATGTTGTGTTTGGGAAGACGAGTTGCTTCCGAAAAATAATTTATTAATTCTCTCACTGGGTGGGACTGGTTTCCTTAAGTAAGAAAAAGAATTTATTAGTTCTTTCTCGGGCCGGGACTGGTTTCCTTAAGTCCCCTTAAGTAAGACTTATATTTAAGAACGGTCTATTAGAAGGTTTCAATACAAATCTGTGAGTAGAGTCTAATCGTGCTATTTCAAAAGGATCTTCTAGGTCTTTTCTTCCTATCTGGTTCTTGGTTAAATCCTATGTTCGTTCATAACCACACTTAGCTTTTCAATAATATCCACCTATGGATTTTTTCGATTAAGATTCTAGAAGATATGGACAAACATAAAGGTTAATTGAGGAATTCTAAACTCCACATTGAGTTAGTTGTGAGAATTGCCCATTGGGAGAAAGATAAAGGGACTCAGTAAATTATATACTACTTTAAATATTTGTTTTCAAGAGGAATAATTCCGCAAATATTGATTGAAACATGAATCACTATGCAATTTTAAAAAGCATAAAAATTAAAATAGATAATAATCTCTTATCTCGGATCAAAGATGCTAACGGGTCAAAAATTGAAGTGGGGGACCTATCTAATGTATGTGTCTATCTCTGGTCTAGGATAATCCCTAGACATTATATATATATATATATATATATATATATATATATATATATATATATATATATATATATATATATATATATATATATATAATATATATATATATATATATTACATGATTTAAATAATTAAAATAACTATTTATATTGTTTATATGAGCAAATTACTCAATTTATTAAATAATAAAGTACATTTTACTTTTCAAATGTTACTAGAGGCTCTAGGCCATACGACCACTAACATACTTCCGTCTCGTATTTTTATTCTTGTTTATTTTTAAATTATATTAATTTGTTTAGAGATGTGCCGGATGAGAGTATGTTACCATTATATCAAAGAGTTGTTGCGTGTGTGCTCGATTAATTCATGGAATATGACGACTGAACTTTAAAAATTTACTCTTGATTGTATTCTAGCATAAGATATTTGTTAAATTATTGTTATTAAGTTATTGAATATTGGTTTAAAATAGAATCTCATTAGAATTAGTGTTTGACATATACATGCTTCAAGTACTCTTTAACAAACAATGGGATGCCTATTTGTATAGAGAATATCGGTAGATGAGTAGTGTATTTGTTTAGCTGATTCAATGCTTTCCCGAGTAACCCCAGGGGTTGTTCTTTGCCCAATTCCACTGATCCCTGCACATCTCCTCCACACCATATTTGGCCTTCCAACCGAGTTCTCTCTCTGCTTTCTCTGTAGATGCATAAACCTCTATAGCATCTCCTGGCCTTCTCGGACACAATTTCAATGCGATTTTCTTACCAGAAGCTTTATTAAATGCGTCAACCATTTCAAACACAGACGTACCACGACCGGTTCCTAAATTGTAAGACGTACAACCTATGTTTTTTGTTGTAAAAAGCTTTCTCAGAGCAGCAATGTGACCATCTGCTAAGTCCATCACGTGGATATAGTCCCGTACCGCAGAGCCATCCCTTGTAGGATAATCATGACCATATACATTGAGCTCGGGTAATCTTCCAACGGCTACTTGCTGTATATAAGGCATGAGGTTATTTGGGATGCCTCTAGGATCTTCACCCAGTTTACCACTTTCATGTGCCCCAACTGGATTAAAGTATCTCAGTAAAATGATTCTCCATTCCGGCTCAGCTTTTGAAATATCTCGTGCGATTTCTTCAAGAAAAAGCTTCGTCCGTCCATAAGGGTTCGTTGCTTGTAACTCAAAATCCTCCACACATGGCATCTTTTTAGGTTGCCCATAAACAGTTGCAGACGATGAGAAAACCATGTTTTTGCAATTGTGCGTAGCCATTACTTCATAGAGGTTGATGGTGCCAACAAGATTATTATCAAAATAACGACGAGGATTTGAAACACTTTCACCGACTGCTTTTAACCCAGCAAAATGAATGACAGCGTCGAATTTAGATTTTGAGAAAAGTTTCTCCAAATCATCTTTATTCCTGAGATCTCCCCGTGTGAATTCAAGATTCTGTGAAAGGTTTGGACCAACAATTTCACGAACACGGTCCACTGCTTCCATAGCAGAATTATCAAAATTATCAATGATGGAAACATGAAACCCGTCTTTGAGAAGCTGAACAACAGTGTGAGCGCCAATGAAACCGGCCCCGCCGGTTACAAGTATCTTTTGCGATGAAGACGCCATATCTTGGAATAGGTCAGGTAGAGAGAGGACTGAGATTTTGAAGTTTTGAAAAAGTTGATAGATTTAGAATTTGAGTTTTGGATTTTATATAGTAATGAAATATTATCAATTGCTATTTTTGGGTAATGGACAGAAAGTTGCGATCTGGAATGATTTTGTTAGTTTCTAATTTTCTTTCTCTCTGTAATCTGTTTTTGATTTGTTAAATTTGACGTGGAATTAATTTAAGATAGCATTAGTAATTCTGTTTTGTTGGTAGGTTCCATTTTTAGCTTAGATTGGATTGCCAAGTAAGTTTCTTTTCAACCGTGCGTCACCATTAATAGAATATTGTCAAACTCTAATTTTAAGATGGTATGACGAAGACAAACACAAAGAATCATATCGTAAGCTTTCATTATCGTAAATAAATTTTTGATTGTCATTTCAAAATTTAACTCTAATTCAACATGAGTATTTATATTAGTTCAACAACCGTCAAAATTAAAACTAAATCAATTACTTGTGAGTATTACACTCGTTTGATTAAAGTTTTTATTGGAATTATTGCAGCTGAATTGATATCTGACGACGATAGATCGGTAAGTCAACTTTATTGCCCGTCGCATGTAATTTTAATTTGCAGAGTTTAACAAACCTCCAACTCCAAGTACTTAAAATCTTATACAATGCAACTTGTTCTTTTGCGGTTTGCTGGCGAAGATGAAAGCAATGTTGATGAAGGAATGTTATGTAAGTGAATCAGCTGCATCTCTACTTTAGTTACAATGATTCTTTCAATTGCTTACCAAAATGATATTTTGGGTAGTGTGTCGAACATATACTTTATCAGCAAGGCCGTCTTTGGAATCTGAAAACAGTTTTTATCTTGTTTGATTACTTGGCAGTAATTCTAGTAAGGTTTCTTTGATTTGAATGCTGGTCGCATCACAATCTAACCTCTTTTATTGAAAAATATGTTTTCTGAAATTATACAATACAATCTTGACATCCATTATTGTTTATTTATATACTGTACATTCTTAGTTAATCATATTAATTGTTGATCATTCAAGATGTTTGATATTTATCATAATTATCTTAAAAGTTATGTTGATGAATGGTTGTTACCAATTTAACAGTTAAACATCTTTTTGCAATTGAAAATTGTTTCATAATTTGTCATTCAAATAACAAATAATTTGGTCTTGCAGATGAAAATTGAAAATAAAAATCCATCCTCCTTTATGTTTTTCCTAGCTTTCTTGCATTATCACTAAAAATCGGTATGAATAAAAAACGTTTTTTTTTAAAATTAATTTGATAATATATATATATATATATATATATATATATATATATATATATATATATATATATATATATATATATATATATATATATATATATATGATTGTTTGACATGTTTTTCAAACGAAAAAAATTAAGAAGCTAGAAACACAAATGATGTATATTCTGGTTTGTTTTCTCCATCTGAATGGTATATCTAGTCCTTTTTTAGAGGATTTTTTTTGTTATCTATCAAGATTTTTAATTACAAGCCTCACACCAAGATTATTCACAATGAACACTTAATACTCATACTCTTTACAATGAACACTTAATATTCAAACAAGAAAGTACACCACTTTTTTATTTTATATCATCTTTCACCAAACACCGGTGAATTAAGAATCACACAAATTCTTAAAACATGAAGAATAATAATTTATAGGCCAAAGAATCCCAAACCTAACATGAAAATATAATCCTTATCAATATTATTTTTAAGAACAATATCACTTTAAAGCTCAGGACTTTCGAGTTTCAGAATGTTTGATAAAATTTTCAATAGTCAAAATTTTGAATAACCACTTATAAATGTGTAAATTTCTTATGTAAAAGTTAAAACTGTTTAGAAATTAAACAAGAATTTATAGACTTTAAGAAGACACCATGAATCATTATTATACTCTGAAGAGGTATCATGAACCACTGCACAACTTGAATAATGCATAAAAAGACATTAGTTCGTGAAAAAATAGGTTGTCAGGTTGATGTAATCGATTACATGCTTTTAATGTGAGAAAAAAAATACATATGTGTTTTTGATATTTAAGGTCCTTTCGTTTTTCTTATTTGTTGATATGGTTGTATTTATAAAAATTCAACCAAGATTATAAGAGACACCTTCTTCACAATCTCCATCTTTTTGATGATGAAAAACCATATCGTTTGATAGTTTTTGTTTAGCATTTGATACTGATGACTTCTCGATAAGTGTACCGATGATTTCGCAGTAGTAAAAAGATCGAATCCACAGGGACTACCTTCAAGCAAGACAATATGTGTGTAATATATAGAAAATTAGTAAGAAGGCGTTTTCGAGTTTCAGTGAGAAAAGTAAATAAACGATTAAACAATATCATAAAAGAGGTTAGATTATTTTCTATAATCCCCTATTTCTCTATTGTTGATGTTTGATGCCATGTATGAATGATTTTATCACCATAACACCACAACGAATTAACAAAATCATTATAGTCGACCCCTCACGAAATAACTCACTAACCACTACTCAGAGTTTTCTATCTCTAGTCCACCAGCGTAAGCATGGTTAGACGATGTATAAAGCGTTAATTTCCTATGCCTCTACTCGGGGTCTCCTATTTCTATTCAACCAACATAAGTACAACAATTTCCCTAGGTTTACCACATAGACTAATGGTCATTATTCCCTATATGCCCAAAATCAGATTAAAAGAGTATCTCATATAAAAATCATTATGAACAAGAAGCAATTGAATGACATTATAGATCAAAAGGTTCATACAATGGTTAAATCAACATAGAATCCAACAATATAGAAATATATGTGAGTGCGACTTCTGTTAGATATGTTTTGCATGATGTTAAAATTACGATACTTTAGCATTAATGTATGTTGGACGGTGTCCTCAGATTCTTTATGTGCATCATAGCATTAGGAAGCATATAAGTATTTGGAAACAACTTAGAAAAGGTCTTGCACGTGAAAATTGAAAATAAAAATCCATCCTCCTTTATGTTTTCCCTAGCTTTCTTGCACTATCATTAAAAATAGGCACGAATAAAAAAAGTTTTTTAATTAATTTGATAACATATATATAATTGTTTGACATGGTTTTTAAACGAAAAAATATAAGAAGCTAGATTTTTTTTTATTTAAGTGCTTATTTATGATAATTTATTTTAGTGGAGGTTGTGAAGTTATAATTAATCCAAAAATAATAATGAGTAAAATGTGGAATATAAAATGTAAGGGAGAAGAGAAACACAAATGATATATATTATGGTTTGCTTTCTTCCACTGAATGGTATATCTAGCTCCTTTTTTTATTAGAGAAATTTTCACTAAGTATCAAGATTTTTAATTACAAGCCTCATATCAAGACTCTGAACAATGAACACTTAATACCCTGACTCTTCACAATGAAAACTTAATACCCAAGCAAGAAAGCACACCACTTTCTATTTTATATCACCTTTCACCAAACACCGATGAATTAAGAATCACACTAATTCTTAAGAGATGAAGAATAATCTTTTATAGGTTGAAAAATTCCAAACCTAACATGAAAATATAATCCTTAACAATATTACTTTTCAGAATAATATCACTTTAAGACTCAGAACTTTCGGGTTCCAGAGTGTTTGATAAAATTTTCAATACTCGAAATTTGAATCACCACTTATAAATGTATCAAGATTTTTAATTACAATCTTCACATCAAGACTCTTCACAATAAACACTCAATACTCAAACAAGAACGCACACCACTTTCTATTTTACATCATCTTTCACGACGCACTATGATGAGTTAAGAATCACACTAATTCTTAAGAAATGAAGAATAATCTTTTATAGACCGAAGAATCCAAAATCTAACATTAAAATATAATCCTTATCAATATTACTTTTCAGAACAATATCATTTTAAGGCTCAAAACTTTCAGATTTCAGAATGTTTGATAAAATTTTCAATACTTGAAAATTTGAATAACCAATTATAAATGTGTAAATTTCTTATGTAAAATTTAAATTTTTTTAGAAATTAAACAAGGATTTATAGACTTTAAGAAGGCACCATGAATCATTATAACACTTTGAAGAGGCATCATAAACCACTGCACAACTTGAACAATGCATAAAAAGACACTTGTTCATGAAAAAAATAGGTTGCCAGGTTGATGTAATCGATTACATGCTTTTAATGTGAGAAAAAAAATACATATCCAACATCATGTAATCGATTAAATATATATGGTAATCGATTACCATTGTGTTTTTTTACCGCTTTTATGTTGAAAACAAGTTGCACCAACATGCAATTGATTACATATGTATGGTAATCAATTACCATAATGGTTTTTATCTTCTCTTTTTGTATGTTGGGAACAAGTTGTTTTTTGATTTTGCAAGGTTTTATAAGCTTTGAAGTGATATTTGAACTTAAAAGGTAATCTATCAAATGTAAAGACAAATACTTTAAAGATTTTTGATTTTAACTAATGAGTTTTTCATTTTGTGCTTTGATATTTAAGGTCTTTACCTTTTTCTTCTTTGTTGATATCGTTGTATTTATAAAAATTCAACTAAGGTTATATGAGAGATCTTCTTCACAATCTCCCCCTTTTTTATGATAACAAACTACATCATTTGATAGTTTTTATTTAGCATTTAATACTTCCCCTTATCTTTTTTAGCATTTGATATCTTCCCATTTATTTTTCAATTAAAACTTTAGTGTCCTGAAATAAGATAAACAAAAAAAAACATGCATACCTTTTCTGCCCCTTTTAACATTATAAAAAAAAACAATAATAATTCATGTGTCATCCAACAAACATAGCATAAAGACATAGAGAAAACACATATGATAGTTAATGAAACAATCATAGGACAACCAAAAAATAATTCAGATAGACAATGCAAATAACGACGAAAACCACAAACATAAACAAGTCATAAAGCATGCAGCTAAGACATAAGTGCTAAACGAGCAACTAAAATCATCATCATCCTCCTGAAATACGTCTAGTTCATTTAGCATTTGTGAGATACCATCCATATCCTGACGAAGTCCATCAAATTGTTGAGTTATAAACCTTCAAATGCTAAGTAACTCATCCATAATCATTTAGTTTGTAGGCCCACCTTCAAGCGCAAAAGTAGATGCTGAGGAAGAAAATGGAGAAGAATCATATATAGACGAATTTAGTTCACTCTTATGTTTGAGGTAGTAATCAACATGATCCCTTATTATATCCATTTTGTTAATAACATCGACTTCAACTCGATGATCACGAGTGTCCATCTCTGTCTTTAGTCCCCCACTTGTATCGACATGATAGTACTTAAAGAGACGAGTCATAAGATATGCATATGGTAAATCACATTCTCAATCTTTTTGAAGCAGCAAATGCTTGCATGACAAGATAGATAGATTGAAGTTCTAGGTCATTGAATTGAGTATGATTTGAATTCTTTGGAGGAAGGATATATCATAAACTCTAAAAGTGAACACTATCAAAACTATTAGAAAATCCTAATACTCTAAAGCTGAGGAGAAGATAAAACGCTAGCTATAAAAAGTAAAGACTTTTTCATTTCTTTAATACCTTCAAATGTACCAAAGACAGGACATATGTAATACTAATAGGGATAAATAAAGTAAAATACTCAAACATCTAAATTAATTGCAACACCATTAACCCATGAAAACAATTTACTACCCATTTCTTTCCGATTACAATATAAAACATGAACCGACTCAGAAGCAAAATCACCAAGTTCTTGAAAAGTTAAAATTATAGAGTCTAAAGTTTTCGCTCAACAAACTTTCGTCTGTTCCGTTGCTGGAAACAGAGATGAGAAGATGACAAATGTTACTGTCTTTTTTCTCTTTCATTTTATTTATTTTTTGGCTGCACTCTCAAACTTTTCTATGAAGAAAAGCTATTATTGTTAGGTATGAGAAAAAACCTTGCATATTATTCAATAGATACTATGCTGTTATATAGCCAATAGTCTGTTACAGAAACAACCAAAGCTAAAAAATAGCCACTACTGACATAAACTAAAAGAGTTATTCAATGTAAACCAACTAACCTATAAAGTAGGACGTTATTCCTACGTAGCATATCTGGCCCTAAATACTAGGAAAAACAACCTAGCTGATCTTTTCATACTCCCCCTTAAGCTAATATTGTGAAATACATTAGCTTACTAGTGCAATGTCACACATTCCTAGTGAAGTTCTAAGCTTTTGAAATGCATCTGCTTTCAACGACTTAGTCATGATATCTGCAACTTGATCAACACTTGCACAATGGACTAAAGAGATAACTCCTTCTTCGGACAAGTTTCTTAAGAAGTGAAACCGAACATCAATGTGTTTGCTGCGTCCATGCATAACTGGGTTTTTGGACAGCTTGATGGTGGAACTATTATCACAATTTATGCTTATGCAATCCCTTTCTTCATGACCGAGAACCATAAGTATCCTCTTCATCCAAATAGCTTGACAAGCACAAACAGTTGTTGCTACAAATTCTGCTTCTATAGTAGAAAGTGTGATTATAGGTTGTTTCTTTGAGCTCCACGCAACAGCTCCTAAAGTGAGTAGAAAAGTGTACCCACTTGTACTCTTTCTGTCTTCTGCATCACCAGCATAATCACTGTCCTTATAGGCCTTCAACTCCTTACCTTGACTGCTCATTTTGTAAAATATTCCCAGATTCATAGTTCCTTTCAAATATCTTAGAACTCTTTTGGCAACTTGTAAATGAAGTTCTGTAGGCTTTGCCATATATCTGCTCAACAAACTAGTTGCATACATCAAACCATGCCTGGTGGATGTAAGGTACATGAGACTTCCTACAATCTGCTTGTAGTAAGTTTCATCTACTGGGTCACCCTCTGCATCACTATTAATTTGCATGCCTCATACAGTAGGATTGTTGACAGAATTGCTCTATAGCATTCCAAATCTTCTTAAAACCTCTTCTTCATAACGTCTCTGACATATGAAAATTCCTTCCTTCTTTTGCAAGACTTCAATTCCTAAGAAGTAGCTCATACATCCCAAGTCTGACATATCAAACTCCCTCATCATGGAGGCCTTGAATTCCAACATTAAATTCTCATCATCGCCAATGAATATTAAGTCATCAACATAGACACTGACAATAATGATTTTACCTTCTTTGCTTCTCTTGGTGAAGAGAGTTTGTTCATAGTCACAGCCTTGGAAACCTTCCTTGATAAAATGAGCTTTGATGCGACTAAACCAAGCTCTTGGAGCTTGTTTTAATCCATACAATGCTTTGTGTAGCTGATACACCAAATGCTCATTCCCTTTTTTCTCATAGCCTCTTGGTTGATCAACAAAAACTTGTTCACTCAACTGACCATGTAAGAAAGCAGACTTTACATCTAATTGGAAGATCTTCCATCCTTTCTGAGTTGCTGTAGCTATCACCATTCTCACAGTGTCAAGCCGAGCTTCTGGAGCAAACACTTCAGAGTAGTCTATTCCCTGCTTCTGAGGGTATCCTTTCGCCACTAAACGAGCTTTATGCTTTATGATCTTGCCATTTTCATCTCTCATAGTCTTGAAAACCCACTTGACTCCAATCTTCTTGACGCCTTTTGGTAGTTCAGATAGTGTCCATGTGTTGTTCTTCTCAATGGAATTTATTTCATTATCCATGGCTTTCCTCCATTTTTGTTCTTTCACTGCATCTTCAAAATGAATTGGATCTTCGGTTCCCGCGTCTTGGACCATGTTAACTTCATCATCATCAGATAAAGAATCTCCACTTACAAAATCATTCAAATATATAGGAGCTCTTCTTACTCTAGGAGTTCTTCTTTCTCTCCCTTGAACTATATCCCTCTCAATTTGGTCTCCTGAAAACTCTATTTCTTCTCCACTTTTACTTTCCGTGACTACCTCCCCATTGCCAGGACTTACTTCTCCGTCTTCCTCATTTCCATCTCTCACTTCTCCACTTCCCTCAGCTTGTGTTTTCTCTCCCCATTCTAAATCTATACCAACTTGTGTTTCATATTTTTTTCCCAAACCCATTTCTCATCTTCTTGAAAGACCACATCTAGACTTATTATAATTTTGTTTGTGATGACATTGAAAAGTCTATATCCCTTAGTATTTTCACTCACCCCTAAGAAAATGCAAACTGAACTTTTGTTGTCTAGTTTACCTCGTTTGGCGTCTGGAATATGAGCATGAGCAAGGCAGCCCCAAACTCTGAAATGATCCACATATGGTTTGATTCCGCTCTATGCTTCTTGAGGCGTTACATCTTTAACTGCCAAGGTGGGGCAGCGGTTGAGAACATGGAAAGTCCAATCTACTGCTTCGGGCCAGAATGATTTTGGAATTCCTTTTGCTGATAGTAATGCTCGCACCATATTCATGACTGTCCTGTTTTTTCTCTCCGCAACGCCATTTTGTTGGGGTGTGTAGGCATTTGTAAGTTGCCTTCGAATTTCGTTCTCTTCGCAGAAGTGGACAAAGTTTGTTGAAGTATATTCACCCCCTCTGTCTGTACGAAGACACTTGAGCATCATACCTGCTTCTTTCTCAACCATACTCTTGAATATTTTGAAACAGTTCAGAGTATCCGATTTTTCGGCTAGCAAATAAGCCCATGCTTTTCGACTATAGTCATCAATGAAACTTAAGAAGTACCTCTTCCCACTGTTGGAGATGGGAGATATGGGACCACAAATTTCGGAATGAACGAGCTCCACGGGCTGAGTTGATCTCGATGAACACTGCTTTGGAATGGAGTTTCTTGTTTGCTTTCCATTCAAGCAATCCACACATGTGACAGTTGAGGCTGGGAACCTTGGAAGACCATGAACCATGTCTTTGTTCTGCAGCGTGTGTAAGCCCTTATAACTGAGATGACCATAGCGTTCATGCCGGAGTTTTGACAGATCAGCTCCATTTGTATTGAGACAAGTCACCTCCGTATTCTTTTCTTCTCATGTTCCACGTGTTTCTGGTGGTTCGGACAGGATAGTGAACATTCTGTTTGCACTCATGATAAATTTCACAATCAATCCTCTTTGAGGATGATATATACTGCATGCTTCTTCTTGAAACAACACTGCCAAACCTTTTTCCTGGAGCTGGCCGACGCTCAACAAGTTGTTCTTAAGTTCAGGTACAAAATAAACATCCCCAACGATGTACAAGATTTCTCCTAGCATTAGTTTGACAACACCTTTTCCAGCTACTTCCATTTTATTATTGTTTCCAAGTTTGACAGAATGAGAGAAAGTCATATCCAAACTTGAAAACATACCTTTGTTATTACACATATGATTTGAGCATCCTGAATCCACAAACCATATATCTTTCCTCTTTATCTCACCCACATATGCCATGAGCAGGAGATCATCTTCTTCCAGCTCTACATAATTTGCTTCTCTGTTCCACATAGGACATTCATATTGGAAATATCCTAATTTATGGCAATTGAAGCATTCGACAGTTGCTTTATTGACGCTGAATCTTCCTCTACCTCGACCACGCCCTCGAGGTGAACCTCTACGTCTGCCTCTCGCAAAAATTGTTCTTCCTTCCACTTTAAGAGCATGGTCTTCATCTTCTCTGTTGACTTTGGGTCGGTTGAACTTTTGTTCATGCATTACTAATGAACTTTGTAGTTCATCAATGTAGATGTCATCTGCGTCCTTTGATTCTTCAATAGACACCACCACATAAGTAAATTGGTCTGTTAGAGTCTGTAAGATCTTCTCCACGACCTTTGAATCCGGCATATCGTCTCCATTGTTGCGTAATTTGTTTGATACCACCATTACTCTTGCAAAGTAGTCAGTGATAGTCTCTCCTTTCTTCATTTCGAGGATTTCAAATTCTCTTCGCAAAGCATTTCGCAGAGATTTCTTCACTTTCTCATTTCCTCTGAACTTCTTTTTCAATGATTCCCACACGATTTTGGATGTGCTTCGATCCAAAATCTGCTTAAACACATTTCTGTCTATTGCTTGGTAGAGGTAATGTTTTACCTGGTGATCTTTGATTAGCACAGATTCCTCGGTTGGTTTTTCAAAACCAGTTTCCACCAGATTCCAGACACCCTTTGCCCTCAATAGATTTTCCATTAGTTCGCTCCAATGATCATAATGACCATCAAAATGGGGAATTTTGGTAAGTGTTTTATCGTCACTCATTCTCTCGGTTTTAATTCTCATAGGCTACTGCAGCAGTTTAGTTCGCTCTCTCTGATACCATATGTTAGGTATGAGAAAAAACCTTGCATATTATTCAATAGATATTAGGTTGTCATATAGTCAATAGTCTTTTACAGAAACAACCAAAGCTAAAAAATAGCCACTACTAACATAAACTAAAAGAGTTATTCAATGAAAACCAACTAACCTATAAAGTAGGACCTTATTCCTACGTAGCATATCTGGCCCTAAATACTAGGAAAAACAACCTAGCTGATCTTTTCAATTATTACTTGCACTGTTGCTTTGTTTTAGCCTTGCCCCATTTCAATTTTATGTTACTATTGTCTTTGCTACCTTCGTTTCAACCATCAAAATCATAGCTTTGTAATAGCGAAGAAGAAACAAATGAAATTTTATGATATCTTGTTGACTCATTTGTTTGTAAACCCTGTGAAGTTTCAATATTCATAGTCATTTAAACAGTTTGTGTTTATTAGGCAATTGAATGTTGGTTTTTAAATCGCGGAATTTGATATATCTCTATGAATCACATTCAAAGACTACTGTTAGGGTTTCAATTATGGTTACATTGCAGAGACGTTAGAAACCTTTGATGTCGCGGCTTAGATTGTAGGTTAACAACCACTACAACAAAAATGGGTTTAGGCAACAACGAAAAACCGCCCCTTAAAGGTATAAAACCGTTGCTTAATGCTTTAGGGGACGGTTTATCAAGCGTGGAATAAACAGCCGTTGCTTATTCCATTAGAGCGCGGTTTTTTGATTTCTACCTACGGATTCTGAACACCATCGCCTTAAATATCAAAGTCCATGGTTTTAGTTGAACTTTTAAGCTGCGGTTTTCAAGTAACAACATAAAATAACTGTCCCCTAAACGTGTGAAAAGGCAACCGTTATTAATAACCAACAGATGTAAACCGTAGCTTAATCTATAATTTAATTTACACAACACACATAACCGCGCCTAAAATAAAGGAATATACTACGGTTTTTGATAAGCAACGCATAAAAAGCGTTGTCTATAGATTGAAAAACAAATCAAATTTATATATAACGTTAGACTTTGAAAGACATAATTAGTATAACATTTTCCTGTTGTGCACTTTAGACTTTGAAAGATATAATTAGTATAGAATTTTCCTGTTCATTTATATGGTGATACATTTATGATCATATACCTTCACATTATTCTAATAGATTATTTTTCAATATTATTAGAAGAAACACATTTATAAATTGAAAACATATATAAATATGAAGTATTAATAAGATGAAGTGTAATCAACTCTTTGAAATTCAAAAAAATACAAATATTTTCAAAATAAATCCAAGCAATATAAGTTATAGCTAGTTGGCTTATGTAACTCCATAAAACAAAACATAATCGTCAATATTTAAATCAATGGCGGTCTTTATCATATTCATTGTGTTGAGGTCCATGAGAATCATCATCTTGAAAACCATCATATTGAAGATCATTATCATCTTGATCATATTGAAGATCATCATCATCTTGATCATATTGAAGATCATCATCATCTTGATTATATTGAAGATTATCGTCATCTTGAAGATCATCATCTTGTTCATCTTGAGGATCATCTTTGTTTCTAACCTATAAATATGAAGAATTTCTTTTATATATTATTCAATAACAAAGTTACAATAATCAAAGCGGCATATGCAAGGCTTCAAATGACTCAACATCCATGCAATAATGATTCAATCCAAACAATCGATAGTTATATATTACTCACTAACGAACTTTGCACGCTTAGAATTCAAACTCGAATCTTTGAAATTTATACATGAATCTTACCATCTAAACCATTATACAATGTTAATTTTTAAAAAACATAATGAAAATGTGCATGGTAACATATGTTCACAATGTTCAACCTAGCTAGCATGAATATATACTAACTTAATGAGTAACTTATAAAACTAACACCGCATGTTTAAAAAATTAAACAACTATAAAATAACAACTCAACACTTAATAAAATAAATGTTGATTTTTATTAATGTCAATTATAGTACCTTTTGATGAGTAGGAGCATATGTTGATGTCGATGAGCGTGGTGTTGGAATATTATCATTGTGCAAAGCTTCTCTCATCTTATCATCTACTTCCTCTTCACTTAAATGTGGATTTTGTTGCATATACATGCTTTTCAAAAGTGCCTCCATTGCTCCCATCTTTTGCGCCATGTCAGAAATCTTACCATCATATTGCATTTTCATTAAAGAAATTTCTTCATTTTTTTTTCAACAATGATGGTGTGACAGTTCTTCCATAACATCTCACTCTACCGGGCTTTTCTTTCCCAAACAATGATTGAAATGCTTGTGTTCCAGCTTCAACTGAGTCTTCAATAGATTCTTGAAGTTTATCCTAATATTTTAAATTATTAGTTTTGAACAAAATTAAAAACCACATGTATTTATAATGAATATTATAATTTAACTTACAATAGCAAATTGGGTTTCCCCATCCACTTGTTTTCCCTTGCGACTTTTTCGAGTTTCAATAAACATTTCAGCTTGAGTGACTTCTTCTCCATCCTTTTTTGCCCGCTACATGATTATTCATATATTAAAAAAAATACTACTTCATAAGATATTGAAAAAACAACTTATTCTATTGATAATCACACACAAATGTCATACCAATTTTGCACGAATTCTAGCAAAATTTGTTGGTCCTACACGATGCATAAACTTTTGCTTGCTCCTATTACCTGCATTCTTTTTACTAATATCCTACAATACATAAAATAGTTCACCGAGTAGAATCAATGTTACATGTAAAGAAGTTGAGTTAGTTCATTGAGTAGTAAGTATTTAATAAAGATAGCATGAAAATATGCACAATAATGTCTAAGCAGAAATTATGCTAATATGGGGCTGCAATTGTGTTTCATTATGTCTATATTGTCTTTACTACTAAACATAATTAGAAATTGTCTAACTAGAAAATATGTTAAATATGCAAAGAAATTTAACTGTGTTTCATACCGTTCGAAACTATGCACATAATTGTTTGAATAAATCATATAAACGAAAATTGTTTGATATATAAATGCTGATATATAAGGGAACATGAAACTCAATCCAAAATTACTCTAAGATAGAATTAATATAACAATATATTATTTTATAAATTAACACTAAATATAAGTTGTATCAAAATTGTTTGAAATAAATCATATAAACGAAAACTTGTTTAGTGGTTAGAATACTTATAATACCAATTCGTGTAAATTCTTCTAATTGAGTATTTTATTTCTCACTTTCATAATCTTGCATTTTTTAAAAATTGTTCATATCTTAACACTATATTTCCTCCTGGACTTTCTCCTCGAATTCCAAATTCCTCACATATCTTAACACATATTTGACATGAATAAATAATTCTTGTTTATTATTAAAATAATGAAAAAAATTATTACTCTCAAGATTAGTGCAACATGTCTGATCAATAGGAAATCAAATTAAACTATACTTGTTATGGTTGAGTGCAATTTCTATGGGTGCAGACCTGTTATGGTTCAGGTTTTAGGACCATTACAACCGCCTTCTTAAGTTAACCTTCTTCATGGACAAAACAAGGACATATACTCGAATAATTGGTTACTAACTAATCTTATGTGAGGTCATTTTGGTTTTATGAAATTAAAACAGGATTAAAATAACTGTATATTTTTGGTTGATTAGATATAATAGTGTATAATAATACTATATTCTTCCTAACTTCTTCTATTTTGAAAAGTATGTCCCTCCTTTTATATGATTAATTAAATTTTTTAACTCTGTTAAGTTATTCTTGTACCAAAATGTTACTATAATATGAGTTACTAAAAACCCAAAACTAAACCTTATGTGACTATCAATAATCAAGAACATATACTCGAATAATTGGTTACTAACTAATCTTATGTAAGGTCATTTTGGTTTTATGAAATTAAAACAGGATTAAAATAACTGTACATTTTTGGTTGATTAGATATAATAGTGTATAATAATACTATATTCTTCCTAGCTAGCTTCTTCTATTTTGAAAAGTATGTCCCTCCTTTTATATGATTAATTAAATTTTTTAACTCTGTTAAGTTATTCTTGTACCAAAATGTTACTATAATATGAGTTACTAAAAACCCAAAACTAAACCTTATGTGACTATCAATAATCAAGGACATATACTCAGAATAATTGGTTACTAACTAATCTTATGTGAGGTCATTTCGGTTTTATGAAATTAAAACAGGATTAAAATAACTGTATATTTTTGGTTGATTAGATATAATAGTGTATAATAATACTATATTCTTCCTAGCTAGCTTCTTCTATTTTGAAAAGTATGTCCCTCCTTTTATATGATTAATTACATTTTTTAACTCTGTTAAGTTATTCTTGTACCAAAATGTTACTATATTATGAGTTACTAAAAACCCAAAACTAAACCTTATGTGACTATCAATAATCAAGGACATATACTCAGAATAATTGGTTACTAACTAATCTTATGTGAGGTCATTTTGGTTTTATGAAATTAAAACAGGATTAAAATAACTGTATATTTTTGGTTGATTAGATATAATAGTGTATAATAATACTATATTCTTCCTAACTTCTTCTATTTTGAAAAGTATGTCCCTCCTTTTATATGATTAATTAAATTTTTTAACTTTGTTAAGTTATTCTTGTACCAAAATGTTACTATAATATGAGTTACTAAAAACCCAAAACTAAACCTTATGTGACTATCAATAATCAAGGACATATACTCAGAATAATTGGTTACTAACTAATCTTATGTGAGGTCATTTTGGTTTTATGAAATTAAAAAAGGATTAAAATAACTGTACATTTTTGGTTGATTAGATATAATAGTGTATAATAACACTATATTCTTCCCGGTTTCTTCTATTTTGAAAAGTATGTCCCTCCTTTTATATGATTAATTAAATTTTTTAACTCTGTTAAGTTATTATTGTACCAATATGTTAAAACAGGATTAAAATAACTGTATATTTTTGGTTGATTAGATATAATAGTGTATAATAATACTATATTCTTCCTAGCTTCTTCTATTTTGAAAAGTATGTCCCTCCTTTTCTATCATTAATTAAATTTTTTAACTCTGTTAGGTTATTCTTGTACCAAAATGTTACTGTAATATGAGTTACTAAAAACCCAAAACTAAACCTTATGTGACTATCAATAATCAAGGACATATACTCGAATAATTGGTTACTAACTAATCGAATAATTGGTTACTAACTAATCGAATAATTGGTTACTAACTAATCTTATGTGAGGTCATTTTGGTTTTATGAAATTAAAACAGGATTAAAATAACGGTATATTTTTGGTTGATTAGATATAATAGTGTATAATAATACTATATTCTTCCTAGCTTCTTCTATTTTGAAAAGTATGTCCCTCCTTTTATATGATTAATTAAATTTTTTAACTCTGTTAAGTTATTCTTGTACCAAAATGTTACTATAATATGAGTTACTAAAAACCAAAAAGTTAAAGCAATTGATGTTATAATTTGAAACAACTCTCACGCTAAGCCTAGGAAAGAAAATACAATCCCACTAAAATATTATAACGCCCTTATATAATAAACCCTAATAACCATATGACATCCTTACAAAATAATTTTTGTAACAAAAAATATTTAAAGTAATATTTTTCAATTCAGATTTGGAGAAATAGGAAGGTTAGAGTTTTAGCATAATTTAAGTATTTGAGTAATTTTAAGAAGAACGAGACTCACCCTTGGAGACAAATATGGCAGATAATTTGAGGCGGTGGTCCTGCTCGAGCGATTTCTAATTTCACAAACACAAAGGAAAAAACGAAGGTATTCAAAACAGAGAAGTAAATGAAAAAGATGAACAACAAAAGATTTTGGTGGTAAGAGGTATTTATGAGAAATAGAATGAGAATGAGAAACTTACTCTGGAGAGGTGTTTGTAACAAATGATGCAACAATACAGCGAAGGAGAGTTGCAGCAGAAAGCGTGCGGTGGCCGGCGTGAGAGTATGTGAGTGAGTTGCAGCAGAAAGCGTGCGGTGGCTGGCGTGAGAGTATGTGAGTTATACAGAAAATATTTCTTTGAGTAGAGAGAAAGAAGAAAAGACAGAATGTTGTGTAGAGAGAAAGAAGAAACGGTTTTAATTCTCATAGGCTGCTGCAGCAGTTTAGTTCGCTCTCTCTGATACCATATGTTAGGTATGAGAAAAAACCTTGCATATTATTCAATAGATATTAGGTTGTCATATAGTCAATAGTCTTTTACAAAAACAACCAAAGCTAAAAAATAGCCACTACTAACATAAACTAAAAGAGTTATTCAATGAAAACCAACTAACCTATAAAGTAGGACCTTATTCCTACGTAGCATATCTGGCCCTAAATACTAGGAAAAACAACCTAGCTGATCTTTTCAATTATTACTTGCACTGTTGCTTTGTTTTAGCCTTGCCCCATTTCAATTTTATGTTACTATTGTCTTTGTTACATTCGTTTCAACCATCAAAATCATAGCTTTGTAATAGCGAAGAAGAAACAAATGAAATTTTATGATATCTTGTTGACTCATTTGTTTGTAAACCCTGTGAAGTTTCAATATTCATAGTCATTTAAACAGTTTGTGTTTATTAGGCAATTGAATGTTGGTTTTTAAATCGCGGAATTTGATATATCGCTATGAATCACATTCAAAGACTACTGTTAGGGTTTCAATTATGGTTACATTGCAGAGACGTTAGAAACCTTTGATGTCGCGACTTAGATTGTAGTTTAACAACATTTTGTAAAATCCTATTACGTTTCAGAATTTTGAGCCATTTGAGCAATTTAAGCAATTTAGTTTTATTAAGTTATTGAATGTTGGTTTCAATTAGCGGTTAAAAATTAGTGTTTGACATATACATGCTTCAAGTACTCTTTAACAATGGAATGTTGGTTATCCTATGTTCGTTCATAACCACATTTAACTTTCCAATAATATGCACCCAATAAAAAAGATTTAAAGAAAGTTTTAAACATAATTAACTACACTTATTAGTCGGATTTTTTTGATTAACGGTCAAACATAAAGATTAATTGAGGAATTCTAAACATAAAGATTTTTTCGATTAACTACTTTAAATCTTTGTTTTCAAGAGGATAATAACTCCTCAAATATTGATTGAAACTTGATTCCCTATGCAATTTAAAAAAGCACAAAAATTGAAATAGATAGTAATTTCTTATCTCGGATCAGAGATGCTAACGGCTCAGAAATTGAAGTGGGGGGACCTATTTAATGTATGTGTCTATCTCTGGTCTAGTATAATATATATATTACATGATTTAAATAATTAAAATAACTATTTATATTGTTTATATGAGCAAATTACTCAATTTATTAAATAATAAAGTACATTTTACTTTTCAAATGTTACTAGAGGCTCTAGGCCATACGACCACTAACATACTTCCGTCTCGTATTTTTATTCTTGTTTATTTTTAAATTATATTAATTTGTTTAGAGATGTGCCGGATGAGAGTATGTTACCATTATATCAAAGAGTTGTTGCGTGTGTGCTCGATTAATTCATGGAATATGACGACTGAACTTTAAAAATTTACTCTTGATTGTATTCTAGCATAAGATATTTGTTAAATTATTGTTATTAAGTTATTGAATATTGGTTTAAAATAGAATCTCATTAGAATTAGTGTTTGACATATACATGCTTCAAGTACTCTTTAACAAACAATGGGATGCCTATTTGTATAGAGAATATCGGTAGATGAGTAGTGTATTTGTTTAGCTGATTCAATGCTTTCCCGAGTAACCCCAGGGGTTGTTCTTTGCCCAATTCCACTGATCCCTGCACATCTCCTCCACACCATATTTGGCCTTCCAACCGAGTTCTCTCTCTGCTTTCTCTGTAGATGCATAAACCTCTATAGCATCTCCTGGCCTTCTCGGACACAATTTCAATGCGATTTTCTTACCAGAAGCTTTATTAAATGCGTCAACCATTTCAAACACAGACGTACCACGACCGGTTCCTAAATTGTAAGACGTACAACCTATGTTTTTTGTTGTAAAAAGCTTTCTCAGAGCAGCAATGTGACCATCTGCTAAGTCCATCACGTGGATATAGTCCCGTACCGCAGAGCCATCCCTTGTAGGATAATCATGACCATATACATTGAGCTCGGGTAATCTTCCAACGGCTACTTGCTGTATATAAGGCATGAGGTTATTTGGGATGCCTCTAGGATCTTCACCCAGTTTACCACTTTCATGTGCCCCAACTGGATTAAAGTATCTCAGTAAAATGATTCTCCATTCCGGCTCAGCTTTTGAAATATCTCGTGCGATTTCTTCAAGAAAAAGCTTCGTCCGTCCATAAGGGTTCGTTGCTTGTAACTCAAAATCCTCCACACATGGCATCTTTTTAGGTTGCCCATAAACAGTTGCAGACGATGAGAAAACCATGTTTTTGCAATTGTGCGTAGCCATTACTTCATAGAGGTTGATGGTGCCAACAAGATTATTATCAAAATAACGACGAGGATTTGAAACACTTTCACCGACTGCTTTTAACCCAGCAAAATGAATGACAGCGTCGAATTTAGATTTTGAGAAAAGTTTCTCCAAATCATCTTTATTCCTGAGATCTCCCAGTGTGAATTCAAGATTCTGTGAAAGGTTTGGACCAACAATTTCACGAACACGGTCCACTGCTTCCATAGCAGAATTATCAAAATTATCAATGATGGAAACATGAAACCCGTCTTTGAGAAGCTGAACAACAGTGTGAGCGCCAATGAAACCGGCCCCGCCGGTTACAAGTATCTTTTGCGATGAAGACGCCATATCTTGGAATAGGTCAGGTAGAGAGAGGACTGAGATTTTGAAGTTTTGAAAAAGTTGATAGATTTAGAATTTGAGTTTTGGATTTTATATAGTAATGAAATATTATCAATTGCTATTTTTGGGTAATGGACAGAAAGTTGCGATCTGGAATGATTTTGTTAGTTTCTAATTTTCTTTCTCTCTGTAATCTGTTTTTGATTTGTTAAATTTGACGTGGAATTAATTTAAGATAGCATTAGTAATTCTGTTTTGTTGGTAGGTTCCATTTTTAGCTTAGATTGGATTGCCAAGTAAGTTTCTTTTCAACCGTGCGTCACCATTAATAGAATATTGTCAAACTCTAATTTTAAGATGGTATGACAAAGACAAACACAAAGAATCATATCGTAAGCTTTCATTATCGTAAATAAATTTTTGATTGTCATTTCAAAATTTAACTCTAATTCAACATGAGTATTTATATTAGTTCAACAACCGTCAAAATTAAAACTAAATCAATTACTTGTGAGTATTACACTCGTTTGATTAAAGTTTTTATTGGAATTATTGCAGCTGAATTGATATCTGACGACGATAGATCGGTAAGTCAACTTTATTGCCCGTCGCATGTAATTTTAATTTGCAGAGTTTAACAAACCTCCAACTCCAAGTACTTAAAATCTTATACAATGCAACTTGTTCTTTTGCGGTTTGCTGGCGAAGATGAAAGCAATGTTGATGAAGGAATGTTATGTAAGTGAATCAGCTGCATCTCTACTTTAGTTACAATGATTCTTTCAATTGCTTACCAAAATGATATTTTGGGTAGTGTGTCGAACATATACTTTATCAGCAAGGCCGTCTTTGGAATCTGAAAACAGTTTTTATCTTGTTTGATTACTTGGCAGTAATTCTAGTAAGGTTTCTTTGATTTGAATGCTGGTCGCATCACAATCTAACCTCTTTTATTGAAAAATATGTTTTCTGAAATTATACAATACAATCTTGACATCCATTATTGTTTATTTATATACTGTACATTCTTAGTTAATCATATTAATTGTTGATCATTCAAGATGTTTGATATTTATCATAATTATCTTAAAAGTTATGTTGATGAATGGTTGTTACCAATTTAACAGTTAAACATCTTTTTGCAATTGAAAATTGTTTCATAATTTGTCATTCAAATAACAAATAATTTGGTCTTGCAGATGAAAATTGAAAATAAAAATCCATCCTCCTTTATGTTTTTCCTAGCTTTCTTGCATTATCACTAAAAATCGGTATGAATAAAAAACGTTTTTTTTTAAAATTAATTTGATAATATATATATATATATATATATATATATATATATATATATATATATATATATGATTGTTTGACATGTTTTTCAAACGAAAAAAATTAAGAAGCTAGAAACACAAATGATGTATATTCTGGTTTGTTTTCTCCATCTGAATGGTATATCTAGTCCTTTTTTAGAGGATTTTTTTTGTTATCTATCAAGATTTTTAATTACAAGCCTCACACCAAGATTATTCACAATGAACACTTAATACTCATACTCTTTACAATGAACACTTAATATTCAAACAAGAAAGTACACCACTTTTTTATTTTATATCATCTTTCACCAAACACCGGTGAATTAAGAATCACACAAATTCTTAAAACATGAAGAATAATAATTTATAGGCCAAAGAATCCCAAACCTAACATGAAAATATAATCCTTATCAATATTATTTTTAAGAACAATATCACTTTAAAGCTCAGGACTTTCGAGTTTCAGAATGTTTGATAAAATTTTCAATAGTCAAAATTTTAAATAACCACTTATAAATGTGTAAATTTCTTATGTAAAAGTTAAAACTGTTTAGAAATTAAACAAGAATTTATAGACTTTAAGAAGACACCATGAATCATTATTATACTCTGAAGAGGTATCATGAACCACTGCACAACTTGAATAATGCATAAAAAGACATTAGTTCGTGAAAAAATAGGTTGTCAGGTTGATGTAATCGATTACATGCTTTTAATGTGAGAAAAAAATACATATGTGTTTTTGATATTTAAGGTCCTTTCGTTTTTCTTATTTGTTGATATAGTTGTATTTATAAAAATTCAACCAAGATTATAAGAGACACCTTCTTCACAATCTCCATCTTTTTGATGATGAAAAACCATATCGTTTGATAGTTTTTGTTTAGCATTTGATACTGATGACTTCTCGATAAGTGTACCGATGATTTCGCAGTAGTAAAAAGATCGAATCCACAGGGACTACCTTCAAGCAAGACAATATGTGTGTAATATATAGAAAATTAGTAAGAAGGCGTTTTCGAGTTTCAGTGAGAAAAGTAAATAAACGATTAAACAATATCATAAAAGAGGTTAGATTGTTTTCTATAATCCCCTATTTCTCTATTGTTGATGTTTGATGCCATGTATGAATGATTTTATCACCATAACACCACAACGAATTAACAAAACCATTATAGTCGACCCCTCACGAAATAACTCACTAACCACTACTCGGAGTTTTCTATCTCTAGTCCACCAGCGTAAGCATGGTTAGACGATGTATAAAACGTTAATTTCCTATGCCTCTACTCGGGGTCTCCTATTTCTATTCAACCAACATAATTACAACAATTTCCCTAGGTTTACCACATAGACTAATGGTCATTATTCCCTATATGCCCAAAATCAGATTAAAAGAGTATCTCATATAAAAATCATTATGAACAAGAAGCAATTGAATGACATTATAGATCAAAAGGTTCATACAATGGTTAAATCAACATAGAATCCAACAATATAGAAATATATGTGAGTGCGACTTCTGTTAGATATGTTTTGTATGATGTTAAAATTACGATACTTTAGCATTAATGTATGTTGGACGGTGTCCTCAGATTCTTTATGTGCATCATAGCATTAGGAAGCATATAAGTATTTGGAAACAACTTAGAAAAGGTCTTGCACGTGAAAATTGAAAATAAAAATCCATCCTCCTTTATGTTTTCCCTAGCTTTCTTGCACTATCATTAAAAATAGGCACGAATAAAAAAAGTTTTTTAATTAATTTGATAACATATATATAATTGTTTGACATGGTTTTTAAACGAAAAAATATAAGAAGCTAGATTTTTTTTTATTTAAGTGCTTATTTATGATAATTTATTTTAGTGGAGGTTGTGAAGTTATAATTAATCCAAAAATAATAATGAGTAAAATGTGGAATATAAAATGTAAGGGAGAAGAGAAACACAAATGATATATATTATGGTTTGCTTTCTTCCACTGAATGGTATATCTAGCTCCTTTTTTTTATTAGAGAAATTTTCACTAAGTATCAAGATTTTTAATTACAAGCCTCATATCAAGACTCTGAACAATGAACACTTAATACCCTGACTCTTCACAATGAAAACTTAATACCCAAGCAAGAAAGCACACCACTTTCTATTTTATATCACCTTTCACCAAACACCGATGAATTAAGAATCACACTAATTCTTAAGAGATGAAGAATAATCTTTTATAGGTTGAAAAATTCCAAACCTAACATGAAAATATAATCCTTAACAATATTACTTTTCAGAATAATATCACTTTAAGACTCAGAACTTTCGGGTTCCAGAGTGTTTGATAAAATTTTCAATACTCGAAATTTGAATCACCACTTATAAATGTATCAAGATTTTTAATTACAATCTTCACATCAAGACTCTTCACAATAAACACTTAATACTCAAACAAGAACGCACACCACTTTCTATTTTACATCATCTTTCACGACGCACTATGATGAGTTAAGAATCACACTAATTCTTAAGAAATGAAGAATAATCTTTTATAGACCGAAGAATCCAAAATCTAACATTAAAATATAATCCTTATCAATATTACTTTTCAGAACAATATCATTTTAAGGCTCAAAACTTTCAGATTTCAGAATGTTTGATAAAATTTTCAATACTTGAAAATTTGAATAACCACTTATAAATGTGTAAATTTCTTATGTAAATTTTTTTTTTAGAAATTAAACAAGGATTTATAGACTTTAAGAAGGCACCATGAATCATTATAACGCTTTGAAGAGGCATCATAAACCACTACACAACTTGAACAATGCATAAAAAGACACTTGTTCATGAAAAAAATAGGTTGCCAGGTTGATGTAATTGATTACATGCTTTTAATGTGAGAAAAAAAATACATATCCAACATCATGTAATCGATTAAATATATATGGTAATCGATTACCATTGTGTTTTTTTACCGCTTTTATGTTGAAAACAAGTTGCACCAACATGCAATTGATTACATATGTATGGTAATCAATTACCATAATGGTTTTTATCTTCTCTTTTTGTATGTTGGGAACAAGTTGTTTTTTGATTTTGCAAGTTTTTATAAGCTTTGAAGTGATATTTGAACTTAAAAGGTAATCTATCAAATGTAAAGACAAATACTTTAAAGATTTTTGATTTTAACTAATGAGTTGTTCATTTTGTGCTTTGATATTTAAGGTCTTTACCTTTTTCTTCTTTGTTGATATCGTTGTATTTATAAAAATTCAACTAAGGTTATATGAGAGATCTTCTTCACAATCTCCCCCTTTTTTATGATAACAAACTACATCATTTGATAGTTTTTATTTAGCATTTAATACTTCCCCTTATCTTGTTTAGCATTTGATATCTTCCCATTTATTTTTCAATTAAAACTTTAGTGTCCTGAAATAAGATAAACAAAAAAAAACATGCATACCTTTTCTGCCCCTTTTAACATTATAAAAAAAACAATAATAATTCATGTGTCATCCAACAAACATAGCATAAAGACATAGAGAAAACACATATGATAGTTAATGAAACAATCATAGGACAACCAAAAAATAATTCAGATAGACAATGCAAATAACGACGAAAACCACAAACATAAACAAGTCATAAAGCATGCAGCTAAGACATAAGTGCCAAACGAGCAACTAAAATCATCATCATCCTCCTGAAATACGTCTAGTTCATTTAGCATTTGTGAGATACCATCCATATCCTGACGAAGTCCATCAAATTGTTGAGTTATAAACCTTCAAATGCTAAGTAACTCATCCATAATCATTTAGTTTGTAGGCCCACCTTCAAGCGCAAAAGTAGATGCTGAGGAAGAAAATGGAGAAGAATCATATATAGACGAATTTAGTTCACTCTTATGTTTGAGGTAGTAATCAACATGATCCCTTATTATATCCATTTTGTTAATAACATCGACTTCAACTCGATGATCACGAGTGTCCATCTCTGTCTTTAGTCCCCCACTTGTATCGACATGATAGTACTTAAAGAGACGAGTCATAAGATATGCATATGGTAAATCACATTCTCAATCTTTTTGAAGCAGCAAATGCTTGCATGACAAGATAGATAGATTGAAGTTCTAGGTCATTGAATTGAGTATGATTTGAATTCTTTGGAGGAAGGATATATCATAAACTCTAAAAGTGAACACTATCAAAACTATTAGAAAATCCTAATACTCTAAAGCTGAGGAGAAGATAAAACGCTAGCTATAAAAAGTAAAGACTTTTTCATTTCTTTAATACCTTCAAATGTACCAAAGACAGGACATATGTAATACTAATAGGGATAAATAAAGTAAAATACTCAAACATCTAAATTAATTGCAACACCATTAACCCATGAAAACAATTTACTACCCATTTCTTTCCGATTACAATATAAAACATGAACCGACTCAGAAGCAAAATCACCAAGTTCTTGAAAAGTTAAAATTATAGAGTCTAAAGTTTTCGCTCAACAAACTTTCGTCTGTTCCGTTGCTGGAAACAGAGATGAGAAGATGACAAATGTTACTGTCTTTTTTCTCTTTCATTTTATTTATTTTTTGGCTGCACTCTCAAACTTTTCTATGAAGAAAAGCTATTATTGTTAGGTATGAGAAAAAACCTTGCATATTATTCAATAGATACTATGCTGTTATATAGCCAATAGTCTGTTACAGAAACAACCAAAGCTAAAAAATAGCCACTACTGACATAAACTAAAAGAGTTATTCAATGTAAACCAACTAACCTATAAAGTAGGACGTTATTCCTACGTAGCATATCTGACCCTAAATACTAGGAAAAACAACCTAGCTGATCTTTTCATACTCCCCCTTAAGCTAATATTGTGAAATACATTAGCTTACTAGTGCAATGTCACACATTCCTAGTGAAGTTCTAAGCTTTTGAAATGCATCTGCTTTCAACGACTTAGTCATGATATCTGCAACTTGATCAACACTTGCACAATGGACTAAAGAGATAACTCCTTCTTCGGACAAGTTTCTTAAGAAGTGAAACCGAACATCAATGTGTTTGCTGCGTCCATGCATAACTGGGTTTTTGGACAGCTTGATGGTGGAACTATTATCACAATTTATGCTTATGCAATCCCTTTCTTCATGACCGAGAACCATAAGTATCCTCTTCATCCAAATAGCTTGACAAGCACAAACAGTTGTTGCTACAAATTCTGCTTCTATAGTAGAAAGTGTGATTATAGGTTGTTTCTTTGAGCTCCACGCAACAGCTCCTAAAGTGAGTAGAAAAGTGTACCCACTTGTACTCTTTCTGTCTTCTGCATCACCAGCATAATCACTGTCCTTATAGGCCTTCAACTCCTTACCTTGACTGCTCATTTTGTAAAATATTCCCAGATTCATAGTTCCTTTCAAATATCTTAGAACTCTTTTGGCAACTTGTAAATGAAGTTCTGTAGGCTTTGCCATATATCTGCTCAACAAACTAGTTGCATACATCAAACCATGCCTGGTGGATGTAAGGTACATGAGACTTCCTACAATCTGCTTGTAGTAAGTTTCATCTACTGGGTCACCCTCTGCATCACTATTAATTTGCATGCCTCATACAGTAGGATTGTTGACAGAATTGCTCTATAGCATTCCAAATCTTCTTAAAACCTCTTCTTCATAACGTCTCTGACATATGAAAATTCCTTCCTTCTTTTGCAAGACTTCAATTCCTAAGAAGTAGCTCATACATCCCAAGTCTGACATATCAAACTCCCTCATCATGGAGGCCTTGAATTCCAACATTAAATTCTCATCATCGCCAATGAATATTAAGTCATCAACATAGACACTGACAATAATGATTTTACCTTCTTTGCTTCTCTTGGTGAAGAGAGTTTGTTCATAGTCACAGCCTTGGAAACCTTCCTTGATAAAATGAGCTTTGATGCGACTAAACCAAGCTCTTGGAGCTTGTTTTAATCCATACAATGCTTTGTGTAGCTGATACACCAAATGCTCATTCCCTTTTTTCTCATAGCCTCTTGGTTGATCAACAAAAACTTGTTCACTCAACTGACCATGTAAGAAAGCAGACTTTACATCTAATTGGAAGATCTTCCATCCTTTCTGAGTTGCTGTAGCTATCACCATTCTCACAGTGTCAAGCCGAGCTTCTGGAGCAAACACTTCAGAGTAGTCTATTCCCTGCTTCTGAGGGTATCCTTTCGCCACTAAACGAGCTTTATGCTTTATGATCTTGCCATTTTCATCTCTCATAGTCTTGAAAACCCACTTGACTCCAATCTTCTTGACGCCTTTTGGTAGTTCAGATAGTGTCCATGTGTTGTTCTTCTCAATGGAATTTATTTCATTATCCATGGCTTTCCTCCATTTTTGTTCTTTCACTGCATCTTCAAAATGAATTGGATCTTCGGTTCCCGCGTCTTGGACCATGTTAACTTCATCATCATCAGATAAAGAATCTCCACTTACAAAATCATTCAAATATATAGGAGCTCTTCTTACTCTAGGAGTTCTTCTTTCTCTCCCTTGAACTATATCCCTCTCAATTTGGTCTCCTGAAAACTCTATTTCTTCTCCACTTTTACTTTCCGTGACTACCTCCCCATTGCCAGGACTTACTTCTCCGTCTTCCTCATTTCCATCTCTCACTTCTCCACTTCCCTCAGCTTGTGTTTTCTCTCCCCATTCTAAATCTATACCAACTTGTGTTTCATATTTTTTTCCCAAACCCATTTCTCATCTTCTTGAAAGACCACATCTAGACTTATTATAATTTTGTTTGTGATGACATTGAAAAGTCTATATCCCTTAGTATTTTCACTCACCCCTAAGAAAATGCAAACTGAACTTTTGTTGTCTAGTTTACCTCGTTTGGCGTCTGGAATATGAGCATGAGCAAGGCAGCCCCAAACTCTGAAATGATCCACATATGGTTTGATTCCGCTCTATGCTTCTTGAGGCGTTACATCTTTAACTGCCAAGGTGGGGCAGCGGTTGAGAACATGGAAAGTCCAATCTACTGCTTCGGGCCAGAATGATTTTGGAATTCCTTTTGCTGATAGTAATGCTCGCACCATATTCATGACTGTCCTGTTTTTTCTCTCCGCAACGCCATTTTGTTGGGGTGTGTAGGCATTTGTAAGTTGCCTTCGAATTTCGTTCTCTTCGCAGAAGTGGACAAAGTTTGTTGAAGTATATTCACCCCCTCTGTCTGTACGAAGACACTTGAGCATCATACCTGCTTCTTTCTCAACCATACTCTTGAATATTTTGAAACAGTTCAGAGTATCCGATTTTTCGGCTAGCAAATAAGCCCATGCTTTTCGACTATAGTCATCAATGAAACTTAAGAAGTACCTCTTCCCACTGTTGGAGATGGGAGATATGGGACCACAAATTTCGGAATGAACGAGCTCCACGGGCTGAGTTGATCTCGATGAACACTGCTTTGGAATGGAGTTTCTTGTTTGCTTTCCATTCAAGCAATCCACACATGTGACAGTTGAGGCTGGGAACCTTGGAAGACCATGAACCATGTCTTTGTTCTGCAGCGTGTGTAAGCCCTTATAACTGAGATGACCATAGCGTTCATGCCGGAGTTTTGACAGATCAGCTCCATTTGTATTGAGACAAGTCACCTCCGTATTCTTTTCTTCTCATGTTCCACGTGTTTCTGGTGGTTCGGACAGGATAGTGAACATTCTGTTTGCACTCATGATAAATTTCACAATCAATCCTCTTTGAGGATGATATATACTGCATGCTTCTTCTTGAAACAACACTGCCAAACCTTTTTCCTGGAGCTGGCCGACGCTCAACAAGTTGTTCTTAAGTTCAGGTACAAAATAAACATCCCCAACGATGTACAAGATTTCTCCTAGCATTAGTTTGACAACACCTTTTCCAGCTACTTCCATTTTATTATTGTTTCCAAGTTTGACAGAATGAGAGAAAGTCATATCCAAACTTGAAAACATACCTTTGTTATTACACATATGATTTGAGCATCCTGAATCCACAAACCATATATCTTTCCTCTTTATCTCACCCACATATGCCATGAGCAGGAGATCATCTTCTTCCAGCTCTACATAATTTGCTTCTCTGTTCCACATAGGACATTCATATTGGAAATATCCTAATTTATGGCAATTGAAGCATTCGACAGTTGCTTTATTGACGCTGAATCTTCCTCTACCTCGACCACGCCCTCGAGGTGAACCTCTACGTCTGCCTCTCGCAAAAATTGTTCTTCCTTCCACTTTAAGAGCATGGTCTTCATCTTCTCTGTTGACTTTGGGTCGGTTGAACTTTTGTTCATGCATTACTAATGAACTTTGTAGTTCATCAATGTAGATGTCATCTGCGTCCTTTGATTCTTCAATAGACACCACCACATAAGTAAATTGGTCTGTTAGAGTCTGTAAGATCTTCTCCACGACCTTTGAATCCGGCATATCGTCTCCATTGTTGCGTAATTTGTTTGATACCACCATTACTCTTGCAAAGTAGTCAGTGATAGTCTCTCCTTTCTTCATTTCGAGGATTTCAAATTCTCTTCGCAAAGCATTTCGCAGAGATTTCTTCACTTTCTCATTTCCTCTGAACTTCTTTTTCAATGATTCCCACACGATTTTGGATGTGCTTCGATCCAAAATCTGCTTAAACACATTTCTGTCTATTGCTTGGTAGAGGTAATGTTTTACCTGGTGATCTTTGATTAGCACAGATTCCTCGGTTGGTTTTTCAAAACCAGTTTCCACCAGATTCCAGACACCCTTTGCCCTCAATAGATTTTCCATTAGTTCGCTCCAATGATCATAATGACCATCAAAATGGGGAATTTTGGTAAGTGTTTTATCGTCACTCATTCTCTCGGTTTTAATTCTCATAGGCTACTGCAGCAGTTTAGTTCGCTCTCTCTGATACCATATGTTAGGTATGAGAAAAAACCTTGCATATTATTCAATAGATATTAGGTTGTCATATAGTCAATAGTCTTTTACAGAAACAACCAAAGCTAAAAAATAGCCACTACTAACATAAACTAAAAGAGTTATTCAATGAAAACCAACTAACCTATAAAGTAGGACCTTATTCCTACGTAGCATATCTGGCCCTAAATACTAGGAAAAACAACCTAGCTGATCTTTTCAATTATTACTTGCACTGTTGCTTTGTTTTAGCCTTGCCCCATTTCAATTTTATGTTACTATTGTCTTTGCTACCTTCGTTTCAACCATCAAAATCATAGCTTTGTAATAGCGAAGAAGAAACAAATGAAATTTTATGATATCTTGTTGACTCATTTGTTTGTAAACCCTGTGAAGTTTCAATATTCATAGTCATTTAAACAGTTTGTGTTTATTAGGCAATTGAATGTTGGTTTTTAAATCGCGGAATTTGATATATCTCTATGAATCACATTCAAAGACTACTGTTAGGGTTTCAATTATGGTTACATTGCAGAGACGTTAGAAACCTTTGATGTCGCGGCTTAGATTGTAGGTTAACAACCACTACAACAAAAATGGGTTTAGGCAACAACGAAAAACCGCCCCTTAAAGGTATAAAACCGTTGCTTAATGCTTTAGGGGACGGTTTATCAAGCGTGGAATAAACAGCCGTTGCTTATTCCATTAGAGCGCGGTTTTTTGATTTCTACCTACGGATTCTGAACACCATCGCCTTAAATATCAAAGTCCATGGTTTTAGTTGAACTTTTAAGCTGCGGTTTTCAAGTAACAACATAAAATAACTGTCCCCTAAACGTGTGAAAAGGCAACCGTTATTAATAACCAACAGATGTAAACCGTAGCTTAATCTATAATTTAATTTACACAACACACATAACCGCGCCTAAAATAAAGGAATATACTACGGTTTTTGATAAGCAACGCATAAAAAGCGTTGTCTATAGATTGAAAAACAAATCAAATTTATATATAACGTTAGACTTTGAAAGACATAATTAGTATAACATTTTCCTGTTGTGCACTTTAGACTTTGAAAGATATAATTAGTATAGAATTTTCCTGTTCATTTATATGGTGATACATTTATGATCATATACCTTCACATTATTCTAATAGATTATTTTTCAATATTATTAGAAGAAACACATTTATAAATTGAAAACATATATAAATATGAAGTATTAATAAGATGAAGTGTAATCAACTCTTTGAAATTCAAAAAAATACAAATATTTTCAAAATAAATCCAAGCAATATAAGTTATAGCTAGTTGGCTTATGTAACTCCATAAAACAAAACATAATCGTCAATATTTAAATCAATGGCGGTCTTTATCATATTCATTGTGTTGAGGTCCATGAGAATCATCATCTTGAAAACCATCATATTGAAGATCATTATCATCTTGATCATATTGAAGATCATCATCATCTTGATCATATTGAAGATCATCATCATCTTGATTATATTGAAGATTATCGTCATCTTGAAGATCATCATCTTGTTCATCTTGAGGATCATCTTTGTTTCTAACCTATAAATATGAAGAATTTCTTTTATATATTATTCAATAACAAAGTTAGTACAATAATCAAAGCGGCATATGCAAGGCTTCAAATGACTCAACATCCATGCAATAATGATTCAATCCAAACGATCGATAGTTATATATTACTCACTAACGAACTTTGCACGCTTAGAATTCAAACTCGAATCTTTGAAATTTATACATGAATCTTACCATCTAAACCATTATACAATGTTAATTTTTAAAAAACATAATGAAAATGTGCATGGTAATATATGTTCACAATGTTCAACCTAGCTAGCATGAATATATATTAACTTAATGAGTAAGTTATAATTGGAATTATTGCATGTTTAAAATATTAAACGACTATAAAATAACAACTTATTGCACTTAATGTAATTTTAATTTGCAGAGTTTAACAAACCTCCAACTCCAAGTACTTAAAATCTTATACAATGCAACTTGTTCTTTTGCGGTTTGCTGGCGAAGATGAAAGCAATGTTGATGAAGGAATGTTATGTAAGTGAATCAGCTGCATCTCTACTTTAGTTACAATGATTCTTTCAATTGCTTACCAAAATGATATTTTGGGTAGTGTGTCGAACATATACTTTATCAGCAAGGCCGTCTTTGGAATCTGAAAACAGTTTTTATCTTGTTTGATTACTTGGCAGTAATTCTAGTAAGGTTTCTTTGATTTGAATGCTGGTCGCATCACAATCTAACCTCTTTTATTGAAAAATATGTTTTCTGAAATTATACAATACAATCTTGACATCCATTATTGTTTATTTATATACTGTACATTCTTAGTTAATCATATTAATTGTTGATCATTCAAGATGTTTGATATTTATCATAATTATCTTAAAAGTTATGTTGATGAATGGTTGTTACCAATTTAACAGTTAAACATCTTTTTGCAATTGAAAATTGTTTCATAATTTGTCATTCAAATAACAAATAATTTGGTCTTGCAGATGAAAATTGAAAATAAAAATCCATCCTCCTTTATGTTTTTCCTAGCTTTCTTGCACTATCACTAAAAATCGGTATGAATAAAAAACGTTTTTTTTTAAATTAATTTGATAATATATATATATATATATATATATATATATATATATATATATATATATGATTGTTTGACATGTTTTTTAAACGAAAAAAATTAAGAAGCTAGAAACACAAATGATGTATATTCTGGTTTGTTTTCTCCATCTGAATGGTATATCTAGTCCTTTTTTAGAGGATTTTTTTTGTTATCTATCAAGATTTTAATTACAAGCCTCACACCAAGATTATTCACAATGAACACTTAATACTCATACTCTTTACAATGAACACTTAATATTCAAACAAGAAAGTACACCACTTTTTTATTTTATATCATCTTTCACCAAACACCGGTGAATTAAGAATCACACAAATTCTTAAAACATGAAGAATAATAATTTATAGGCCAAAGAATCCCAAACCTAACATGAAAATATAATCCTTATCAATATTATTTTTAAGAACAATATCACTTTAAAGCTCAGGACTTTCGAGTTTCAGAATGTTTGATAAAATTTTCAATAGTCAAAATTTGAATAACCACTTATAAATGTGTAAATTTCTTATGTAAAAGTTAAAACTGTTTAGAAATTAAACAAGAATTTATAGACTTTAAGAAGACACCATGAATCATTATTATACTCTGAAGAGGTATCATGAACCACTGCACAACTTGAATAATGCATAAAAAGACATTAGTTCGTGAAAAAATAGGTTGTCAGGTTGATGTAATCGATTACATGCTTTTAATGTGAGAAAAAAAATACATATGTGTTTTTGATATTTAAGGTCCTTTCGTTTTTCTTATTTGTTGATATGGTTGTATTTATAAAAATTCAACCAAGATTATAAGAGACACCTTCTTCACAATCTCCATCTTTTTGATGATGAAAAACCATATCGTTTGATAGTTTTTGTTTAGCATTTGATACTGATGACTTCTCGATAAGTGTACCGATGATTTCGCAGTAGTAAAAAGATCGAATCCACAGGGACTACCTTCAAGCAAGACAATATGTGTGTAATATATAGAAAATTAGTAAGAAGGCGTTTTCGAGTTTCAGTGAGAAAAGTAAATAAACGATTAAACAATATCATAAAAGAGGTTAGATTGTTTTCTATAATCCCCTATTTCTCTATTGTTGATGTTTGATGCCATGTATGAATGATTTTATCACCATAACACCACAACGAATTAACAAAACCATTATAGTCGACCCCTCACGAAATAACTCACTAACCACTACTCGGAGTTTTCTATCTCTAGTCCACCAGCGTAAGCATGGTTAGACGATGTATAAAACGTTAATTTCCTATGCCTCTACTCGGGGTCTCCTATTTCTATTCAACCAACATAATTACAACAATTTCCCTAGGTTTACCACATAGACTAATGGTCATTATTCCCTATATGCCCAAAATCAGATTAAAAGAGTATCTCATATAAAAATCATTATGAACAAGAAGCAATTGAATGACATTATAGATCAAAAGGTTCATACAATGGTTAAATCAACATAGAATCCAACAATATAGAAATATATGTGAGTGCGACTTCTGTTAGATATGTTTTGCATGATGTTAAAATTACGATACTTTAGCATTAATGTATGTTGGACGGTGTCCTCAGATTCTTTATGTGCATCATAGCATTAGGAAGCATATAAGTATTTGGAAACAACTTAGAAAAGGTCTTGCACGTGAAAATTGAAAATAAAAATCCATCTTCCTTTATGTTTTCCCTAGCTTTCTTGCACTATCATTAAAAATAGGCACGAATAAAAAAAGTTTTTTAATTAATTTGATAACATATATATAATTGTTTGACATGGTTTTTAAACGAAAAAATATAAGAAGCTAGATTTTTTTTATTTAAGTGCTTATTTATGATAATTTATTTTAGTGGAGGTTGTGAAGTTATAATTAATCCAAAAATAATAATGAGTAAAATGTGGAATATAAAATGTAAGGGAGAAGAGAAACACAAATGATATATATTATGGTTTGCTTTCTTCCACTGAATGGTATATCTAGCTCCTTTTTTTATTAGAGAAATTTTCACTAAGTATCAAGATTTTTAATTACAAGCCTCATATCAAGACTCTGAACAATGAACACTTAATACCCTGACTCTTCACAATGAAAACTTAATACCCAAGCAAGAAAGCACACCACTTTCTATTTTATATCACCTTTCACCAAACACCGATGAATTAAGAATCACACTAATTCTTAAGAGATGAAGAATAATCTTTTATAGGTTGAAAAATTCCAAACCTAACATGAAAATATAATCCTTAACAATATTACTTTTCAGAATAATATCACTTTAAGACTCAGAACTTTCGGGTTCCAGAGTGTTTGATAAAATTTTCAATACTCGAAATTTGAATCACCACTTATAAATGTATCAAGATTTTTAATTACAATCTTCACATCAAGACTCTTCACAATAAACACTCAATACTCAAACAAGAACGCACACCACTTTCTATTTTACATCATCTTTCACGACGCACTATGATGAGTTAAGAATCACACTAATTCTTAAGAAATGAAGAATAATCTTTTATAGACCGAAGAATCCAAAATCTAACATTAAAATATAATCCTTATCAATATTACTTTTCAGAACAATATCATTTTAAGGCTCAAAACTTTCAGATTTCAGAATGTTTGATAAAATTTTCAATACTTGAAAATTTGAATAACCAATTATAAATGTGTAAATTTCTTATGTAAAATTTAAATTTTTTTAGAAATTAAACAAGGATTTATAGACTTTAAGAAGGCACCATGAATCATTATAACACTTTGAAGAGGCATCATAAACCACTGCACAACTTGAACAATGCATAAAAAGACACTTGTTCATGAAAAAAATAGGTTGCCAGGTTGATGTAATCGATTACATGCTTTTAATGTGAGAAAAAAAATACATATCCAACATCATGTAATCGATTAAATATATATGGTAATCGATTACCATTGTGTTTTTTTACCGCTTTTATGTTGAAAACAAGTTGCACCAACATGCAATTGATTACATATGTATGGTAATCAATTACCATAATGGTTTTTATCTTCTCTTTTTGTATGTTGGGAACAAGTTGTTTTTTGATTTTGCAAGGTTTTATAAGCTTTGAAGTGATATTTGAACTTAAAAGGTAATCTATCAAATGTAAAGACAAATACTTTAAAGATTTTTGATTTTAACTAATGAGTTTTTCATTTTGTGCTTTGATATTTAAGGTCTTTACCTTTTTCTTCTTTGTTGATATCGTTGTATTTATAAAAATTCAACTAAGGTTATATGAGAGATCTTCTTCACAATCTCCCCCTTTTTTATGATAACAAACTACATCATTTGATAGTTTTTATTTAGCATTTAATACTTCCCCTTATCTTGTTTAGCATTTGATATCTTCCCATTTATTTTTCAATTAAAACTTTAGTGTCCTGAAATAAGATAAACAAAAAAAAACATGCATACCTTTTCTGCCCCTTTTAACATTATAAAAAAAAACAATAATAATTCATGTGTCATCCAACAAACATAGCATAAAGACATAGAGAAAACACATATGATAGTTAATGAAACAATCATAGGACAACCAAAAAATAATTCAGATAGACAATGCAAATAACGACGAAAACCACAAACATAAACAAGTCATAAAGCATGCAGCTAAGACATAAGTGCTAAACGAGCAACTAAAATCATCATCATCCTCCTGAAATACGTCTAGTTCATTTAGCATTTGTGAGATACCATCCATATCCTGACGAAGTCCATCAAATTGTTGAGTTATAAACCTTCAAATGCTAAGTAACTCATCCATAATCATTTAGTTTGTAGGCCCACCTTCAAGCGCAAAAGTAGATGCTGAGGAAGAAAATGGAGAAGAATCATATATAGACGAATTTAGTTCACTCTTATGTTTGAGGTAGTAATCAACATGATCCCTTATTATATCCATTTTGTTAATAACATCGACTTCAACTCGATGATCACGAGTGTCCATCTCTGTCTTTAGTCCCCCACTTGTATCGACATGATAGTACTTAAAGAGACGAGTCATAAGATATGCATATGGTAAATCACATTCTCAATCTTTTTGAAGCAGCAAATGCTTGCATGACAAGATAGATAGATTGAAGTTCTAGGTCATTGAATTGAGTATGATTTGAATTCTTTGGAGGAAGGATATATCATAAACTCTAAAAGTGAACACTATCAAAACTATTAGAAAATCCTAATACTCTAAAGCTGAGGAGAAGATAAAACGCTAGCTATAAAAAGTAAAGACTTTTTCATTTCTTTAATACCTTCAAATGTACCAAAGACAGGACATATGTAATACTAATAGGGATAAATAAAGTAAAATACTCAAACATCTAAATTAATTGCAACACCATTAACCCATGAAAACAATTTACTACCCATTTCTTTCCGATTACAATATAAAACATGAACCGACTCAGAAGCAAAATCACCAAGTTCTTGAAAAGTTAAAATTATAGAGTCTAAAGTTTTCGCTCAACAAACTTTCGTCTGTTCCGTTGCTGGAAACAGAGATGAGAAGATGACAAATGTTACTGTCTTTTTTCTCTTTCATTTTATTTATTTTTTGGCTGCACTCTCAAACTTTTCTATGAAGAAAAGCTATTATTGTTAGGTATGAGAAAAAACCTTGCATATTATTCAATAGATACTATGCTGTTATATAGCCAATAGTCTGTTACAGAAACAACCAAAGCTAAAAAATAGCCACTACTGACATAAACTAAAAGAGTTATTCAATGTAAACCAACTAACCTATAAAGTAGGACGTTATTCCTACGTAGCATATCTGGCCCTAAATACTAGGAAAAACAACCTAGCTGATCTTTTCATACTCCCCCTTAAGCTAATATTGTGAAATACATTAGCTTACTAGTGCAATGTCACACATTCCTAGTGAAGTTCTAAGCTTTTGAAATGCATCTGCTTTCAACGACTTAGTCATGATATCTGCAACTTGATCAACACTTGCACAATGGACTAAAGAGATAACTCCTTCTTCGGACAAGTTTCTTAAGAAGTGAAACCGAACATCAATGTGTTTGCTGCGTCCATGCATAACTGGGTTTTTGGACAGCTTGATGGTGGAACTATTATCACAATTTATGCTTATGCAATCCCTTTCTTCATGACCGAGAACCATAAGTATCCTCTTCATCCAAATAGCTTGACAAGCACAAACAGTTGTTGCTACAAATTCTGCTTCTATAGTAGAAAGTGTGATTATAGGTTGTTTCTTTGAGCTCCACGCAACAGCTCCTAAAGTGAGTAGAAAAGTGTACCCACTTGTACTCTTTCTGTCTTCTGCATCACCAGCATAATCACTGTCCTTATAGGCCTTCAACTCCTTACCTTGACTGCTCATTTTGTAAAATATTCCCAGATTCATAGTTCCTTTCAAATATCTTAGAACTCTTTTGGCAACTTGTAAATGAAGTTCTGTAGGCTTTGCCATATATCTGCTCAACAAACTAGTTGCATACATCAAACCATGCCTGGTGGATGTAAGGTACATGAGACTTCCTACAATCTGCTTGTAGTAAGTTTCATCTACTGGGTCACCCTCTGCATCACTATTAATTTGCATGCCTCATACAGTAGGATTGTTGACAGAATTGCTCTATAGCATTCCAAATCTTCTTAAAACCTCTTCTTCATAACGTCTCTGACATATGAAAATTCCTTCCTTCTTTTGCAAGACTTCAATTCCTAAGAAGTAGCTCATACATCCCAAGTCTGACATATCAAACTCCCTCATCATGGAGGCCTTGAATTCCAACATTAAATTCTCATCATCGCCAATGAATATTAAGTCATCAACATAGACACTGACAATAATGATTTTACCTTCTTTGCTTCTCTTGGTGAAGAGAGTTTGTTCATAGTCACAGCCTTGGAAACCTTCCTTGATAAAATGAGCTTTGATGCGACTAAACCAAGCTCTTGGAGCTTGTTTTAATCCATACAATGCTTTGTGTAGCTGATACACCAAATGCTCATTCCCTTTTTTCTCATAGCCTCTTGGTTGATCAACAAAAACTTGTTCACTCAACTGACCATGTAAGAAAGCAGACTTTACATCTAATTGGAAGATCTTCCATCCTTTCTGAGTTGCTGTAGCTATCACCATTCTCACAGTGTCAAGCCGAGCTTCTGGAGCAAACACTTCAGAGTAGTCTATTCCCTGCTTCTGAGGGTATCCTTTCGCCACTAAACGAGCTTTATGCTTTATGATCTTGCCATTTTCATCTCTCATAGTCTTGAAAACCCACTTGACTCCAATCTTCTTGACGCCTTTTGGTAGTTCAGATAGTGTCCATGTGTTGTTCTTCTCAATGGAATTTATTTCATTATCCATGGCTTTCCTCCATTTTTGTTCTTTCACTGCATCTTCAAAATGAATTGGATCTTCGGTTCCCGCGTCTTGGACCATGTTAACTTCATCATCATCAGATAAAGAATCTCCACTTACAAAATCATTCAAATATATAGGAGCTCTTCTTACTCTAGGAGTTCTTCTTTCTCTCCCTTGAACTATATCCCTCTCAATTTGGTCTCCTGAAAACTCTATTTCTTCTCCACTTTTACTTTCCGTGACTACCTCCCCATTGCCAGGACTTACTTCTCCGTCTTCCTCATTTCCATCTCTCACTTCTCCACTTCCCTCAGCTTGTGTTTTCTCTCCCCATTCTAAATCTATACCAACTTGTGTTTCATATTTTTTTCCCAAACCCATTTCTCATCTTCTTGAAAGACCACATCTAGACTTATTATAATTTTGTTTGTGATGACATTGAAAAGTCTATATCCCTTAGTATTTTCACTCACCCCTAAGAAAATGCAAACTGAACTTTTGTTGTCTAGTTTACCTCGTTTGGCGTCTGGAATATGAGCATGAGCAAGGCAGCCCCAAACTCTGAAATGATCCACATATGGTTTGATTCCGCTCTATGCTTCTTGAGGCGTTACATCTTTAACTGCCAAGGTGGGGCAGCGGTTGAGAACATGGAAAGTCCAATCTACTGCTTCGGGCCAGAATGATTTTGGAATTCCTTTTGCTGATAGTAATGCTCGCACCATATTCATGACTGTCCTGTTTTTTCTCTCCGCAACGCCATTTTGTTGGGGTGTGTAGGCATTTGTAAGTTGCCTTCGAATTTCGTTCTCTTCGCAGAAGTGGACAAAGTTTGTTGAAGTATATTCACCCCCTCTGTCTGTACGAAGACACTTGAGCATCATACCTGCTTCTTTCTCAACCATACTCTTGAATATTTTGAAACAGTTCAGAGTATCCGATTTTTCGGCTAGCAAATAAGCCCATGCTTTTCGACTATAGTCATCAATGAAACTTAAGAAGTACCTCTTCCCACTGTTGGAGATGGGAGATATGGGACCACAAATTTCGGAATGAACGAGCTCCACGGGCTGAGTTGATCTCGATGAACACTGCTTTGGAATGGAGTTTCTTGTTTGCTTTCCATTCAAGCAATCCACACATGTGACAGTTGAGGCTGGGAACCTTGGAAGACCATGAACCATGTCTTTGTTCTGCAGCGTGTGTAAGCCCTTATAACTGAGATGACCATAGCGTTCATGCCGGAGTTTTGACAGATCAGCTCCATTTGTATTGAGACAAGTCACCTCCGTATTCTTTTCTTCTCATGTTCCACGTGTTTCTGGTGGTTCGGACAGGATAGTGAACATTCTGTTTGCACTCATGATAAATTTCACAATCAATCCTCTTTGAGGATGATATATACTGCATGCTTCTTCTTGAAACAACACTGCCAAACCTTTTTCCTGGAGCTGGCCGACGCTCAACAAGTTGTTCTTAAGTTCAGGTACAAAATAAACATCCCCAACGATGTACAAGATTTCTCCTAGCATTAGTTTGACAACACCTTTTCCAGCTACTTCCATTTTATTATTGTTTCCAAGTTTGACAGAATGAGAGAAAGTCATATCCAAACTTGAAAACATACCTTTGTTATTACACATATGATTTGAGCATCCTGAATCCACAAACCATATATCTTTCCTCTTTATCTCACCCACATATGCCATGAGCAGGAGATCATCTTCTTCCAGCTCTACATAATTTGCTTCTCTGTTCCACATAGGACATTCATATTGGAAATATCCTAATTTATGGCAATTGAAGCATTCGACAGTTGCTTTATTGACGCTGAATCTTCCTCTACCTCGACCACGCCCTCGAGGTGAACCTCTACGTCTGCCTCTCGCAAAAATTGTTCTTCCTTCCACTTTAAGAGCATGGTCTTCATCTTCTCTGTTGACTTTGGGTCGGTTGAACTTTTGTTCATGCATTACTAATGAACTTTGTAGTTCATCAATGTAGATGTCATCTGCGTCCTTTGATTCTTCAATAGACACCACCACATAAGTAAATTGGTCTGTTAGAGTCTGTAAGATCTTCTCCACGACCTTTGAATCCGGCATATCGTCTCCATTGTTGCGTAATTTGTTTGATACCACCATTACTCTTGCAAAGTAGTCAGTGATAGTCTCTCCTTTCTTCATTTCGAGGATTTCAAATTCTCTTCGCAAAGCATTTCGCAGAGATTTCTTCACTTTCTCATTTCCTCTGAACTTCTTTTTCAATGATTCCCACACGATTTTGGATGTGCTTCGATCCAAAATCTGCTTAAACACATTTCTGTCTATTGCTTGGTAGAGGTAATGTTTTACCTGGTGATCTTTGATTAGCACAGATTCCTCGGTTGGTTTTTCAAAACCAGTTTCCACCAGATTCCAGACACCCTTTGCCCTCAATAGATTTTCCATTAGTTCGCTCCAATGATCATAATGACCATCAAAATGGGGAATTTTGGTAAGTGTTTTATCGTCACTCATTCTCTCGGTTTTAATTCTCATAGGCTACTGCAGCAGTTTAGTTCGCTCTCTCTGATACCATATGTTAGGTATGAGAAAAAACCTTGCATATTATTCAATAGATATTAGGTTGTCATATAGTCAATAGTCTTTTACAGAAACAACCAAAGCTAAAAAATAGCCACTACTAACATAAACTAAAAGAGTTATTCAATGAAAACCAACTAACCTATAAAGTAGGACCTTATTCCTACGTAGCATATCTGGCCCTAAATACTAGGAAAAACAACCTAGCTGATCTTTTCAATTATTACTTGCACTGTTGCTTTGTTTTAGCCTTGCCCCATTTCAATTTTATGTTACTATTGTCTTTGCTACCTTCGTTTCAACCATCAAAATCATAGCTTTGTAATAGCGAAGAAGAAACAAATGAAATTTTATGATATCTTGTTGACTCATTTGTTTGTAAACCCTGTGAAGTTTCAATATTCATAGTCATTTAAACAGTTTGTGTTTATTAGGCAATTGAATGTTGGTTTTTAAATCGCGGAATTTGATATATCTCTATGAATCACATTCAAAGACTACTGTTAGGGTTTCAATTATGGTTACATTGCAGAGACGTTAGAAACCTTTGATGTCGCGGCTTAGATTGTAGGTTAACAACCACTACAACAAAAATGGGTTTAGGCAACAACGAAAAACCGCCCCTTAAAGGTATAAAACCGTTGCTTAATGCTTTAGGGGACGGTTTATCAAGCGTGGAATAAACAGCCGTTGCTTATTCCATTAGAGCGCGGTTTTTTGATTTCTACCTACGGATTCTGAACACCATCGCCTTAAATATCAAAGTCCATGGTTTTAGTTGAACTTTTAAGCTGCGGTTTTCAAGTAACAACATAAAATAACTGTCCCCTAAACGTGTGAAAAGGCAACCGTTATTAATAACCAACAGATGTAAACCGTAGCTTAATCTATAATTTAATTTACACAACACACATAACCGCGCCTAAAATAAAGGAATATACTACGGTTTTTGATAAGCAACGCATAAAAAGCGTTGTCTATAGATTGAAAAACAAATCAAATTTATATATAACGTTAGACTTTGAAAGACATAATTAGTATAACATTTTCCTGTTGTGCACTTTAGACTTTGAAAGATATAATTAGTATAGAATTTTCCTGTTCATTTATATGGTGATACATTTATGATCATATACCTTCACATTATTCTAATAGATTATTTTTCAATATTATTAGAAGAAACACATTTATAAATTGAAAACATATATAAATATGAAGTATTAATAAGATGAAGTGTAATCAACTCTTTGAAATTCAAAAAAATACAAATATTTTCAAAATAAATCCAAGCAATATAAGTTATAGCTAGTTGGCTTATGTAACTCCATAAAACAAAACATAATCGTCAATATTTAAATCAATGGCGGTCTTTATCATATTCATTGTGTTGAGGTCCATGAGAATCATCATCTTGAAAACCATCATATTGAAGATCATTATCATCTTGATCATATTGAAGATCATCATCATCTTGATCATATTGAAGATCATCATCATCTTGATTATATTGAAGATTATCGTCATCTTGAAGATCATCATCTTGTTCATCTTGAGGATCATCTTTGTTTCTAACCTATAAATATGAAGAATTTCTTTTATATATTATTCAATAACAAAGTTACAATAATCAAAGCGGCATATGCAAGGCTTCAAATGACTCAACATCCATGCAATAATGATTCAATCCAAACAATCGATAGTTATATATTACTCACTAACGAACTTTGCACGCTTAGAATTCAAACTCGAATCTTTGAAATTTATACATGAATCTTACCATCTAAACCATTATACAATGTTAATTTTTAAAAAACATAATGAAAATGTGCATGGTAACATATGTTCACAATGTTCAACCTAGCTAGCATGAATATATACTAACTTAATGAGTAACTTATAAAACTAACACCGCATGTTTAAAAAATTAAACAACTATAAAATAACAACTCAACACTTAATAAAATAAATGTTGATTTTTATTAATGTCAATTATAGTACCTTTTGATGAGTAGGAGCATATGTTGATGTCGATGAGCGTGGTGTTGGAATATTATCATTGTGCAAAGCTTCTCTCATCTTATCATCTACTTCCTCTTCACTTAAATGTGGATTTTGTTGCATATACATGCTTTTCAAAAGTGCCTCCATTGCTCCCATCTTTTGCGCCATGTCAGAAATCTTACCATCATATTGCATTTTCATTAAAGAAATTTCTTCATTTTTTTTTCAACAATGATGGTGTGACAGTTCTTCCATAACATCTCACTCTACCGGGCTTTTCTTTCCCAAACAATGATTGAAATGCTTGTGTTCCAGCTTCAACTGAGTCTTCAATAGATTCTTGAAGTTTATCCTAATATTTTAAATTATTAGTTTTGAACAAAATTAAAAACCACATGTATTTATAATGAATATTATAATTTAACTTACAATAGCAAATTGGGTTTCCCCATCCACTTGTTTTCCCTTGCGACTTTTTCGAGTTTCAATAAACATTTCAGCTTGAGTGACTTCTTCTCCATCCTTTTTTGCCCGCTACATGATTATTCATATATTAAAAAAAATACTACTTCATAAGATATTGAAAAAACAACTTATTCTATTGATAATCACACACAAATGTCATACCAATTTTGCACGAATTCTAGCAAAATTTGTTGGTCCTACACGATGCATAAACTTTTGCTTGCTCCTATTACCTGCATTCTTTTTACTAATATCCTACAATACATAAAATAGTTCACCGAGTAGAATCAATGTTACATGTAAAGAAGTTGAGTTAGTTCATTGAGTAGTAAGTATTTAATAAAGATAGCATGAAAATATGCACAATAATGTCTAAGCAGAAATTATGCTAATATGGGGCTGCAATTGTGTTTCATTATGTCTATATTGTCTTTACTACTAAACATAATTAGAAATTGTCTAACTAGAAAATATGTTAAATATGCAAAGAAATTTAACTGTGTTTCATACCGTTCGAAACTATGCACATAATTGTTTGAATAAATCATATAAACGAAAATTGTTTGATATATAAATGCTGATATATAAGGGAACATGAAACTCAATCCAAAATTACTCTAAGATAGAATTAATATAACAATATATTATTTTATAAATTAACACTAAATATAAGTTGTATCAAAATTGTTTGAAATAAATCATATAAACGAAAACTTGTTTAGTGGTTAGAATACTTATAATACCAATTCGTGTAAATTCTTCTAATTGAGTATTTTATTTCTCACTTTCATAATCTTGCATTTTTTAAAAATTGTTCATATCTTAACACTATATTTCCTCCTGGACTTTCTCCTCGAATTCCAAATTCCTCACATATCTTAACACATATTTGACATGAATAAATAATTCTTGTTTATTATTAAAATAATGAAAAAAATTATTACTCTCAAGATTAGTGCAACATGTCTGATCAATAGGAAATCAAATTAAACTATACTTGTTATGGTTGAGTGCAATTTCTATGGGTGCAGACCTGTTATGGTTCAGGTTTTAGGACCATTACAACCGCCTTCTTAAGTTAACCTTCTTCATGGACAAAACAAGGACATATACTCGAATAATTGGTTACTAACTAATCTTATGTGAGGTCATTTTGGTTTTATGAAATTAAAACAGGATTAAAATAACTGTATATTTTTGGTTGATTAGATATAATAGTGTATAATAATACTATATTCTTCCTAACTTCTTCTATTTTGAAAAGTATGTCCCTCCTTTTATATGATTAATTAAATTTTTTAACTCTGTTAAGTTATTCTTGTACCAAAATGTTACTATAATATGAGTTACTAAAAACCCAAAACTAAACCTTATGTGACTATCAATAATCAAGAACATATACTCGAATAATTGGTTACTAACTAATCTTATGTAAGGTCATTTTGGTTTTATGAAATTAAAACAGGATTAAAATAACTGTACATTTTTGGTTGATTAGATATAATAGTGTATAATAATACTATATTCTTCCTAGCTAGCTTCTTCTATTTTGAAAAGTATGTCCCTCCTTTTATATGATTAATTAAATTTTTTAACTCTGTTAAGTTATTCTTGTACCAAAATGTTACTATAATATGAGTTACTAAAAACCCAAAACTAAACCTTATGTGACTATCAATAATCAAGGACATATACTCAGAATAATTGGTTACTAACTAATCTTATGTGAGGTCATTTCGGTTTTATGAAATTAAAACAGGATTAAAATAACTGTATATTTTTGGTTGATTAGATATAATAGTGTATAATAATACTATATTCTTCCTAGCTAGCTTCTTCTATTTTGAAAAGTATGTCCCTCCTTTTATATGATTAATTACATTTTTTAACTCTGTTAAGTTATTCTTGTACCAAAATGTTACTATATTATGAGTTACTAAAAACCCAAAACTAAACCTTATGTGACTATCAATAATCAAGGACATATACTCAGAATAATTGGTTACTAACTAATCTTATGTGAGGTCATTTTGGTTTTATGAAATTAAAACAGGATTAAAATAACTGTATATTTTTGGTTGATTAGATATAATAGTGTATAATAATACTATATTCTTCCTAACTTCTTCTATTTTGAAAAGTATGTCCCTCCTTTTATATGATTAATTAAATTTTTTAACTTTGTTAAGTTATTCTTGTACCAAAATGTTACTATAATATGAGTTACTAAAAACCCAAAACTAAACCTTATGTGACTATCAATAATCAAGGACATATACTCAGAATAATTGGTTACTAACTAATCTTATGTGAGGTCATTTTGGTTTTATGAAATTAAAAAAGGATTAAAATAACTGTACATTTTTGGTTGATTAGATATAATAGTGTATAATAACACTATATTCTTCCCGTTTCTTCTATTTTGAAAAGTATGTCCCTCCTTTTATATGATTAATTAAATTTTTTAACTCTGTTAAGTTATTATTGTACCAATATGTTAAAACAGGATTAAAATAACTGTATATTTTTGGTTGATTAGATATAATAGTGTATAATAATACTATATTCTTCCTAGCTTCTTCTATTTTGAAAAGTATGTCCCTCCTTTTCTATCATTAATTAAATTTTTTAACTCTGTTAGGTTATTCTTGTACCAAAATGTTACTGTAATATGAGTTACTAAAAACCCAAAACTAAACCTTATGTGACTATCAATAATCAAGGACATATACTCGAATAATTGGTTACTAACTAATCGAATAATTGGTTACTAACTAATCGAATAATTGGTTACTAACTAATCTTATGTGAGGTCATTTTGGTTTTATGAAATTAAAACAGGATTAAAATAACGGTATATTTTTGGTTGATTAGATATAATAGTGTATAATAATACTATATTCTTCCTAGCTTCTTCTATTTTGAAAAGTATGTCCCTCCTTTTATATGATTAATTAAATTTTTTAACTCTGTTAAGTTATTCTTGTACCAAAATGTTACTATAATATGAGTTACTAAAAACCAAAAAGTTAAAGCAATTGATGTTATAATTTGAAACAACTCTCACGCTAAGCCTAGGAAAGAAAATACAATCCCACTAAAATATTATAACGCCCTTATATAATAAACCCTAATAACCATATGACATCCTTACAAAATAATTTTTGTAACAAAAAATATTTAAAGTAATATTTTTCAATTCAGATTTGGAGAAATAGGAAGGTTAGAGTTTTAGCATAATTTAAGTATTTGAGTAATTTTAAGAAGAACGAGACTCACCCTTGGAGACAAATATGGCAGATAATTTGAGGCGGTGGTCCTGCTCGAGCGATTTCTAATTTCACAAACACAAAGGAAAAAACGAAGGTATTCAAAACAGAGAAGTAAATGAAAAAGATGAACAACAAAAGATTTTGGTGGTAAGAGGTATTTATGAGAAATAGAATGAGAATGAGAAACTTACTCTGGAGAGGTGTTTGTAACAAATGATGCAACAATACAGCGAAGGAGAGTTGCAGCAGAAAGCGTGCGGTGGCCGGCGTGAGAGTATGTGAGTGAGTTGCAGCAGAAAGCGTGCGGTGGCTGGCGTGAGAGTATGTGAGTTATACAGAAAATATTTCTTTGAGTAGAGAGAAAGAAGAAAAGACAGAATGTTGTGTAGAGAGAAAGAAGAAACGGTTTTAATTCTCATAGGCTGCTGCAGCAGTTTAGTTCGCTCTCTCTGATACCATATGTTAGGTATGAGAAAAAACCTTGCATATTATTCAATAGATATTAGGTTGTCATATAGTCAATAGTCTTTTACAAAAACAACCAAAGCTAAAAAATAGCCACTACTAACATAAACTAAAAGAGTTATTCAATGAAAACCAACTAACCTATAAAGTAGGACCTTATTCCTACGTAGCATATCTGGCCCTAAATACTAGGAAAAACAACCTAGCTGATCTTTTCAATTATTACTTGCACTGTTGCTTTGTTTTAGCCTTGCCCCATTTCAATTTTATGTTACTATTGTCTTTGTTACATTCGTTTCAACCATCAAAATCATAGCTTTGTAATAGCGAAGAAGAAACAAATGAAATTTTATGATATCTTGTTGACTCATTTGTTTGTAAACCCTGTGAAGTTTCAATATTCATAGTCATTTAAACAGTTTGTGTTTATTAGGCAATTGAATGTTGGTTTTTAAATCGCGGAATTTGATATATCGCTATGAATCACATTCAAAGACTACTGTTAGGGTTTCAATTATGGTTACATTGCAGAGACGTTAGAAACCTTTGATGTCGCGACTTAGATTGTAGTTTAACAACATTTTGTAAAATCCTATTACGTTTCAGAATTTTGAGCCATTTGAGCAATTTAAGCAATTTAGTTTTATTAAGTTATTGAATGTTGGTTTCAATTAGCGGTTAAAAATTAGTGTTTGACATATACATGCTTCAAGTACTCTTTAACAATGGAATGTTGGTTATCCTATGTTCGTTCATAACCACACTTAACTTTCCAATAATATGCACCCAATAAAAAAGATTTAAAGAAAGTTTTAAACATAATTAACTACACTTATTAGTCGGATTTTTTGATTAACGGTCAAACATAAAGATTAATTGAGGAATTCTAAACATAAAGATTTTTTCGATTAACTACTTTAAATCTTTGTTTTCAAGAGGATAATAACTCCTCAAATATTGATTGAAACTTGATTCCCTATGCAATTTAAAAAAGCACAAAAATTGAAATAGATAGTAATTTTTATCTCGGATCAGAGATGCTAACGGCTCAGAAATTGAAGTGGGGGGACCTATTTAATGTATGTGTCTATCTCTGGTCTAGTATAATATATATATTACATGATTTAAATAATTAAAATAACTATTTATATTGTTTATATGAGCAAATTACTCAATTTATTAAATAATAAAGTACATTTTACTTTTCAAATGTTACTAGAGGCTCTAGGCCATACGACCACTAACATACTTCCGTCTCGTATTTTTATTCTTGTTTATTTTTAAATTATATTAATTTGTTTAGAGATGTGCCGGATGAGAGTATGTTACCATTATATCAAAGAGTTGTTGCGTGTGTGCTCGATTAATTCATGGAATATGACGACTGAACTTTAAAAATTTACTCTTGATTGTATTCTAGCATAAGATATTTGTTAAATTATTGTTATTAAGTTATTGAATATTGGTTTAAAATAGAATCTCATTAGAATTAGTGTTTGACATATACATGCTTCAAGTACTCTTTAACAAACAATGGGATGCCTATTTGTATAGAGAATATCGGTAGATGAGTAGTGTATTTGTTTAGCTGATTCAATGCTTTCCCGAGTAACCCCACGGGTTGTTCTTTGCCCAATTCCACTGATCCCTGCACATCTCCTCCACACCATATTTGGCCTTCCAACCGAGTTCTCTCTCTGCTTTCTCTGTAGATGCATAAACCTCTATAGCATCTCCTGGCCTTCTCGGACACAATTTCAATGCGATTTTCTTACCAGAAGCTTTATTAAATGCGTCAACCATTTCAAACACAGACGTACCACGACCGGTTCCTAAATTGTAAGACGTACAACCTATGTTTTTTGTTGTAAAAAGCTTTCTCAGAGCAGCAATGTGACCATCTGCTAAGTCCATCACGTGGATATAGTCCCGTACCGCAGAGCCATCCCTTGTAGGATAATCATGACCATATACATTGAGCTCGGGTAATCTTCCAACGGCTACTTGCTGTATATAAGGCATGAGGTTATTTGGGATGCCTCTAGGATCTTCACCCAGTTTACCACTTTCATGTGCCCCAACTGGATTAAAGTATCTCAGTAAAATGATTCTCCATTCCGGCTCAGCTTTTGAAATATCTCGTGCGATTTCTTCAAGAAAAAGCTTCGTCCGTCCATAAGGGTTCGTTGCTTGTAACTCAAAATCCTCCACACATGGCATCTTTTTAGGTTGCCCATAAACAGTTGCAGACGATGAGAAAACCATGTTTTTGCAATTGTGCGTAGCCATTACTTCATAGAGGTTGATGGTGCCAACAAGATTATTATCAAAATAACGACGAGGATTTGAAACACTTTCACCGACTGCTTTTAACCCAGCAAAATGAATGACAGCGTCGAATTTAGATTTTGAGAAAAGTTTCTCCAAATCATCTTTATTCCTGAGATCTCCCAGTGTGAATTCAAGATTCTGTGAAAGGTTTGGACCAACAATTTCACGAACACGGTCCACTGCTTCCATAGCAGAATTATCAAAATTATCAATGATGGAAACATGAAACCCGTCTTTGAGAAGCTGAACAACAGTGTGAGCGCCAATGAAACCGGCCCCGCCGGTTACAAGTATCTTTTGCGATGAAGACGCCATATCTTGGAATAGGTCAGGTAGAGAGAGGACTGAGATTTTGAAGTTTTGAAAAAGTTGATAGATTTAGAATTTGAGTTTTGGATTTTATATAGTAATGAAATATTATCAATTGCTATTTTTGGGTAATGGACAGAAAGTTGCGATCTGGAATGATTTTGTTAGTTTCTAATTTTCTTTCTCTCTGTAATCTGTTTTTGATTTGTTAAATTTGACGTGGAATTAATTTAAGATAGCATTAGTAATTCTGTTTTGTTGGTAGGTTCCATTTTTAGCTTAGATTGGATTGCCAAGTAAGTTTCTTTTCAACCGTGCGTCACCATTAATAGAATATTGTCAAACTCTAATTTTAAGATGGTATGACGAAGACAAACACAAAGAATCATATCGTAAGCTTTCATTATCGTAAATAAATTTTTGATTGTCATTTCAAAATTTAACTCTAATTCAACATGAGTATTTATATTAGTTCAACAACCGTCAAAATTAAAACTAAATCAATTACTTGTGAGTATTACACTCGTTTGATTAAAGTTTTTATTGGAATTATTGCAGCTGAATTGATATCTGACGACGATAGATCGGTAAGTCAACTTTATTGCCCGTCGCATGTAATTTTAATTTGCAGAGTTTAACAAACCTCCAACTCCAAGTACTTAAAATCTTATACAATGCAACTTGTTCTTTTGCGGTTTGCTGGCGAAGATGAAAGCAATGTTGATGAAGGAATGTTATGTAAGTGAATCAGCTGCATCTCTACTTTAGTTACAATGATTCTTTCAATTGCTTACCAAAATGATATTTTGGGTAGTGTGTCGAACATATACTTTATCAGCAAGGCCGTCTTTGGAATCTGAAAACAGTTTTTATCTTGTTTGATTACTTGGCAGTAATTCTAGTAAGGTTTCTTTGATTTGAATGCTGGTCGCATCACAATCTAACCTCTTTTATTGAAAAATATGTTTTCTGAAATTATACAATACAATCTTGACATCCATTATTGTTTATTTATATACTGTCAATGTAGACATTCTTAGTTAATCATATTAATTGTTGATCATTCAAGATGTTTGATATTTATCATAATTATCTTAAAAGTTATGTTGATGAATGGTTGTTACCAATTTAACAGTTAAACATCTTTTTGCAATTGAAAATTGTTTCATAATTTGTCATTCAAATAACAAATAATTTGGTCTTGCAGATGAAAATTGAAAATAAAAATCCATCCTCCTTTATGTTTTTCCTAGCTTTCTTGCACTATCACTAAAAATCGGTATGAATAAAAAACGTTTTTTTTTTAAATTAATTATGATATATATATATATATATATATATATATATATATATATATATATATATATTGTTTGACATGTTTTTCAAACGAAAAAAATTAAGAAGCTAGAAACACAAATGATGTATATTCTGGTTTGTTTTCTCCATCTGAATGGTATATCTAGTCCTTTTTTAGAGGATTTTTTTTGTTATCTATCAAGATTTTTAATTACAAGCCTCACACCAAGATTATTCACAATGAACACTTAATACTCATACTCTTTACAATGAACACTTAATATTCAAACAAGAAAGTACACCACTTTTTTTATTTTATATCATCTTTCACCAAACACCGGTGAATTAAGAATCACACAAATTCTTAAAACATGAAGAATAATATTTTATAGGCCAAAGAATCCCAAACCTAACATGAAAATATAATCCTTATCAATATTATTTTTAAGAACAATATCACTTTAAAGCTCAGGACTTTCGAGTTTCAGAATGTTTAATAAAATTTTCAATAGTCAAAAATTTGAATAACCACTTATAAATGTGTAAATTTCTTATGTAAAAGTTAAAACTGTTTAGAAATTAAACAAGAATTTATAGACTTTAAGAAGACACCATGAATCATTATTATACTCTGAAGAGGTATCATGAACCACTGCACAACTTGAATAATGCATATAGGTTGTCAGGTTGATGTAATCGATTACATGCTTTTAATGTGAGAAAAAAAATACATATGTGTTTTTGATATTTAAGGTCCTTTCGTTTTTCTTATTTGTTGATATGGTTGTATTTATAAAAATTCAACCAAGATTATAAGAGACACCTTCTTCACAATCTCCATCTTTTTGATGATGAAAAACCATATCGTTTGATAGTTTTTGTTTAGCATTTGATACTGATGACTTCTCGATAAGTGTACCGATGATTTCGCAGTAGTAAAAAGATCGAATCCACAGGGACTACCTTCAAGCAAGACAATATGTGTGTAATATATAGAAAATTAGTAAGAAGGCGTTTTCGAGTTTCAGTGAGAAAAGTAAATAAACGATTAAACAATATCATAAAAGAGGTTAGATTATTTTCTATAATCCCCTATTTCTCTATTGTTGATGTTTGATGCCATGTATGAATGATTTTATCACCATAACACCACAACGAATTAACAAAACCATTATAGTCGACCCCTCACGAAATAACTCACTAACCACTACTCAGAGTTTTCTATCTCTAGTCCACCAGCGTAAGCATGGTTAGACGATGTATAAAGCGTTAATTTCCTATGCCTCTACTCGGGGTCTCCTATTTCTATTCAACCAACATAAGTACAACAATTTCCCTAGGTTTACCACATAGACTAATGGTCATTATTCCCTATATGCCCAAAATCAGATTAAAAGAGTATCTCATATAAAAATCATTATGAACAAGAAGCAATTGAATGACATTATAGATCAAAAGGTTCATACAATGGTTAAATCAACATAGAATCCAACAATATAGAAATATATGTGAGTGCGACTTCTGTTAGATATGTTTTGTATGATGTTAAAATTACGATACTTTAGCATTAATGTATGTTGGACGGTGTCCTCAGATTCTTTATGTGCATCATAGCATTAGGAAGCATATAAGTATTTGGAAACAACTTAGAAAAGGTCTTGCACGTGAAAATTGAAAATAAAAATCCATCCTCCTTTATGTTTTCCCTAGCTTTCTTGCACTATCATTAAAAATAGGCACGAATAAAAAAAGTTTTTTTAATTAATTTGATAACATATATATAATTGTTTGACATGGTTTTTAAACGAAAAAATATAAGAAGCTAGATTTTTTTTTATTTAAGTGCTTATTTATGATAATTTATTTTAGTGGAGGTTGTGAAGTTATAATTAATCCAAAAATAATAATGAGTAAAATGTGGAATATAAAATGTAAGGGAGAAGAGAAACACAAATGATATATATTATGGTTTGCTTTCTTCCACTGAATGGTATATCTAGCTCCTTTTTTTTATTAGAGAAATTTTCACTAAGTATCAAGATTTTTAATTACAAGCCTCATATCAAGACTCTGAACAATGAACACTTAATACCCTGACTCTTCACAATGAAAACTTAATACCCAAGCAAGAAAGCACACCACTTTCTATTTTATATCACCTTTCACCAAACACCGATGAATTAAGAATCACACTAATTCTTAAGAGATGAAGAATAATCTTTTATAGGTTGAAAAATTCCAAACCTAACATGAAAATATAATCCTTAACAATATTACTTTTCAGAATAATATCACTTTAAGACTCAGAACTTTCGGGTTCCAGAGTGTTTGATAAAATTTTCAATACTCGAAAATTTGAATCACCACTTATAAATGTATCAAGATTTTTAATTACAATCTTCACATCAAGACTCTTCACAATAAACACTATACTCAAACAAGAACGCACACCACTTTCTATTTTACATCATCTTTCACGACGCACTATGATGAGTTAAGAATCACACTAATTCTTAAGAAATGAAGAATAATCTTTTATAGACCGAAGAATCCAAAATCTAACATTAAAATATAATCCTTATCAATATTACTTTTCAGAACAATATCATTTTAAGGCTCAAAACTTTCAGATTTCAGAATGTTTGATAAAATTTTCAATACTTGAAAATTTGAATAACCACTTATAAATGTGTAAATTTCTTATGTAAATTTTTTTTTTAGAAATTAAACAAGGATTTATAGACTTTAAGAAGGCACCATGAATCATTATAACGCTTTGAAGAGGCATCATAAACCACTACACAACTTGAACAATGCATAAAAAGACACTTGTTCATGAAAAAAATAGGTTGCCAGGTTGATGTAATTGATTACATGCTTTTAATGTGAGAAAAAAAATACATATCCAACATCATGTAATCGATTAAATATATATGGTAATCGATTACCATTGTGTTTTTTTACCGCTTTTATGTTGAAAACAAGTTGCACCAACATGCAATTGATTACATATGTATGGTAATCAATTACCATAATGGTTTTTATCTTCTCTTTTTGTATGTTGGGAACAAGTTGTTTTTTGATTTTGCAAGTTTTTATAAGCTTTGAAGTGATATTTGAACTTAAAAGGTAATCTATCAAATGTAAAGACAAATACTTTAAAGATTTTTGATTTTAACTAATGAGTTGTTCATTTTGTGCTTTGATATTTAAGGTCTTTACCTTTTTCTTCTTTGTTGATATCGTTGTATTTATAAAAATTCAACTAAGGTTATATGAGAGATCTTCTTCACAATCTCCCCTTTTTTATGATAACAAACTACATCATTTGATAGTTTTTATTTAGCATTTAATACTTCCCCTTATCTTGTTTAGCATTTGATATCTTCCCATTTATTTTTCAATTAAAACTTTAGTGTCCTGAAATAAGATAAACAAAAAAAAACATGCATACCTTTTCTGCCCCTTTTAACATTATAAAGAAAAACAATAATAATTCATGTGGCATCCAACAAACATAGCATAAAGACATAGAGAAAACACATATGATAGTTAATGAAACAATCATAGGACAACCAAAAAATAATTCAGATAGACAATGCAAATAACGACGAAAACCACAAACATAAACAAGTCATAAAGCATGCAGCTAAGACATAAGTGCCAAACGAGCAACTAAAATCATCATCATCCTCCTGAAATACGTCTAGTTCATTTAGCATTTGTGAGATACCATCCATATCCTGACGAAGTCCATCAAATTGTTGAGTTATAAACCTTCAAATGCTAAGTAACTCATCCATAATCATTTAGTTTGTAGGCCCACCTTCAAACGCAAAAGTAGATGCTGAGGAAGAAAATGGAGAAGAATCATATATAGACGAATTTAGTTCACTCTTATGTTTGAGGTAGTAATCAACATGATCCCTTATTATATCCATTTTGTTAATAACATCGACTTCAACTCGATGATCACGAGTGTCCATCTCTGTCTTTAGTCCCCCACTTGTATCGACATGATAGTACTTAAAGAGACGAGTCATAAGATATGCATATGGTAAATCACATTCTCAATCTTTTTGAAGCAGCAAATGCTTGCATGACAAGATAGATAGATTGAAGTTCTAGGTCATTGAATTGAGTATGATTTGAATTCTTTGGAGGAAGGATATATCATAAACTCTAAAAGTGAACACTACCAAAACTATTAGAAAATCCTAATACTCTAAAGCTGAGGAGAAGATAAAACGCTAGCTATAAAAAGTAAAGACTTTTTCATTTCTTTAATACCTTCAAATGTACCAAAGACAATACATATGTAATACTAATAGGGATAAATAAAGTAAAATACTCAAACATCTAAATTAATTGCAACACCATTAACCCATGAAAACAATTTACTACCCATTTCTTTCCGATTACAATATAAAACATGAATCGACTCAGAAGCAAAATCACCAAGTTCTTGAAAAGTTAAAATTATAGAGTCTAAAGTTTTCGCTCAACAAACTTTCGTCTGTTCCGTTGCTGGAAACAGAGATCAGAAGATGACAAATGTTACTGTCTTTTTTCTCTTTCATTTTATTTATTTTTTGGCTGCACTCTCAAACTTTTCTATGAAGAAAAGCTATTATTGTTAGGTATGAGAAAAAACCTTGCATATTATTCAATAGATACTATGCTGTTATATAGCCAATAGTCTGTTACAGAAACAACCAAAGCTAAAAAATAGCCACTACTGACATAAACTAAAAGAGTTATTCAATGTAAACCAACTAACCTATAAAGTAGGACGTTATTCCTACGTAGCATATCTGGCCCTAAATACTAGGAAAAACAACCTAGCTGATCTTTTCATACTCCCCCTTAAGCTAATATTGTGAAATACATTAGCTTACTAGTGCAATGTCACACATTCCTAGTGAAGTTCTAAGCTTTTGAAATGCATCTGCTTTCAACGACTTAGTCATGATATCTGCAACTTGATCAACACTTGCACAATGGACTAAAGAGATAACTCCTTCTTCGGACAAGTTTCTTAAGAAGTGAAACCGAACATCAATGTGTTTGCTGCGTCCATGCATAACTGGGTTTTTGGACAGCTTGATGGTGGAACTATTATCACAATTTATGCTTATGCAATCCCTTTCTTCATGACCGAGAACCATAAGTATCCTCTTCATCCAAATAGCTTGACAAGCACAAACAGTTGTTGCTACAAATTCTGCTTCTATAGTAGAAAGTGTGATTATAGGTTGTTTCTTTGAGCTCCACGCAACAGCTCCTAAACTGAGTAGAAAAGTGTACCCACTTGTACTCTTTCTGTCTTCTGCATCACCAGCATAATCACTGTCCTTATAGGCCTTCAGCTCCTTACCTTGACTGCTCTTTTTCTAAAATATTCCCAGATTCATAGTTCCTTTCAAATATCTTAGAACTCTTTTGGCAACTTGTAAATGAAGTTCTGTAGGCTTTGCCATATATCTGCTCAACAAACTAGTTGCATACATCAAACCAGGCCTGGTGGATGTAAGGTACATGAGACTTCCTACAATCTGCTTGTAGTAAGTTTCATCTACTGGGTCACCCTCTGCATCACTATTAATTTGCATGCCTCGTACAGTAGGATTGTTGACAGAATTGCTCTATAGCATCTTCTTAAAACCTCTTCTTCATAACGTCTCTGACATATGAAAATTCCTTCCTTCTTTTGCAAGACTTCAATTCCTAAGAAGTAGCTCATACATCCCAAGTTTGACATATCAAACTCCCTCATCATGGAGGCCTTGAATTCCAACATTAAATTCTCATCATCGCCAATGAATATTAAGTCATCAACATAGACACTGACAATAATGATTTTACCTTCTTTGCTTCTCTTGGTGAAGAGAGTTTGTTCATAGTCACAGCCTTGGAAACCTTCCTTGATAAAATGAGCTTTGATGCGACTAAACCAAGCTCTTGGAGCTTGTTTTAATCCATACAATGCTTTGTGTAGCTGATACACCAAATGCTCATTCCCTTTTTTCTCATAGCCTCTTGGTTGATCAACAAAAACTTGTTCACTCAACTGACCATGTAAGAAAGCAGACTTTACATCTAATTGGAAGATCTTTCATCCTTTCTGAGTTGCTGTAGCTATCACCATTCTCACTGTGTCAAGCCGAGCTACTGGAGCAAACACTTCAGAGTAGTCTATTCCCTGCTTCTGAGGGTATCCTTTCGCCACTAAACGAGCTTTATGCTTTATGATCTTGCCATTTTCATCTCTCATAGTCTTGAAAACCCACTTGACTCCAATCTTCTTGACGCCTTTTGGTAGTTCAGATAGTGTCCATGTGTTGTTCTTCTCAATGGAATTTATTTCATTATCCATGGCTTTCCTCCATTTTTGTTCTTTCACTGCATCTTCAAAATGAATTGGATCTTCGGTTCCCGCGTCTTGGACCATGTTAACTTCATCATCATCAGATAAAGAATCTCCACTTACAAAATCATTCAGATATATAGGAGCTCTTCTTACTCTAGGAGTTCTTCTTTCTCTCCCTTGAACTATATCCCTCTCAATTTGGTCTCCTGAAAACTCTATTTCTTCTCCACTTTTACTTTCTGTGACTACCTCCCCATTGCATGGACTTACTTCTCCGTCTTCCTCATTTCCATCTCTCACTTCTCCACTTCCCTCAGCTTGTGTTTTCTCTCCCCATTCTAAATCTATACCAACTTGTGTTTCATATTTTTTTCCCAAACCCATTTCTCATCTTCTTGAAAGACCACATCTAGACTTATTATAATTTTGTTTGTGATGACATTGAAAAGTCTATATCCCTTAGTATTTTCACTCACCCCTAAGAAAATGCAAACTGAACTTTTGTTGTCTAGTTTACCTCGTTTGGCGTCTGGAATATGAGCATGAGCAAGGCAGCCCCAAACTCTGAAATGATCCATATATGGTTTGATTCCGCTCTATGCTTCTTGAGGCGTTACATCTTTAACTGCCAAGGTGGGGCAGCGATTGAGAACATGGAAAGTCCAATCTACTGCTTCGGGCCAGAATGATTTTGGAATTCCTTTTGCTGATAGTAATGCTCGCACCATATTCATGACTGTCCTGTTTTTTCTCTCTGCAACGCCATTTTGTTGGGGGTGTGTGTTAGTTGTAAATTTACGTGTCGGGTTTTTGTTATCGTATCCACAGGGATTGTAAGATATCAACTCCGTTCGATGGTTGTATTAATTCTAGCTCAAGTAACAATAGGGTTTTGATTGGTTGTCACGTTATTTTGCATAAAAAGGTATTAAATTGCGGTAAAAGTTATGTTTTGAATAAATGAGAAATATTGTCAAAGTTAGGGTTCAATGATTACTTTGCATGTATTTGTTCGGTCAACAATCGTATAAACTCCTTTAGATGATAAATCATTTCACAAAGTCCTCCCAATATGTTTCTCTCGAACACACATTGTGAGTTTTCCCATTTTGATCCATTGTTTCTCTCGAACACAATCTATCAAAATGACAACTTTTTGGTTCAACCTTATGGTGAACAAAATCATTCATTACTATCTCTAGCTAATAAACAAGATTGGATGAAAACCTAGGTCAAGAGTTGGTAAACATCTCTCGATCATAAACCAACACAAAGAGTTTTAAATAGAAACAAAGTTTTCATCATATATTCACCATTAAAGAGTTTACATATGAAGATCCTTACATTTACACGCAAAGCTAGTAATCACCTACATCTAACCTTGGCAAATGGATGACTTAGCTACTCATTTTCATGGTAGCTTGGTCGGCAAGTTTCGGAAGAAGGTTGATCAACATCCAAGTCGGATAATCGAGATTGGATGGGAATCCACCTTCTTTTTGTAGAAGATGGTTACAAGATGAAGAGAAATGAAAACTAGGTCAAAAATATCTCTAGAGCAAAAGCTGGAAAAATAAAGTAAAACTAAGGTATTGAGGTCTGGTGCTCAAAAGTGGCACTTGCTACTTATAGAGTAGTACTGGGCTGTCATGCTCGCTAGGCGAGCAGAAAGGCTCGCCTAGCGAGGGTCTAATTGTGGCACTAAAGGCACCTGCGCCCAGAGAAAACAGGGTCTGTTGAACTGTCATGTTCGCCTAGCGAAGGACACACTCCAACCTTCGCCCCAGCGAGGTTGAGAGGTTTTGCTACTGGAATGCTCGCGGGGGACTCGCTAGAGCTTCGCCTAGCGAGTGAGTGCTGGCTGCGCTTTTCACCAAAACAGAACGAACTCGCTACCACCTTCGCTAGGAGCTCGCCTAGCGAATTTATTGACATTTTACTGGAGTTTTTCACTAGCAGCTCGCCTAGCGAGCAGGTTGATGAATGCTTGTATTCATTGGTTCCTTTGCCAATTTTCTAGTATCTTCATTTTCAATTAGTTCATGCCTTTTTCCTGCACAATAACACACAAATCAAAGGCACCAAGCTTGTTTATCAATGTAATGCATTTCATGTAAAACAATCGTGGTTTTGACAATTTTAGCAAGGAAATAGAGTGAAAGATACCCTTAATTGATGGCTCAAATAAGCACTTTTGGGTATCTAACAACTCTCCCCAACTAGATTCTTGCTTGTCCTCAAGCAAAGTATGCCTCTTGAAGGACAAGAGGATTTGCTTTAAGAAAATGGTTTCTCCGAAGTTGGATAAACGGCTCAAACACAAGCGAAATCAGCATATACAAGTTTCCAACGGTTTGAATAAAATAATACACAAGAACTAAAACTTAAATAGCAATGCAAAATATTTATCTATCTACAACAATACTATTCTGAATGAATCATCCTATCTCTCCTCTTCGAATAAGGAATGAAGATTTTACGCGTTTGCAACCGCGGGAATAATCTCACTCACTAACAAACAATGAAGAAATCAAATAGATTCATACAATGTCTAACAATTATAAATGGTACTGTGGAAGCATAAAGATCACTAAGGGCTTTTCGGTTGAAGCTTGGTTAGGTTAACAAACAAGGGTCATTTCTAAGGCCATTGAAACGAAAGTGCCGATGCAAAAGAGACATTCACAATATTAATCACACATCTCAACTTTGTTTCATTTGTTTCTTATTTGAAACCTTCACAACACATATTCCACAACTCAATTTTTATTTTTCACTATTTTTCTTCCAAGCAAGCATTCATTTTCATTCTTTCTATTTTTGTTCTTTTCTTTCACATCAAATATACATATATTTTTTTATTTTTATGCTTGCTCGGTTTTTCTTTTCTTTTTCAAGAGTTGTGGTACTTACCGATTCTTTTTCGTTCTCCCCAACTTATTTCTTCCTTACCCTAAGTGAATGCTCTTAACTTTTTACGGCAAAAGAACAATAATCAAGATTTTCCGGGTTGTAAAAAAAAGATTTTTGAGATCTCGCTTTATTTCAAGCCGAGATTCAACTGTTTAAGCTCAAAGGGGTTAACAAATACTCTCTCTGCTCACAGGTAAGTTGTTTTTGGATGTAGTTGTGCTCAAAAGAAAACAAGTGCCTTGATCATTTCTAATTGCTTCCACAATTTCACAATAATAAAAGACAAAGCATGAATCACATGAATCAACAAAACTTATTAGAATTCAGCATTTAAGTGTACAATGGAGGTTTCCTCACAATTTGTGGTTTTAAGTTCTAGATGAAACATTCATTCAATTATGTTGCAAAAAGACAATATTCAATTTACCAAAAAGAGTAAAGTTCCTAATGCATTCTAAAATTCTAGCCGGAGGTAACCATGTACCTTAGCTTCATTCACTTGTTTATTCTTATCATTGCCATCCAAGCTCGGATGCACCTTCATTGGGTACTTCTTGAGGAGCAACCAATCTAGAAGGTTTGCCACTTAATCACCCAAAAATTTATTAAACAAACAAAATTAAAAACATAAAAAAATAACATTAACTGAAAATATAAATTTGTTCATGGGGGACAAAACACCCCAATAGTACAACACCAAAGTCAAGATACAAAATCCGAAAATACAAATAGAAATAAACATAAAAAAAACTGAAAAGTACAAAAACTTAACCCTCTAAGGGCTCAGGACTCCTCCTCGCTACCGGCATCAGAACCGGTAGCCTCATCATCAACATCATCATCATCATCATCGTTATCAGCATCAGCGCCCACCCCCTCACTATACACTGGCGTGTCCACAGGTCAGTTGGCGTTAAGCAGAAAGGGCGCCATTTTGTTAGTTGTAAATTTACGTGTCGGGTTTTTGTTATCGTATCCACAGGGATTGTAAGATATCACCGCCGTTCGATGGTTGTATTAATTCTAGCTCAAGTAACAATAGGGTTTTGATTGGTTGTCACGTTATTTTGCATAAAAAGGTATTAAATTGCGGTAAAAGTTATGTTTTGAATAAATGAGAAATATTGTCAAAGTTAGGGTTCAATGATTACTTTGCATGTATTTGTTCGGTCAACAATCGTATAAACTCCTTTAGATGATAAATCATTTCACAAAGTCCTCCCAATATGTTTCTCTCGAACACACATTGTGAGTTTTCCCATTTTGATCCATTGTTTCTCTCGAACACAATCTATCAAAATGACAACTTTTTGGTTCAACCTTATGGTGAACAAAATCATTCATTACTATCTCTAGCTAATAAACAAGATTGGATGAAAACCTAGGTCAAGAGTTGGTAAACATCTCTCGATCATAAACCAACACAAAGAGTTTTAAATAGAAACAAAGTTTTCATCATATATTCACCATTAAAGAGTTTACATATGAAGATCCTTACATTTACACGCAAAGCTAGTAATCACCTACATCTAACCTTGGCAAATGGATGACTTAGCTACTCATTTTCATGGTAGCTTGGTCGGCAAGTTTCGGAAGAAGGTTGATCAACATCCAAGTTGGATAATCGAGATTGGATGGGAATCCACCTTCTTTTTGTAGAAGATGGTTACAAGATGAAGAGAAATGAAAACTAGGTCAAAAATATCTCTAGAGCAAAAGCTGGAAAAATAAAGTAAAACTAAGGTATTGAGGTCTGGTGCTCAAAAGTGGCACTTGCTACTTATAGAGTAGTACTGGGCTGTCATGCTCGCTAGGCGAGCAGAAAGGCTCGCCTAGCGAGGGTCTAATTGTGGCACCAAAGGCACCTGCGCCCAGAGAAAACAGGGTCTGTTGAACTGTCATGTTCGCCTAGCGAACAAACCTTCGCCTAGCGAAGGACACGCTCCAACCTTCGCCCCAGCGAGGTTGAGAGGTTTTGCTACTGGAATGCTCGCTGGGGACTCGCTAGAGCTTCGCCTAGCGAGTGAGTGCTGGCTGCGCTTTTCACCAGAACAGAACGAACTTGCTACCACCTTCGCTAGGAGCTCACCTAGCGAATTTATTGACATTTTACTGGAGCTTTTCGCTAGCAGCTCGCCTAGCGAGCAGGTTGATGAATGCTTGTATTCATTGGTTCCTTTGCCAATTTTCTTGTGTCTTCATTTTCAATTAGTTCATGCCTTTTTCCTGCACAATAACACACAAATCAAAGGCACCAAGCTTGTTTATCAATGTAATGCATTTCATGTAAAACAATTGTGGTTTTGACAATTTTAGCAAGGAAATAGAGTGAAAGATACCCTTAATTGATGACTCAAATAAGCACTTTTGGGTATCTAACAGTGTGTAGGCATTTTTGACTATAGTCATCAATGACTCAAATAAGCACTTTTGACTATAGTCATCAATGAAACTTAAGAAGTACCTCTTCCCACTGTTGGAGATGGGAGATATGGGACCACAAATGTCGGAATGAACGAGCTCCACGGGCTGAGTTGATCTCCATGAACACTGCTTTGGAATGGAGTTTCTTGTTTGCTTTCCATTCAAGCAATCCACACATGTGACAGTTGAGGCTGTGAACTTTGGAAGACCATGAACCATGTCTTTGTTCTGCAGCGTGTGTAAGCCCTTATAACTGAGATGACCATAGCGTTCATGCCGGAGTTTTGACAGATCAACTCCATTTGTATTGAGACAAGTCACCTCCGTATTCTTTTCTTCTCATGTTCCAAGTGTTTCTGGTGGTTCGGACAGGATAGTGAACATTCTGTTTGCACTCATGATAAATTTCATAATCAATCCTCTTTGAGGATGATATATACTGCATGCTTCTTCTTGAAACAACACTGCCAAACCTTTTTCCTGGAGCTGGCCGACGCTCAACAAGTTGTTCTTAAGTTCAGGTACAAAATAAACATCCCCAACGATGTACAAGATTTCTCCTAGCATTAGTTTGGCAACACCTTTTCCAGCTACTTCCATTTTATTATTGTTTCCAAGTTTGACAGAATGAGAGAAAGTCATATCCAAACTTGAAAACATACCTTTGTTATTACACATATGATTTGAGCATCCTGAATCCACAAACCATATATCTTTCCTCTTTGTCTCACCCACATATGCCATGAGCAGGAGATCATCTTCTTCCAGCTCTACATAATTTTCTTCTCTGTTCCACATAGGACATTCATATTGGAAATGTCCTAATTTATGACAATTGAAGCATTCGACAGTTGCTTTGTTGACGCTGAATCTTCCTCTACCTCGACCACGCCCTCGAGGTGAACCTCTACGTCTGCCTCTCGCAAAAATTGTTCTTCCTTCCACTTTAAGAGCACGGTCTTCATCTTCTCTGTTGACTTTGGGTCGGTTGAACTTTTGTTCATGCATTACTAATGAACTTTGTAGTTCATCAATGTAGATGTCATCTGTGTCCTTTGATTCTTCAATAGACACCACCACATAAGGAAATTGGTCTGTTAGAGTCCGTAAGATCTTCTCCACGACCTTTGAATCTGATATATCGTCTCCATTGTTACGGAATTTGTTTGATACCACCATTACTCTTGCAAAGTAGTCAGTGATAGTCTCTCCTTTCTTCATTTCGAGGATTTCAAATTCTCTTCGCAAAGCATTTCGCAGAGATTTCTTAACTTTCTCATTTCCTCTGAACTTCTTTTTCAATGATTCCCACACGATTTTGGATGTGCTTCGATCCAAAATCTGCTCAAACACATTTCTGTCTATTGCTTGGTAGAGGTAATGTTTTACCTGGTGATCTTTGATTAACACAGATTCCTCGGTTGGTTTTTCAAAACCAGTTTCCACCAGATTCCAGACACCCTTTGCCCTCAATAGATTTTCCATTAGTTCGCTCCAATGATCATAATGACCATCAAAATGGGGAATTTTGGTAAGTGTTTTATCGTCACTCATTCTCTCGGTTTTAATTCTCATAGGCTACTGCAGCAGTTTAGTTCGCTCTCTCTGATACCATATGTTAGGTATGAGAAAAAACCTTGCATATTATTCAATAGATATTAGGTTGTCATATAGTCAATAGTCTTTTACAGAAACAACCAAAGCTAAAAAATAGCCACTACTAACATAAACTAAAAGAGTTATTCAATGAAAACCAACTAACCTATAAAGTAGGACCTTATTCCTACGTAGCATATCTGCCCTAAATACTAGGAAAAACAACCTAGCTGATCTTTTCAATTATTACTTGCACAGTTGCTTTGTTTTAGCCTTGCCCCATTTCAATTTTATGTTACTATTGTCTTTGCTACATTCGTTTCAACCATCAAAATCATACCTTTGTAATAGCGAAGAAGAAACAAATGAAACTTTATGATATCTTGTTGACTCATTTGTTTGTAAACCCTGTGAAGTTTCAATATTCATAGTCATTTAAACAGTTTGTGTTTATTAGGCAATTGAATGTTGGTTTTTAAATCGCGGAATTTGATATATCGCTATGAATCACATTCAAAGACTACTGTTAGGGTTTCAATTATGGTTACATTGCAGAGACGTTAGAAACCTTTGATGTCGCGGCTTAGATTGTAGTTTAACAACCACTACAACAAAAATGGGTTTAGGCAACAACGAAAAACCTCCCCTTAAAGGTATAAAACCGTTGCTTAATGCTTTAGGGGACGGTTTATCAAGCGTGGAATAAACAGTCGTTGCTTATTCCATTAGAGCGCGGTTTTTTGATTTCTACCTACGGATTCTGAACACCATCGCCTTAAATATCAAAGTCCACGGTTTTAGTTGAATTTTTAAGCTACGGTTTTCAAGTAGCAACATAAAATAACTGTCCCCTAAATGTGTGAAAAGGCAACGGTTATTAATAACCAACAGATGTAAACCGTAGCTTAATCTATAACTTCATTTAGACAACACACATAACCGCGCCTAAAACAAAGGAATATACTACGGTTTTTGATAAGCAACGCATAAAAAGCGTTGTCTATAGATTGAAAAACAAATCAAATTTATATATAACGTTAGACTTTGAAAGACATAATTAGTATAAAATTTTCCTATTGTGCACTTTAGACTTTGAAAGATATAATTAGTATAGAATTTTCCTGTTCATTTATATGGTGATACATTTATGATCATATACCTTCACATTATTCTAATAGATTATTTTTCAATATTATTAGAAGAAACACATTTATAAATTGAAAACATATATAAATATGAAGTATTAATAAGATGAAGTGTAATCAACTCTTTTAAATTAAAAAAAATACAAATATTTTCAAAATAAATCCAAGCAATATAAGTTATAGCTAGTTGGATTATGTAACTCCATAAAACAAAACATAATCGTCAATATTTAAATCAATGGCGGTCTTTATCATATTCATTGTGTTGAGGTCCATGAGAATCATCATCTTGAAAACTATCATATTGAAGATCATTATCATCTTGATCATATTGAAGATCATCATCATCTTGATCATATTGAAGATCATCATCATCTTGATTATATTGAAGATTATCGTCATCTTGAAGATCATCATCTTGTTCATCTTGAGGATCGTCTTTGTTTCTAACCTATAAATATGAAGAATTCCTTTTATATATTATTCAATAACAAAGTTACAATAATCAAAGCGGCATATGCAAGGCTTCAAATGACTCAACATCCATGCAATAATGATTCAATCCAAACAATCGATAGTTATATATTACTCACTAACGAACTTTGCACGCTTAGAATTCAAACTCGAATCTATGAAATTTATACATGAATCTTACCATCTAAACCAATATACAATGTTAATTTTTAAAAAACATAATGAAAATGTGCATGGTAACATATGTTCACAATGTTCAACCTAGCTAGCATGAATTAATATATACTAACTTAATGAGTAACTTATAAAACTAACACCGCATGTTTAAAAAATTAAACAACTATAAAATAACAACTCAACACTTAATAAAATAAATGTTGATTTTTATTAATGTCAATTATAGTACCTTTTGATGAGTAGGAGCATATGTTGATGTCGATGAGCGTGGTGTTGGAATATTATCATTGTGCAAAGCTTCTCTCATCTTATCATCTACTTCCTCTTCACTTAAATGTGGATTTTGTTGCATATACATGCTTTTCAAAAGTGCCTCCATTGCTCCCATCTTTTGCGCCTTGTCAGAAATCTTACCATCATATTGCATTTTCATTAAAGAAATTTCTTCATTTTTTTTCAACAATGATGGTGTGACAGTTCTTCCATAACATCTCACTCTACCGGGCTTTTCTTTCCCAAACAATGATTGAAATGTTTGTGTTCCAGCTTCAACTGAGTCTTCAATAGATTCTTGAAGTTTATCCTAATATTTTAAATTATTAGTTTTGAACAAAATTAAAAACCACATGTATTTATAATGAATATTATAATTTAACTTACAATAGCAAATTGGGTTTCCCCATCCACTTGTTTTCCCTTGCGACTTTTTCGAGTTTCAATAAACATTTCAGCTTGAGTGACTTCTTCTCCATCCTTTTTTGCCCGCTACATGATTATTCATATATTAAAAAAAATACTACTTCATAAGATATTGAAAAAACAACTTATTCTATTGATAATCACACACAAATATCATACCAATTTTGCACGAATTCTAGCAAAATTTGTTGGTCCTACACGATGCATAAACTTTTGCTTGCTCCTATTACCTGCATTCTTTTTACTAATATCCTACAATACATAAAATAGTTCACCGAGTAGAATCAATGTTACATGTAAAGAAATTGAATTAGTTCATTGAGTAGTAAGTATTTAATAAAGATAGTATGAAAATATGCACAATAATGTCTAAGCAGAAATTATGCAAATATGGGGCTGCAATTGTGTTTCATTATGTCTATATTGTCTTTACTACTAAACATAATTAGAAATTGTCTAACTAGAAAATATGTTAAATATGTAAAGAAATTTAACTGTGTTTCATACCGTTCGAAACTATGCACATAATTGTTTGAAATAAATCATATAAACGAAAATTGTTTGATATATAAATGCTGATATATAAGGGAACATGAAACTCAATCCAAAATTACTCTAAGATAGAATTAATATAACAATATATTATTTTATAAATTAACACTAAATATAAGTTGTATCAAAATTGTTTGAAATAAATCATATAAACGAAAACTTGTTTAGTGGTTAGAATACTTATAATACCAATTCGTGTAAATTCTTCTAATTGAGTATTTTATTTCTCACTTTCATAATCTTGCATTTTTTTAAATTGTTCATATCTTAACACTATATTTCCTCCTGGACTTTCTCCTCGAATTCCAAATTCCTCTCATATCTTAACACATATTTGACATGAATAAATAATTCTTGTTTATTTTTAAAATAATGAAAAAAATTATTACTCTCAAGATTAGTGCAACATGTCTGATCAATAGGAAATCAAATTAAACTATACTTGTTATGGTTCAGTGCAATTTCTATGGGTGCAGACCTGTTATGGTTCAGGTTTTAGGACCATTACAACCGCCTTCTTAAGTTAACCTTCTTCACAAGGACATATACTCGAATAATTGGTTACTAACTAATCTTATGTGAGGTCATTTTGGTTTTATGAAATTAAAACAGGATTAAAATAACTGTATATTTTTGGTTGATTAGATATAATAGTGTATAATAATACTATATTCTTCCTAACTTCTTCTATTTTGAAAAGTATGTCCCTCCTTTTATATGATTAATTAAAAATTTTAACTCTGTTAAGTTATTCTTGTACCAAAATGTTACTATAATATGAGTTACTAAAACCCAAAACTAAACCTTATGTGACTATCAATAATCAAGGACATATACTCGAATAATTGGTTACTAACTAATCTTATGTGAGGTCATTTTGGTTTTATGAAATTAAAACAGGATTAAAATAACTGTACATTTTTGGTTGATTAGATATAATAGTGTATAATAATACTATATTCTTCCTAGCTAACTTCTTCTATTTTGAAAAGTATGTCCCTCCTTTTATATGATTAATTAATTTTTTTAACTCTGTTTAGTTATTCTTGTACCAAAATGTTATTATAATATGAGTTACTAAAACCCCAAAACTAAACCTTATGTGACTATCAATAATCAAGGACATATACTCAGAATAATTGGTTACTAACTAATCTTATGTGAGGTCATTTTGGTTTTATGAAATTAAAACAGGATTAAAATAACTGTATATTTTTGGTTGATTAGATATAGTAGTGTATAATAATACTATATTCTTCCTAGCTAGCTTCTTCTATTTTGAAAAGTATGTCCCTCCTTTTATATGATTAATTAAATTTTTTAACTCTATTAAGTTATTCTTGTAGCAAAATGTTACTATAATATGAGTTACTAAAAACCCAAAACTAAACCTTATGTGACTATCAATAATCAAGGACATATACTCGAATAATTGGTTACTAACTAATCTTATGGGAGGTCATTTTGGTTTTATGAAATTAAAACAGGATTAAAATAACGGTATATTTTTGGTTGATTAGATATAATAGTGTATAATAATACTATATTCTTCCCAGCTTCTTCTATTTTGAAAAGTATGTCCCTCCTTTTATATGATTAATTAAATTTTTTAACTCTGTTAAGTTATTATTGTACCAAAATGTTAAAACAGGATTAAAATAACTGTATATTTTGGGTTGATTAGATATAATAGTGTATAATAATACTATATTCTTCCTAGCTTCTTCTATTTTGAAAAGTGTGTCCCTCCTTTTCTATGATTAATTAAATTTTTTAACTCTGTTAGGTTATTCTTGTACCAAAATGTTACTGTATTATGAGTTACTAAAAACCCAAAACTAAACCTTATGTGACTATCAATAATCAAGGACATATACTCGAATAATTGGTTACTAACTAATCGAATAATTGGTTACTAACTAATCGAATAATTGGTTCCTAACTAATCGAATAATTGGTTACTAACTAATCTTATGTGAGGTCATTTTGGTTTTATGAAATTAAAACAGGATTAAAATAACGGTATATTTTTGGTTGATTAGATATAATAGTGTATAATAATACTATATTCTTCCTAGCTTCTTCTATTTTGAAAAGTATGTCCCTCCTTTTATATGATTAATTAAATTTTTTAACTCTGTTAAGTTATTCTTGTACCAAAATGTTACTATAATATGAGTTACTAAAAACCAAAAACTTAAAGCAATTGATGTTATAATTTGAAACAACTCTCACGCTAAGCCTAGGAAAGAAAATACAATTCCACTAAAATATTATAACGCCCTTATATAATAAACCCTAATAACCATATGACATCCTTACAAAATAATTTTTGTAACAAAAAATATTTAAAGTAATATTTTTCAATTCAGATTTGGAGAAATAGGAAGGTTAGAGTTTTAGCATAATTTAAGTATTTGAGTAATTTTAAGAAGAACGAGACTCACCCTTGGAGACAAATATGACAGATAATTTGAGGCGGTGGTCCTGCTCGAGCGATTTCTAATTTCACAAACACAAAGGAAAAAACGAAGGTATTCAAAACAGAGAAGTAAATGAAAAAGATGAACAACAAAAGATTTTGGTGGTAAGAGGTATTTATGAGAAATAGAATGAGAATGAGAAACTTACTCTGGAGAGGTGTTTGTAACAAATGATGCAACAATACAGCGAAGGCGAGTTGCAGTAGAAAGCGTGCGGTGGCCGGCGTGAGAGTATGTGAGTGAGTTGCAGCAGAAAGCGCGCGGTGGCCGGCGTGAGAGTATGTGAGTTATACAGAAAATATTTCTTTGAGTAGAGAGAAAGAAGAAAAGACAGAACGTTGTGTAGAGAGAAAGAAGAAACGATTTTAATTCTCATAGGCTGCTGCAGCAGTTTAGTTCGCTCTCTCTGATACCATATGTTAGGTATGAGAAAAAACCTTGCATATTATTCAATAGATATTAGGTTGTCATATAGTCAATAGTCTTTTACAAAAACAACCAAAGCTAAAAAATAGCCACTACTAACATAAACTAAAAGAGTTATTCAATGAAAACCAACTAACCTATAAAGTAGGACCTTATTCCTACGTAGCATATCTGGCCCTAAATACTAGGAAAAACAACCTAGCTGATCTTTTCAATTATTACTTGCACTGTTGCTTTGTTTTAGCCTTGCCCCATTTCAATTTTATGTTACTATTGTCTTTTCTACATTCGTTTCAACCATCAAAATCATAGCTTTGTAATAGCGAAGAAGAAACAAATGAAATTTTATGATATCTTGTTGACTCATTTGTTTGTAAACCCTGTGAAGTTTCAATATTCATAGTCATTTAAACAGTTTGTGTTTATTAGGCAATTGAATGTTGGTTTTTAAATCGCGGAATTTGATATATCGCTATGAATCACATTCAAAGACTACTGTTAGGGTTTCAATTATGGTTACATTGCAGAGACGTTAGAAACCTTTGATGTCGCGGCTTAGATTGTAGTTTAACAACATTTTGTAAAATCCTATTACGTTTCAGAATTTTGAGCCATTTGAGCAATTTAAGCAATTTAGTTTTATTAAGTTATTGAATGTTGGTTTCAATTAGCGGTTAAAAATTAGTGTTTGACATATACATGCTTCAAGTACTCTTTAACAATGGAATGTTGGTTATCCTATGTTCGTTCATAACCACACTTAACTTTCCAATAATATGCACCCAATAAAAAAGATTTAAAGAAAGTTTTAAACATAATTAACTACACTTATTAGTCGGATTTTTTTGATTAACGGTCAAACATAAAGATTAATTGAGGAATTCTAAACATAAAGATTTTTTCGATTAACTACTTTAAATCTTTGTTTTCAAGAGGATAATAACTCCTCAAATATTGATTGAAACTTGATTCCCTATGCAATTTAAAAAAGCACAAAAATTGAAATAGATAGTAATTTCTTATCTCGGATCAGAGATGCTAACGGCTCAGAAATTGAAGTGGGGGGACCTATTTAATGTATGTGTCTATCTCTGGTCTAGTATAATATATATATTACATGATTTAAATAATTAAAATAACTATTTATATTGTTTATATGAGCAAATTACTCAATTTATTAAATAATAAAGTACATTTTACTTTTCAAATGTTACTAGAGGCTCTAGGCCATACGACCACTAACATACTTCCGTCTCGTATTTTTATTCTTGTTTATTTTTAAATTATATTAATTTGTTTAGAGATGTGCCGGATGAGAGTATGTTACCATTATATCAAAGAGTTGTTGCGTGTGTGCTCGATTAATTCATGGAATATGACGACTGAACTTTAAAAATTTACTCTTGATTGTATTCTAGCATAAGATATTTGTTAAATTATTGTTATTAAGTTATTGAATATTGGTTTAAAATAGAATCTCATTAGAATTAGTGTTTGACATATACATGCTTCAAGTACTCTTTAACAAACAATGGGATGCCTATTTGTCTAGAGAATATCGGTAGATGAGTAGTGTATTTGTTTAGCTGATTCAATGCTTTCCCGAGTAACCCCAGGGGTTGTTCTTTGCCCAATTCCACTGATCCCTGCACATCTCCTCCACACCATATTTGGCCTTCCAACCGAGTTCTCTCTCTGCTTTCTCTGTAGATGCATAAACCTCTATAGCATCTCCTGGCCTTCTCGGACACAATTTCAATGCGATTTTCTTACCAGAAGCTTTATTAAATGCGTCAACCATTTCAAACACAGACGTACCACGACCGGTTCCTAAATTGTAAGACGTACAACCTATGTTTTTTGTTGTAAAAAGCTTTCTCAGAGCAGCAATGTGACCATCTGCTAAGTCCATCACGTGGATATAGTCCCGTACCGCAGAGCCATCCCTTGTAGGATAATCATGACCATATACATTGAGCTCGGGTAATCTTCCAACGGCTACTTACTGTATATAAGGCATGAGGTTATTTGGGATGCCTCTAGGATCTTCACCCAGTTTACCACTTTCATGTGCCCCAACTGGATTAAAGTATCTCAGTAAAATGATTCTCCATTCCGGCTCAGCTTTTGAAATATCTCGTGCGATTTCTTCAAGAAAAAGCTTCGTCCGTCCATAAGGGTTCGTTGCTTGTAACTCAAAATCCTCCACACATGGCATCTTTTTAGGTTGCCCATAAACAGTTGCAGACGATGAGAAAACCATGTTTTTGCAATTGTGCGTAGCCATTACTTCATAGAGGTTGATGGTACCAACAAGATTATTATCAAAATAACGACGAGGATTTGAAACACTTTCACCGACTGCTTTTAACCCAGCAAAATGAATGACAGCGTCGAATTTAGATTTTGAGAAAAGTTTCTCCAAATCATCTTTATTCCTGAGATCTCCCAGTGTGAATTTAAGATTCTGTGAAAGGTTTGGACCAATAATTTCACGAACACGGTCCACTGCTTCCATAGCAGAATTATCAAAATTATCAATGATGGAAACATGAAACCCGTCTTTGAGAAGCTGAACAACAGTGTGAGCGCCAATGAAACCGGCCCCGCCGGTTACAAGTATCTTTTGCGATGAAGACGCCATATCTTGGAATAGGTCAGATAGAGAGAGGACTGAGATTTTGAAGTTTTGAAAAAGTTGATAGATTTAGAATTTGAGTTTTGGATTTTATATAGTAATGAAATATTATCAATTGCTATTTTTGGGTAATGGACAGAAAGTTGCGATCTGGAATGATTTTGTTAGTTTCTAATTTTCTTTCTCTCTGTAATCTGTTTTTGATTTGTTAAATTTGACGTGGAATTAATTTAAGATAGCATTAGTAATTCTGTTTTGTTGGTAGGTTCCATTTTTAGCTTAGATTGGATTGCCAAGTAAGTTTCTTTTCAACCGTGCGTCACCATTAATAGAATATTGTCAAACTCTAATTTTAAGATGGTATGACGAAGACAAACACAAAGAATCATATCGTAAGCTTTCATTATCGTAAATAAATTTTTGATTGTCATTTCAAAATTTAACTCTAATTCAACATGAGTATTTATATTAGTTCAACAACCGTCAAAATTAAAACTAAATCAATTACTTGTGAGTATTACACTCGTTTGATTAAAGTTTTTATTGGAATTATTGCAGCTGAATTGATATCTGACGACGATAGATCGGTAAGTCAACTTTATTGTCCGTCGCATGTAATTTTAATTTGCAGAGTTTAACAAACCTCCAACTCCAAGTACTTAAAATCTTATACAATGCAACTTGTTCTTTTGCGGTTTGCTGGCGAAGATGAAAGCAATGTTGATGAAGGAATGTTATGTAAGTGAATCAGCTGCATCTCTACTTTAGTTACAATGATTCTTTCAATTGCTTACCAAAATGATATTTTGGGTAGTGTGTCGAACATATACTTTATCAGCAAGGCCGTCTTTGGAATCTGAAAACAGTTTTTATCTTGTTTGATTACTTGGCAGTAATTCTAGTAAGGTTTCTTTGATTTGAATGTTGGTCGCATCACAATCTAACCTCTTTTATTGAAAAATATGTTTTCTGAAATTATACAATACAATCTTGACATCCATTATTGTTTATTTATATACTGTCAATGTAGAGTTTTTACATTCTTAGTTAATCATATTAATTGTTGATCATTCAAGATGTTTGATATTTATCATAATTATCTTAAAAATTATGTTGATGCATGGTTGTTACCAATTTAACAGTTAAACATCTTTTTGCAATTGAAAATTGTTTCATAATTTGTCATTCAAATAACAAATAATTTGGTCTTGCACATGAAAATTGAAAATAAAAATCCATCCTCCTTTATGTTTTCCCTAGCTTTCTTGCACTATCACTAAAAATCGGTATGAATAAAAATCCATCCTCCTTTATGTTTTCCCTAGATTGGAGAGATGGGAAAATAAGTATATATATATATATATATATATATATATATATATATATATATATATATATATATATATATATATATATATATATATGTATGTATATATATATTATTTTGGATCGATCAAAGACCCAATACGAGAGTCCAACTATGCATGGCCCAATTAAGGTATATTTTTTTGATTTCCTTCTTTCATTATATTCATTTTGGACTTTGTAACTGATTTGTGTGTTGGAGTACTAACCTTGCAGGTCCACCCGCACGCCACCATATCAAAGATCAACATTGTGGCTTCTAGATTTCTACGTCATCAATCAACATTTATTCTGATTCTAGTACGGAACAATGACTTCGTTTGTGAGAATTGACTCTAACTCCTACAAAATTCCACAATAAGATCATTCTAGATCCAAAAGGCAGATTTGTATCAGAACCATCATAAGATGGATAGAATAACCTCATGCATCACACTAAATAACCCAACTGAGTTCTCCGATCTTGCACCACCTTAATTTTTCGCCATTGATGAGATCCGCATGAAAGCGATGTATGACAAAGATCCACCACCAGAAAGCCTCATCCAAGCAACGACTTAGATATGAGTCCATGCAGTGGCGAAGATCTCTTGGTCTTCAACGATTCTATAACTCACCCTTGTGGAATGAGATATCTACCACTATCGCTTGGAGAAGGAGAAAGTGAAAGGAAGGTAACTCTCTATTTCCTGGTAGTTATGTGTAAGAGTGCTTTCAACGACATCCTTGACAAGTCCTCTTTTGCAAAATTGGATGTCGTGGCTTCCCCAGTCCACCTTAAAGTAACATATCGCAACAACGCTGGGTAGTCGTTTGTAATTAACATCGACTTGAAAGCTGCAAGACGTATCCTTGAAGTCACACTTAACAGTCTCCTCACCACTTCGACAGTATCAGAAGAAGGTCTGAGAAGAGTCAATATGGTTGACCTTGATGTGCGTCAAGACAGAGTCAGACCAATTATGGACGATAATTTTGAGGTCATTCAGCTTGATGGTATTCCCATTATATCCATGAAGATAGGATATGTACTTCCTTCCGATGTAAAGACCATGCTGATCAGATGTCTCTGGGATAACACATACCTCTTTGTTATTTATTCCCATGAACTGCTCAACATGGACCCCATCGTAACTTGCCATGAGTTAAACGTCGACCCATCCCCCGATATATCTCCCAACAAAGAAGAAAACAGTCTTTGAAGAAGATTGAAGTTACCATTAGCACGGTCGAAAGACTGTTAGACGCTAACTTCATTTTTGAAGTGAAATACACTAGTTAAGAATACCTTAGGGAAGTAGAGGATGTGTGTCGACTATAGTGACTTGAATTGAGTGTTCCCTAAAGACTTATATTCGCTGACTAACATTGATAAGCTGGTAGAAAAATTGACCTAGTATAAGCTATTATCATTCACAGACACATATTATGGGTACAACCAGATACCTATGTTCGGACATGATAGCACAAAAATGATATTCATGGCTGAGCAAGCCAACTACCAATACAATGGGATGCACTTTGAATTGAAGAACGCAGGCGTGACGTACCAAAGGATGATGAACAAGGTCTTATGAGAGGAGGTAGGTGAGATGCTGGAGGTATACATGGAAGACGTGATCTTGAAGTTTAGTCACGAGGAATTCCATAATCAACACCTCTGGCGATTATTTAAAAGAATTCGATAGTATAACATGAGGCTCAATCTAGAGAAATATACGTTTTAGGTGAGAGTTGACAAATTTTTAGGGTTCTACCTTACGAAGAGGGGAATCAAGCCAACCTGACAAATGAAAAACATTTATTCAGACGAGCGCACTAACCTCGAAGAAAGAAGTTCAAAATATGAACATGATGCTCACCGCCTTAAACAGGTTCATTTCAAAATTCTCCAAGTATGTGTTGCCTTTTTATAGACTATTAACGAAAAAATCAAAGTTTTAATGGACATCGGTGTCGCGGCTGGAAAAATTAAAGAGTCGCCATCATCCTTTATTCGTTCCTAAGGAACAGAGAAATAATGATAAAACCTAAAAGTAAAGATAAGACTTGGGGTTCGGGAGTCGATTAAGTGAGGGGAAGGTGTTAGACACCCATCACCTCCATTGTACTCAATGGGATCCTTCTCTAACTCTAGGATTACTATGTTATCTATGAGATGTTTGCTTATGTTATCTATTTTTGTTTAATATACTTATTTACAGGGAATTAGATTTTTTTTTTTAATAAAATGAAAATTTAATCAGAACAGAGGACAAAAAAAAAGTTTTTGTTATTGTAATCGCCAGAGTGTTACAACTCCGTGCCTATGTATCCTCAAGCAATATGAAGGATCATAGTACCATAGTCCGTCTAAAAAATGACGGTGTGTTTGTTGATTTTAGTTTAGAAAAGTTCTCACAAATCGCGACACATGACCAAAGTAAAAAAGAACAACAAAACCCACATACCCATACTGAAGGAGAAGAGCGATCCAAAATGCAGCGGAATTTAAAAAAATTCTCCTTTAGTGATCCTTACGAATAAACATGATCAGTGATAAAATTGTTACCTCTTGTGGTGATTGAAACCTTTGATGCAGATCTACGGAGCGATCACGAACGTTGAATGGTGACAACGCCTCTACTCAGTCCACACGAACGGATTCCTTCAATATCAGTGCTAGTTGCTACGAATGAAAGCTTTGAGTGAGAGAGAGAGAGAGAAACGAAATTACAACTACACAAATGCTTCTGCACAAGGGTTCTATTTATAGAACCACTTGTGTGGACTGCAAGCTAAAAAACCCACTTAAGTGTATGTGGCCCATATCTTATAATATGCCAAAATCACTTAAACGCGTGGTACCTTACCATATTTCGTATTCTACTTAAGTACACCGTACCTTACGATGTTCTATAATTCACTTAAGTGCACCGTACCTTACGGTGTTCCTTAGTTACTCTATCTCTCATCAATCCGTCCTTTTGTGTGTGACCCTGTAGGTTTTCGCGGCATTGGCAATTATATTAAATCACGTATTTAACATAATAAACAGTGAGCGGTATCTAGTAACACATCATTGCTACCACAGACACGAAAATGTCATGTGATCTGACAAATCCTTTTGTGATAATACTTATGTATACAATTACCCTTTTCCCCTTATGTCTATATTGAACACAAGGCATAGACCGTGTCATCCTTGTCCAGTTCAATATTGGGCCCGTAGACATTTATCCTGTTACGCAGGATGGACAAATTCCATCTAGGTCACTCATGTACCCCAACATGCTTTGTGGAGTACCCATCAACTGTCTTTATGGTCATCCAGTTACGTACAACGTTTGATAAGCAATAAGACACTCGACTCTACATCTAAAGTCCATAGTTGTTTCAGGTCGAAGGGTGGTATACACCATTATCCCCATGAGAATAACTTATGACACTTAGCATAACATTCTATATAGTATTATCATAGCGGGTCAATCCACTATAAATATTACTCTTAATGTTCATACTTATGTTTAAGACTTGATAACTCCTTATCCACGATCCATGAGATACGATCATCAGTCTATATACATAATAGTTTAATGCTTTAATGTTATCCCACTTCACAATAAAGCTCGACTACGGATACTTTAAGAATAATGTCATTATGTTTAATGAGATCTCATGATTAAGTCACACTTGATACATTAAACAGACTAGCTATTCTAGGGACTTTATTAAACAAACATAATAAAGAAAAAACCTTTTATTATTAATAAATAATTCGATACAAGTACCAAAAGTATTGGCCTCTAGGGCTTACACCAACACATACATACACATGTTTTTTTTTGGGGGGGGGGGAGAGCGAGAGAGAGAGAGAGAGAGAGAGAGAGAGAGAGAGAGATCCTTTTTATTTATTTTCCTCAACCGATCCCTCTCTCTTTTCGCAGTGAACTCAACATCAATTTTTTTCTCAAATCAATTCAATAAACCCATATCAATACAACATAATCAAATGAAAGTGGGTGGAAATATGTGTACCGAGATCAGGGTGTTGAGAAGGCGTGGTGTGGCCAGAACATGCAGCGGCGTAACTGGTTCATTGTCTTTCGTGATGACGATGTCAAGGGATCGGTGTCGGTAGTCGCGTGCGAGGGAAGCTGAAAGCAACCCACCGATGTGCAGGTGGTTTTTCGCGGAGATTCTTTCATTCTCCTGGGATGTGAGTGATGCACGAATCTGCGAATGCGAGTGTGTGAACTACGAATCTCCGATTTCACTTATTTATTTGATTTTTTGTTTTGCCTTTGATTTTCCCTTCTTATTGGAGTTGTTTAGATATTGTTGTTAGGGATGGATTTATTGTTGTTTGGATAATGCCAAAAAGACGAAGAAATAAGTGTTTGGGCACAATCCCAAACATCTCTTGGTTCACAAGGTGATGTAAGAAGGCGCACACAGAGGTAATGTATCTAGCTCAAAGGTAACTGGTATATCACATGGAGTGAATGAAGGTAGAATATGAGTGCATCGTGGAGATGAATGGAATGAAGTGACCAAAGTAACAAAATCGAAGATTTGGTAACGAGTGATTGAATATGTATAGTTTGAAACCGAAGGTGAAGGTATATTAGAATCCATAGGAAAAATGGGATTTGTACCATAGAGGGAATTATCTTCAACCGATACGTGGACTAGCATGGCTGCCACTATATGGTATTTAGCCAAAAACAAAGACTAAATTAAGTGTTTGGGCATAGTCCCAAACAACTCTAGGTAGAAATGCGTACTTTTCGCTAGGCGTCCTAAAAGGGTGTATATGGAATTCCAAAGGAAGTTGTATTTCTGATCTCAAAGAGAGAATATGTCACTAGGTGAACGATTTATGATCAAATGTAGATAATGGATAATGAAAGATATGGATGGTGCCCTAAGGCAGAAGGAGGAATAATTAGAAGTATGCTCACCAAAGATTCAGATCCTCGTGCCTACGTATTCTCATTGTGCAATGAGAAAATCAGAGCAATCGTAGTTCACATAACCACGAGAACAAAGAGAGAGATAATGGTGATGAAAAGTATAACTTGTACCAACATAATGGTATCAAGGGAACCCACAAATGGATGGAACTTGGAATTAAAGAGTAAACATGCATTTACCAATACGTGGGCTAGCATGGCTGCCGCTATAGGGTAAAGTAAAAAAAAGACTGAATTAAGTGTGTAGGCATAATCCCAAACAAATCTTGATTCACAAGACGGACTTCCTCTATATCGTCCTAAAAGGGTATAGGCGGGGGCCAAGAGAAAAGTATTTTTGTGTACAAGGAACAATATATCACTAGATGTGGAACAAACAGTTCGAGATCAAAAAGGACAATATCTTGGATCCAAGAGGGTGATAGACTCGGACTCAAAGAGCAAGGTAGGCATTTACCAGTACGTGGGCTAGCATGGCTTTCGCTATAGGGTAAAGCCAAAAACAAAGACTGGATTAATTGTTCGGGCATAGTCCCAAACAACTCTTGTTTGATGAGGTGGACTGCCGCTACATCGTCCTAAAAGGATATACAAGGAGTCCAAGGAGAAGTATAGTTGATCTCAAGAGGATGGTATTAATTGATGAATGAGGAATGATTGATTGATAAATAGGGTATAAATAGATAAGATAGCTCACGAAGAAACTGGGTTCTCCTGCCTACGTATCCTTATAGTGTAATAAGGAAATCAGAGCTTTCGTAGTTCAGGCCACTAGGGCTGAAAACAAGATGATTAAGGAGGCAAAAGGAGATTATTGAAAGATTGAATGAAAGTGTGGAATAGACTTGATAGTTATTGGATAAGAACCACACTAAAGTCTATGAGTAAGGGTGGATACGATAAGCAACGGGTCAAACATCCCGCACCCAAAGATATCCAGAATGAGTGTAGGAAAGCTCAAGTCTCATTCCTTCTTTACTACTTAAGGCTCGTGACATGTAACTCTCATCTTGACTTTCAAGTTGGGAGAAGATTCTTTGTCGTGGTTTGTTGTGTTGATGATGAAGACCTTATCAATCATTCGATTTGAACTGCACTAAAGTCTATAAATGGAGGTGAATACAATGAGCAACTGGGTCAAGCGTCCCGTACCCAAAGATATTCAGAATGGGGGTAGGAATTCTCCAGTCCCATTCCTTCTCCATTTCTTAAGGCTCGTGTCGTACAACTTGAATCATGATTGATAAGTTGTTAATGAAGTCCTTTGCTTGTTGCATTTCTTTGTGGAGAGAGAGAGAGAGAGAGAGAGAGAGAGAGAGAGAGAGAGAGAGAGAGATCCTTTTTATTTATTTTCCTCAACCGATCCCTCTCTCTTTTTGCAGTGAACTCAACATCAATTTTTTTCTCAAATCAATTCAATAAACCCATATCAGGGTGTTTAGAAGGCGTGGTGTGGCCAGAACATGCGGCAGCGTAACTGTAACACCTCAAAATTTGCCCTCCTCTCTTGGGACTAGCTTAGCATATTGCATTTCATTTTGTAGTACATTAGTCATTGCATATTGCATATCATGTGAAAACAAGAAAGTCATCCTCCTAAGTCTTTCTCAGAAGATAGAGAGGTTGAGAGATTCATGCCTGAGGGTCTTATTGAATTGATCAATCATCTGAGCGTTGCTCTTCAATTAGGGTTTTATTGGTTCCTCAAGGAGGTTTAGTATTATCTTGGTTGAAAGGATATGTCACTATCATCTTGGTCTTATCATCCTCAAGGGGTTCATTGTTCCTGATCATGTTCTTTGGGATTAGGGTTTTGACCTCTGGTCAACCCTAATCAATTCTATTCTACCAGTCAGGGATCTTTAAGGAGATGAGGTATTTGGTGATGGTGTGGATCACATGATCATTTTATTGAGCTTTTACAAGCTAGGGTTTCATTTTGGAGCCATTTCATCAAGTGGTTGAGGCTCAAAATTATCTGTGCATGTTCAAATCATCTGTCAACCAGAAAAGTCAACAGAAAGTCAACTGAGGGCTAGGAGGTGGAGAAATGAGTTTCAACATCTCATTCATGCTCAAGAGAGGTTTATTAATCATGTCAAATGCCTATCTTGAAGAATTTGAGGTCAGATCAAAAGTTTCCCAAAATGGAAAGTGACCTATAATTGAAAGTTTCCAAAAATGGAAAGGTTTTGGTTCAAATTCAATTGGATCTTACATCATCAAAGAAACTTAAAATGAAATTTTGTCCAACATGAAAGTTGAATATCTCTCTCTCCCATTTCCAAAAAGTCCAAGATCATGAATTTATGATGAATGGTTGAGGAGATATGGTCCAATCATTGCCAAGTGTACATGAAACTTCAAATGGCCATATCTTTTGATTCATAACTCCAAATTTGGTGGTTCTTTTTGCATTTTTCTTGTCATGACATAAGCTTTCCAAATCATGCATCACATTAGATAAAATCTCATCACATAACCACTTACATATCCATGCCTTTTTTGGAGGGAAATTGCAAAATTTAAAAATGGTGTATTGTATGGACTTTCTACCATTGCCATTGAGTTTAAAAAAGGATTTTAAGTGAAAATGATCAAAGGAATGGTATTGTTCACGTGTAATTAGTACATGCACCATGCAATTTTGATTTTTTGCAAAACACCCTATTTTCATTAACCAAACTAAACATGGATTAGCAAGGTGATTAGGAAAGGATATATATACTCTAATCATAACAGAATTGAAGAGGTTAATCACAATTCACATTTCTAGATCCAAAAATTCTCTCTCCCTCCAAAATTTTCTTCCATTCATAATTCAAATTTTCTTCAAATAGCATTGCAATTTTACTTCATATTCTTGTTCCCTAGCTTTGATTTAGTGCAGATAAGGTGCTGGTTTGTTGAATTCGTGCAAGAATCAAGTGGTTGAAGCTCATGAATTTGAAAATGGAAATTCAAGATTAAGCTAGATCTACACGTGTTCAAGCTTTCTTTTCTTCATCAAACATCATTGCAAGCATTGTGGAGTGAATTTGGATCAATACAAGTTGTGGATCTTGCAGTTCAAAGGTTCTGCTTTTTAAGAGGTTAATTTTCGATCCTCTTAATCTTGCAATTCATGAGTATATTCTGGTAGATCTTGTTCTCCTGGTGATTCTGATCTAAAAATCGTGTGAATTGGTGCATTATTGAGCAAGTTATGTCTGTTTAAAGTTTTGCATCTAAAAATGATTTTGCTCGATTCTCTTTGTTCGTGATGATTTGTGTTTAGATGTTAGTTGATCTATGCTCACCATTGAAAATACTGCATGATAATGTATTTGTTTTTGAATTCTGGTGAAATTTGGAATTTCTGGAAATTTGAGGATGAACATTCATCGTCTTCATCATGAAGAAGATGAGGATGCATGTTTCTGGAAAAATTGCGTCGGTTTTGGCAAATAGCGGCAGTTTGAACCGTCCAAATCTGCAGCTTAGGGTTCATATTGAAACGAGGTCGTTTTGCCTCAGCACGCGCTTCATATTTGAAATTCGACCTAGTTCGATTTCCAGCGCCAGCATTATTTCAAATTGCTTAATTCTTTTTGTTTTCCCTCCATTTCCATGTGCCATGCTCCATTTGAATTTTATTTTTTTCATCAACTTGTAAAATTCATATTAAATTGAAAAATGCATCAATTCATCTCCAATTTTTTGCATAATGATCCTTAGAATGTCTAGTTTTTTATGATCATGAGTTTGAAAGTTGTGCATGGCTGGAATTTTATTTGCTCTAGGTTGATTGAACACATGTGCATTTATGACCTTGCCTTACTCTTCCTATCATGAAATGCTTGATTTTAATCTAATGGACTTGAAATTTTACATGCTGATTCTAGACACATTGCTGGATGTTTTGGGCTTGGTTTGGTATTTTTACCATTCACCATTTCTGTTTTATGCATGTGTTAGCATGGTGTGACAATTTGTGTCACACACTTGGTTGTCTAACTTGTGCAATTTGATTTCCATGCCAAATGACTTCTAATGCTTCTGATTTTTTGTGTGATGGATGTTTTGGATGTGTTGAACACTCATGAATTTTTCCAGAATTATTTGAATCATTTCTATTTTGATTGGGAATTTTCATTCATGATGATCATTTGGATGCCTTGAATTGGTCATTGACTTCTCTTGCCTATTACATGAACTTACATGATGATTTTGGTTTGGTTCTTTTTAGGACTTGTTCTTGATTGATTAAATATGATCTATGTTGAATATCAAGTTCTGTTTTGGGTTTTTGATCCTCTTTTGACCCTAGGCTTTGACCTAGTGGTTTGGACTTATCATTTGTGTTGTGAATTTCAGGTGCAAGTATACATCTCCATGATTGATATTGATCCTTCATTTGAGCTTGATAATTTGTTGTTGTTGGCTAACACTTGCTTGTTTTGTAGGCTTTGAAGACAATTCATTTGTGTTTGCCTTATGCCTTGCACCATTGTTGTCTGATGATGATTTGTCTGTCTGTTTGACTTTGACTATTGACTGTTGTCTGAGTTTTGTACTGATTGGTTTAGATGTTTCCACAGGTACCTAAGTTGCTTTAAGTTCATTTGAACTTTGCTTTGCTTGCTTGTGGTTGGCGTACCACTTAGGTATAATTCCTAAACTTCATGTAGTCTGGAAGACCTGCTGTTACTGGCAGGCACCTGTCTGAAGCCCTCCTTAAAATGCAATGTTTGTGCTTGTTTAATTTTGTGCCAAGCAGGTTAAGTCCTCTTAAGAGGCAATTGGTAGATAAAAGGGATGTGTAATCCATCCCCTGCTATTCTGTTGTGTCATTCATCTTGCTCACACCATGTGTTGATGCACTTTGAATAAAAACCAAAAATCTTGTAGTGTCAGTCATGTGGAGAAGAGTTCCTTCATTCTGAACTCCCACACTTTCTATTGATTAAAGCTCTCCCAGGCCAGGGATAAGAGCTATGAGGCACACCCCTCACTCCTATTTCATCTGCTTCACCCTAACTCTCAATGTTAGGGTTAAGAGCTCAAAACACCCATTTTCAGTTGGCTTGTTTGTCAAGGTTGATATGACCCCTTGACTAAAGCCCAACCTTGCTTGAGCCCCCCTTGGTTGTGTATAGTGTGTGCTATTTGCTTTTGATGTTTATCTGCTTAGCTTCTCATCTCCTTTCTGTAGGAGTTGTATGATCAACTTTTGAGGAAGTTGACGTACGTAGAGATAGACTTGAGTTGACTCACTGCCTGTGTGAGTCAAGCTCTTTTTAGAGACTTCAATATAGGGATCATTTGCATGACAACTTCTAGGCTCGAGTCATAGTCTCCCTAGTAGTCTGTTATCTCCCTAGTCTCTAGTTAGGATAGAAATGTCTCCCCTGTTCAGGGAAATTACGTTGCCCTGATCCTCATACCAGATGAGGTACGTAGGTAGGAGATCGTGCGAGATCTCTCCGGGCACCCTTTTCCTTTTTTGTGTGTGTTTGCTTGACAGCTAGCAGGCTCGAGTACCAGACTCCTTGTTAGCTTGTTTGTCCAACCTTTGTGTTTCTTTTGACGACTCAGCGTCTGGTTAGCGTTTATTTGCTTGGAGTCTGACGTAAGTCCAGCGATTGGCAGTCGGTTTCCTGTGTGTGTTTGCTTGGAGTCTGACGTAAGTCCAGCGATTGGCAGTCGGTTTCTTGTTTTGTTTGTGTGCTTGGAGTCTGACGTAAGTCCAGCGATTGGCAGTCAGTTTCCTGTGTTTGTGTGTGTTTTTGGAGTCTGATGTAAGTCTAGCTATTGGCATTCGGTTTCCTATTTGTCTTTCTTCTGTTCGGAGTCGGACGTAAGGCCAGCCATTGGCAGTCTGTTTCCATTTGCGAGTTTCTTCGACGTCTCAGCGTCTTTGTGTTGTGTTTTGTTTCGGCATGCGTTAGCCGAACTACGGTAGCTCTAATTCTCATTCCAGATGAGATACGTAGGCATAGGATGCGATATCCTAGCGAGCCCGTTCCCCATTTTCCCCGAACTACGTCGACTCTGATGTTTGTTTCTGACAAACTACGTAGGACCAGGATGCGACATCCTGCCGAGTCCTCTTCCTCCATCCTCCTCCGCCTGTTTATTCCAGTGTGTGTGCATTCTTTTGAGCAGTGTTTAGCAACCTTATTCTATTCTTTCTGAGCGTGGATCCCGTCGAGTACGACGGACGTGAGGGGGTGCTAATACCTTCCTCTTGCGTAACCGACTCCCGATCCTTGCATCTCCGGTCGTAAGACCATTCCCTTTCCAGGTTTACTTCGAGCGTTTCCTTTCCTTCACTTGGGATAAATAACGCACGGTGGCGGCTCTGTTTGTTTGTTTTTTTCCCGCCGGTTTTTCGCGTAATGCGACAGCTGGCGACTCTGCTGGGGACTAGAAGTTGACCTCTTGCTGGTCCATCTTCCCTAAGCGAGTCTCTCCTAGCGCTCTCTAGGATAGTTTTGGTTGCTTTTATTGCTCTATTTATTGCATTTATGATTATTATATTGTGATTATTTGCATATATGTTTGCATGCATCATATTATCATTGTGCTGAATCTGTATAGGTTGGTTCCTCTGATTTGGGGTGGGTGTTCTTAGTGGGGCTAAAACCCAGGCCCGAGTATACACCTAGGATTAGTGTGGTCTCACGTTCCTCACATGTTGGTTGGGCATGTTGTTGCGACGTGACATACCACAAGCCGGACGAGGTTCTTCTGAGAGAGCTCTTCCATTATGGAGTATTCCACTTTGGTCTAGTTACCTCTTTAGAGCTATTGACTTCGGTGACCGTTCTTTCCCGGATCTTTGGTTTAGACGATCTTATGAGAGTTGCAACGACACACCCGAAAGGGCAAACCCGTTGAGTATCTTTGCCCGATTGTCGAGACCATTATCCGCCTTAGGATGACCTTGTTAGAATTCACCTGTGAGGGGAGGGTTGATTCTTACAGATGCATGTTCTGATGGTGTTCTGATGGTGACTAATGGTTCAGCCGTTGATCAGAGTCTTATTTATAAGTCGGATTTATGGATATTTATTTCTGAGACGCCGGAGTTCTGTCTGTGGTATTTATCAAAGGGGATTCGTTTATTTCAGGATTCCCTGGGCTGGTTCAGAGGGTCTTGTGTTTATCTGTTCAGAGGACTTTCTGGTGATGATGGTGATGTATTCTCCGGTTCCGTTATTTCGGAACTCCTAAGTCGGAATTGTAGTTACTCGTTCCCTCAGATGGTTGTGATCAGTTCAGAGGCCGAAACCCAGTGCAGTGGATGTTCAGATGACTTGGAGGATGGTAGTACATTGCATTCATGCATCAACATCATTCCCATTTTGCATTCATCTACATCTAACCCATGTCTATCCATACTCAGGGTACATTCTCGATTGAAATTTTGGTTGAGAGACATCCTGATGTCAGAATGTTATTGTCAAATTATTATCCGTCTCGATGAAGCCAGAATCGAAGGACAAAATGTTCCTCATACGGATAGACATTGCATTCATGCGTGAGTCATAATAACATGTTTTCTGTTTTGCAGGTGTCAGTTTCTAACATGTTTGATTGACACAGGAATGATGAATCCACCCAACGCTGACATTCTCGAGCTTAAAGAGAAGATGAGTGAGCTGATCAGTGTTATGCAAGAGTTCGCCGTGGGGCAGAAAGCAATCGCTGAGAGGTTGGAGAGGATTGAAAACCGGCTGAGAATGGGGGAAATACAAGGAAACGCTCCGTCGTCTGGAGTAAAGAAGTCCTTTGGTGATGGTCAGCGCAAGAAGGAGGTTAAATCGAGTGATGTGTATACCCAGAGGGGACACGGTAGGGATCGTTACCACCCGTATGCTGCTACAATGACGATTCCTATTGGTAATCGATCTGCACAACAGCAACAGTAGTCACCTCAATAGAGAACACAGAGAGTTGGGTGCCAAGTGAGAAGAAGGATGACTGATCGTCAGTTTGATAAGCCACCCATGGTGTATGCTCTTCTGTTTAAGAGGTTGAAGGATCTTGGGTTGGTTCAGCCGAGGACGTTGGCTCCGGTAGGATCAGACCAAAGGCTTGCAGGTTACAATGAGAACATCAAGTGCGAGTTCCATTCTGGTGCACCCGGGCATAGCATTGAGGGTTGTAAAGCTTTTAAGCATGTTGTTCAAGATTTGGTGGATTCTAAAGCCATCAATTTTGCACCGACACCGAATGTTAATGCTAACCCCATGTCGGTGCATGGTCCTATGGGGGTGAACGTAATGTCAGAGGATAAGAGAAAAATGGAGGTGACAGATGTGAATCAGTTGAGGACTCCAATGTCTGTGGTCAAGAGACATCTAATGAAGAGTGGAGTCTTCCCTGGTTGTGATAATCGTTGTGCTGCTTGCACTGTCACTGCAAATGGGTGCGTAATGCTGAGGGAGACGATTCAGAGAATGATGGATGAAGGGAGTCTCCGATTTGAGAAAGTTGATTGGGGGGAGGAGGATATTTTTATCAGCCAACTGTCATCATTCAAGTACGAAGAAATGGATGGTGGAATATTTGAAACACCGAGTCAGGCATTCGAGACCGTCAAGGTGGAGAATGCTGTTTTTGCAAAAGGAGAGAAGAAGCCGTCCATTTCTTCTTACAAGCAAGCTGCTGAGGTGGTGAAGAGCGGAGGAGCCCCAGGTTGGGGAAAGATGATAGACATCGCCGCCAAGGAAGACAGGTTTGGGGTTGGCTATCAGCCGAGCCAAGACCCGTCTGAGCCAAACAGAAGACGTCGTCAACCGCTCACATTCATCAGTGCTGGAATGCTGGATCCAGGTCACGCTTGTGCGGTGGGTGAAGAGATTGACAGTGACTGCAAGCTCGATGGTTGGATAAAACCGTGCGTACCAAGGATGGAAGTCCAGAACTGGAAGGCCGAAAAGATCATCACTGTCACTCATCGTGAAGAGTAATATTTTTGTTTTTCAATTCTGTTTGCATGAAAGCCATACGTTTTGCCCGAAACGTAATGGTCCATTGTAAGGGCCACCTCATGTGTTTCATTTTGCAACATTTTGCATCATAAATAAATGGATGTTTTTGTAGTAAAAGCGGTGTTCCCTGTTTTTCATTTATTTTTACAGTTTAAAAATAAAAAATGGCAATGTTTATTTTCATTCTCTTTCCTTTTGATTTGTCTCGTTCCGACCTCAAAAGCAATGCATGAATCAAATATTCATGTAGATGCGATCTCTCTCCTGATCTCATTGATGACAATTTGGTTACACCTTTGTATGACTTCGACAATCTGATCTATCATGCCAAAGAAGAAGGCGAAGAAGAGTGTGAACTGCCGGAAGAATTAGCCAGGTTGTTGAAACAAGAGGAGAAGGTGATTCAACCGCACGAGGAGAGAGTTGAAATTGTTGATCTGGGCACCGAAGAGGTCAAAAAGGAAGTGAAGGTTGGGGCCGTCTTGGAGGCGAGTGTCAAGAACGGAGGTGATGCCATTCGGTCTCAAGAACGCCGATGCCACGCATCAAAGGGCCTTGGTGACTTTGTTTCATGATATGATTCATCGTGAGATTGAATGCTATGTTGATGACATGATAGCAAAGTCCCAAACAGGAGAGGGGCATCCGGTAGACCAGGGAAAGTTGTTTGACTGGCTGAGACAATTCAGACTGAGGTTGAATCCGAATAAGTGCGCTTTCGGAGTGCGGTCCGGTAAGTTGCTGAGGCTTATTGTGAGCGGGAAAGAGGAATCGAGGTTGATCCTGCTAAAGAAAAAAAAGAAGAAAGAAAAAAGCCATACAAGAAAATGCCTGAACCGAGAACAGAAAAAGAGGTTTGTGGTTTCTTAGGTAGATTGAACTGCATTTCACGGTTCACATCTCATCTAACAGCCACGTGGGAACCCACTCAAGCTGTTGGAAAAAAAAAAGATCAAACGGTCAGGTGAAATAATGATTGCCAAGGGGCATTGAAAAATAAAAGAATATTTGCAAGAGCCTCTGATTCCGATATCTTGTGGAGGGACAACCGTAAACCCCATACTTGACAGTCCTCGAGGAGTCTATGAGGTGTGTACTGGGGCAGCATGACGAGTCTGGTCGAAAAGAGCATGCAATTTACCTTAGCAAAAAGTTTACCGACTGTGAAACAATACATTCACTGCTCGAGAAAACTTGCTGTACTTTTGGCATAGGCTGCTCGCCGACTGAGACAGTATATGCTGGTTCATACCACTTTGTGGATTTCCAAGATGGATCCGATCAAGTATATGTTTGAAAAGCTAGCATTGACCGGACGGGTTGCGAGATGGCAAATGATTTTTGACTGATTTTGATATACAGTATACCTCTCAAAAAGCAACCAAGGGGAGTGTATTGTCTGATTACCTCGCCCCGCAACCCATTGAGGATTATCAACCAAGGACGTTTGAGTTCCCTGATGAGGACATCTCGAGGTGCTCAAATTGAAAGATTGTGAGGAACCGATCCCGGAGGAGGGGCCTGACCCTGAATCCGAACGGATTCTGATGTCTGATGGGGTTAATGTGGATGAGTTAGTGCTGCTTTGGTTACGCCAAAGGGATCCCACGTTCCCTTCGTTGCCCGGTTAGCATTTGATTGCACCAACAATGGTGGCTGAGTACGAAGCTTGTATCCTGGGTATCGAACCTCGGTGCGTGCATCTACTGGGGCAACGCCTTCCTCGCAGGTGTATGAGAAGGAATCGGTGCTACTATTTGAGGTCCAGATTTCATCATGGAGAGTCTTGGTGGGCGTAAAATTGGAGAAGGCTGAGTGGATAAGGACTCGGTATGACGCGTTGAGCCTGATTGAGGAAAAGAGACTGGCAGTTACTTGTCATGGGGCAGTTGTACCCAATAAACGAAGCATGTTGTTGACCGAAAAGTGCGACCTCATGCGTACCACGTGGGAGAGCTGGTATTTGAAAAGGATCCTTCCTCCTCAAGGCGATCGTGGGGCAAGTGGATATACGGTTATGAATGTCCATCCGTGATCAAGAAGGTTTTCTCTGGTAGAGCTTTGTTGTCAACAACTACGGATGACGAGGATTTTCCATCCCTTGTGAATGCGGACGCAGTTAAAAAAATACTTCGTATAAGAGACCCGCTGGAGAAAAGAATAAAATAGTCCAGGCAAAAATGGGTATCCCGGCGAACCAAGAAAAAAATAAAAAGGTTCGGGCAAAAATTAGGGATAAAAAAGAAAATACTGTACACCCGGCAAGTCGAAAACCCCACAAGGGCGGCTTGGGCAAAAAAGGGTATCCCGGTGGACTGAAAACCCGAAAGGGCGATCCAGGCAAAAGAGGGATTGAAACGAACAACTGCGTCCATCATGATCGTTTGTATTTCGGTTAAGACACGTGGATAATCCCCGACAGGGATCAGTCGGAATCGTCTTGTTCAGAAGGCAGAAAGTGCGGAGAGTCTTGAGGACATATGGGGTGTAACCGAGTTGGAACTCGATGAGATCACGGGTTCACATTGCCATTAGGATAGATTTTTCCTTTTGTGTGCAATTACCTCTTTTCAGGAATTGCTTCCTGCGTATTGCTCAGTTTTTGAGCCACACTTTTTCAATCAATAAATGCATATTCAGTCAAATAATTTTGTTTTTGTTTTCATTACCGCTTTGATTGCAAAAACATCTGGTTATTTTTGATAAGGAATCGTTGTATTTTAAGACATGGAGATCCCTTCCAATGCATGTTTATAAGATTGAAAGCTTGAAATCTTATTCGGAAGGTTGAGTGACCCAAGTGTTGAAATTTTGGCATGCCTGGGGCATATTTTTATCTAACGATCTCTTTTGCAGGAGCTGTTAGATATTTTCAGTCACTTGCAGGTTGTGATGTGAAGCCTTTTTGAAAAGAGATCCCCGTGGAGTCCAGTCAGGGACAAGAGGATTGAAGAATGGTGAAAAAACAACGAAAGACGTGCGACGATCCTTGAGAATTAATCAAGAAGACTCTTCAAAGTCTGAAGACTGGAAAGTTTGTATGAATCCAGGGAGTGGGATCTCTGTGGAGTACAGAGGAGTCGAGAATACAAGGTGATGAATCAGAAAAGTCCAGACGAGTCTGGGAGCTCTCAAAAGTGGAAAGCTGATACTGGGTTTAGATGTTGAATACCAGGGTTCGACGAGTCGACGGGTGTTCTGTGCCAGACTTTCCTTGTTTCCCCAAGCAGAGTTGGGATTATTACCTCCCCAGCAGATTCAAGGTTTGTGGTTTCCCTAGCAGGGTCGGGATGGTTATCTCCCTAGCATGTTTGAGATTGGTGTTTCCTCAGCAGCCAGGCCTGAAGGTTGCTAGTTCCCCAGCGGAGGTGTCCGTTGCTGGCTTTTCCCCAGCATGTCAAAGATTGTTGTTTTCCCCGCAGAATGCGTTGGTGGTTTCTGTAACAACCCATTTTTTTTAGTTTTGAATTATTATACTATTACTATTATAATTTTAATTTAATTATGTGGAGTGTTAATTAATTAATTGGTGTATTAATTCATTATCTAGTGGATATGAGAAATAATTAAATAATAGAATTAATTAATTAACTTGGTTGCATAGTGAGTGGTTAATTATTTGAATTTAAATAGAGGTATTTAAATATTAGGTATTATTGGGCCTAGTGATTAAATTAGATGATTTAAGCCCAACTAGAATACTATTATAAATAGTAAGAGTGAAGGAAGTGAGAATTAGAATTCACTTGAGCACTGAAGGCAATAGAGAAAGAGGAGAGGAAAAGCGAGAGGAGTCGTGGTTTCCATCAAAGTGACAAGGTAAGGGGGGAAATCCTTATTATTATGGGTTAGTATAATTGGATCAATGGGTAGGAACATGTTTTAGGTTGAAATCCTTAATTGGCATGGTTTGGAATTATTAGGTTTTGACAAATACTCTTGAATTGTGATGATTAAATTATGCTAAAACTGTGAATGAATATATATTTGGATGAGTCATAATTTTCTGAACGTGTAGCTTTTTACGGAATCGAAATCGGAGGTCCGGAAGTCCTCCAACGATGAAAAATGCGGGGAAATCTGCATTCTGTTTCGTGTTAGCGCAGGAACAACATTCTGTCTTGCGTTAACCGGTTAACCCAGGGCGTTAACCGGTTAACACGTTTATAATATTGAAAAAATTACATTCTGTCTTGCGTTAACCGGTTAACCCAGGGCGTTAACCGGTTAACACTGTAAAAATTGCCAAGAAGCGCATTCTGTTTTGCGTTAACCGATTAACCCAGGGCGTTAACCGGTTAACACTGTTTGAAAAGTGAAAAATTGATATTTAAATGTTGTATGTGTTTTGGAATGAAATCTATGTGTATATATTTGATGATTGGCCTATATTGGTGAATAATATATTGTATGAATGTGTATGTATACCATTATTGAATTGTGAATGATTTATGGTTATGGATGTGTATATGTAATCGTAATTGATGTGTTGTGATGAATGCGTATATGTACCAATTGTGAGTCATGGTGATATGTGGGTTGTTAAGACGGTATAGATGGTCTTAATTGCATATGTGTTGGTATGTGTGCATTCATTCATAGCATGGTTGACTTCATTGTGGAAGTGGTGAAACTGTGGGTTCACATGAGCAGACGTTGATTCTCAATTGGAATCAGGCGTAGAATTAAGCGGTGATCCTTCATTGGAAACAGACGTAGCAAACGTTAATCCTTAATTGGGATTAGGCGTAGTATTAAGCGGTGATCCTTCATTGGAAACAGACGTAGGGCTTTGGTCTTGTCCGGATCGGAAGCGTGGCTTGGATTCTAGATATTGAATCGGAAAGCGGTGAAAATTTGAGTTCACATTGAGGTACCACATGCATAGAGTCACATTGTCTTGCATTGAGTCGTCTATAGTTATGTGATCATTGAATGCATGTATTTATGTGGATGCGATGTACGTTTGAAATATGTGAGATGATTGTTGGTTAATATTATTGACGTGATTATACCAAGTGTGATGAATTCTTAAATTGTGTTTTAATTCATTGTGCCTTATTATGCTATTTCATAATGATTTGAATTCTCACCCTTTCTGTTTGAATGTTACCTTTACATGGGTATCGTGCAGATACTACAGAGTAGTATTGCTGGAGTAGGTGGACGGTAGCTCGCTCAAGAATAGCTGGAGAGTTTCCATATTTAGTTTGAAATTAGGTAATGAGTCAATGCTCTGGTCATGTAACACTGGGTAGATTAGTGGTATTGAACTCATATCTTATTTTGATATGTTTTATGTTATTACTTGTTTTATTTTATTTGAAGTGATTATTGAGAGATGATCATGGTATGGGACATGAATCATATTATGAAATACATGAGTATTCTTTATTTTCCGCTGCGAACGCATATTGCTTGAATATTCATGATGAAATGTGTTATTTTGAATGACCAGGTGTATTGTTGGTTTTTGAAAGTTTTAAGTTTCGAAAACATCGATGTGACGCCCTTTTCTTTATATGCGTACTTATTTACTCTGATTATATGCTAAATAATTTGGGGTAGAAAAAAGGGTGTTACATTAGTGGTATCAGAGCATGGTCGACCAGTTGGTCAATAGTAGTAGGTTTTCCGTGGTATTTGATTTGTGTATCTGACACGATCGATACTGTTTGTTTGATGTTTCGGGTTGTTCAGGACAATGGTTGCAGCCAGGAATGATGATGCCATTGCTGAGGCGCTGAGGATGCTGGCTGAATCCATGGGTCAGATCCATCAAGCGAATGCCTATCAAGCGAATGCGAATGCCGGTAACCAAAAGGGAGATGATGATGAGTTCCGTGCTTTGGGGAGATTCCAGCGGAACAATCCTCCTATCTTTAAGGGTGAGCATGCACCTGAGAAAGCTCAAGCTTGGCTGAAAGCAGTTGAGAAGATCTTCAGAGTCATGAACTGTACTGATGCTCAGAAAGTGCAGTTTGGTACCCATATGCTTGAGAAGGAAGCTGAAGATTGGTGGAATAACACTCTTCAGAGGTTCGAAGAAGACAACATTGAAGTTACTTGGATTCTTTTCCGTGATACCTTCTTGGAGAACTATTTCCCAGAAGATTGTCGTGGGAAGAAAGAGGTGGAGTTCCTTGAATTGAAGCAAGGAAATGGTACCGTTGTTGATTATGCTGCTAGATTTCAGGAGCTTATCAAGTATTGTCCTCATTACAATACTGCTAATGCTGAGAGATCTAAATGTTTGAATTTTGTGAATGGCTTGAGACATGATATCAAGAAGGCCATTGGTTACCAACAGATTACTCGTTTTACAGAATTGGTTAACAAGAGCCGGATTTATGACGAGGATAGTAGGGAGAGTGCTTCTGTCTACAAGAGTCTGAAGGGGAAAAACCAAGATCGGGGAAAACCATATGATGACAAGAGGAGACAATCTAGTGTTGGCAAGAAGCCAAGTGGGGGAGTATCTTCTGTTCCACTTAAGTGCTTCAAATGTGGTGTGGAAGGCCATCGTGCTACAGAGTGTAGTAGAGATTCTGGGAAGTGTTTCAATTGTGGCAGGATGGGTCACAGAGCAAACCAGTGTAGGTTTGGTTCGAACGTAACTTGTTTCAACTGTGGTGAGAAAGGTCACATTAGTTCGCAATGTGATAAGCCGAAGAAGGAGCAAGTGAAGGGAAAGGTGTTTTCATTGTCTGGTGCGGAGACCACTACCGATGATAGACTAATCCAAGGTACGTGCTTTATTAATGGTACACCTTTGATTGCCATTATTGATACCGGTGCAACATATTCTTTCATTTCTTTGGATTGTGCTAAGAGGCTGAATCTCATATTATCTGATATGCGTAGAAGTATGATTATTGATACACCTGCTATGGGTTCTGTTTCTACTTCCTATGTGTGTTTGAATTGTCTGTCGAGTATATTTGGTAGGGATTTTGGAATTGATTTAGTTTGTCTTCCGTTAGAGCAACTCGACGTGATTTTGGGTATGAATTGGTTAAAAGTTAATCGGGTGTATATCAACTGTTTCGAGAAGACGGTTATTTTTCCTGAGGTTGATGCTAAGGAAGATTGGTGTGTGTCTGCTAAGCAAGTTGATGAATCGGTGCAAGATGGTGCCGAGTTGTTTATGTTGTTGGCAACTTTGGATATTCGGGAGAAGAGGACGATCGAAGAACTGCCAATAGTTTGTGAATTTGCGGAGGTATTTCCGGAAGATATAAGTGATTTACCGCCGGAACGAGAGGTCGAGTTTTCAATTGATTTAGTTCCTGGAACTAGTCCTGTATCGATGGCTCCCTATCGAATGTCCGCTTATGAGTTGAAAGAGTTGAAGAGTCAACTTGAAGACTTACTCGAGAAGAAGTTTATTCGTCCTAGTGTGTCGCCGTGGGGTGCACCTGTGCTATTGGTCAAGAAGAAAGAAGGTTCTATGAAATTATGTGTTGATTATAGACAACTGAATAAAGTGACGATTAAGAACAAGTATCCACTTCCGAGGATTGACGATCTGATGGATCAGCTGGTTGGAGCTTGTGTGTTTAGCAAAATTGATTTGAGGTCTGGGTATCATCAGATTCGTGTAAAGGCTGAGGATATTCAGAAGACTGCTTTTAGGACAAGGTACGGTCACTACGAGTACTCCGTGATGCCTTTTGGGGTGACGAATGCACCTGGTGTATTTATGGAGTATATGAATAGAATCTTTCATGATTATCTGGATAAGTTTGTAATTGTGTTCATCGATGATATATTGATTTATTCCAAGGGCGAAGAGTATCATGCAGAGCATTTGAAGGTTGTGTTATCGGTGTTGAAAGAGAGGAAGTTGTTTGCTAACCTCTCTAAATGCGAATTTTGGTTGAGTGAAGTAAGTTTTCTTGGACATGTGATTTCGAGCGGCGGGATTTCTGTGGATCCTACGAAGATCGAAGTTGTATCTCAGTGGGAAGCTCCTAAGTCTGTTGCTGAGATTCGAAGTTTCCTTGGTTTGGCTGGTTATTATAGGAAGTTCATTGAGGGATTTTCTAAGTTGTCGTTACCGTTAACGCAATTGACTAGGAAGGGTCAAGCGTTCATTTGGACTTCGCAGTGTGAAGCGAATTTTCAAGAGCTTAAGAGAAGATTGACTACGACTCCTATTTTGATTTTACCGGATCCGTTAGAAACCTTCGTGGTGTATTGCGATGCTTCTTTGTTGGGTTTGGGAGGTGTTCTGATGCAAAAGGGGAAAGTGGTAGCTTATGCTTCAAGGCAACTCAAGGTTCATGAGAAGAATTATCCGACGCATGATTTAGAGTTGGCCGCCGTTGTGTTTGTGTTGAAGCTTTGGAGACATTACTTGTTTGGATCGAGGTTTGATGTGTTTAGTGATCACAAGAGTTTGAAGTACTTGTTCGATCAGAAAGAATTGAATATGAGGCAAAGGAGATGGTTGGAATTCTTGAAGGATTATGATTTTGGTTTGAATTATCATCCTGGGAAGGCGAATGTTGTAGCCGATGCATTGAGTAGGAAGTCATTGCATATGTCTATGTTGATGATGTGAGAGTTTGAATTGTTGGAGCAATTTAGGGATTTGAGTTTGGTTTGTGAAGCGACGTCTTCGTGTGTTAAGCTTGGGATGTTGAAGCTTACGTGTGACATTCTTGACGAGATTATAGAAGGTCAGAGGTCAGATTTGAAGTTAGTCGATGTTATGACATTGATTAACCAAGGTAAAGGTGGTGACTTTCGGATTGATGAGAATGGTATCATGAGGTGTCGTGATCGAGTGTGTGTTCCGGATGGTATGGATTTGAGAAAGAGGATTCTTGAGGAAGGACATAGAAGTGGTCTGAGTATTCATCCTAGTGCTACTAAGATGTACCAAGACTTGAGGAAGATGTTTTGGTGGCAAGGTATGAAGAAGGATGTAGCGGAATTTGTGTATTCATGTTTGACTTGTCAAAAGTCAAAGATTGAACATCAAAAGCCGTCTAGTTTGATGAAATCGTTATCTATTCCCGAGTGGAAGTGGGATAGTATCTCTATGGATTTTGTTTCGGGCTTACCAAGAACATCGAGTAATTGTGAGGCGATTTGGGTCGTTGTGGACAGACTGACGAAGTGTGCTCATTTTATTCCGATGAGAATGGATTATTCGATGGAGAGACTTGCTAAGTTGTACGTCGAGAGGATTGTGTGTTTGCATGGTATACCGTCGAGTATTGTTTCGGATAGAGATCCGAGGTTCACTTCGAGATTTTGGGAAGGTTTGTAAAGTGCTTTGGGTACGAAGTTGCGTTTGAGTTCAGCATATCATCCGCAAACTGATGGTCAAACGGAGAGGACTATTCAGTCACTTGAAGATCTTTTGAGGTCTTGCGTTTTGGAACAAGGAGGAAATTGGGATAGTTTCTTGCCTTTAATCGAGTTTACATATAATAACAGTTTCCATTCGAGTATTGGAATGGCACCGTTTGAGGCCCTTTATGGCAGAAGGTGTAGAACTCCTTTATGTTGGTACGAATCGGGAGAGAGTGCTGTGGTTGGACCCAAGTTGATTCAAGAGACTACAGATAAGATTAAGATGATTCAAGGGAAGATGAAGGCTTCTCAGAGTCGTCAAAAGAGTTATCATGATAAGAGGAGGAAAGCTCTTGAGTTTGAGAAAGACGAGCATGTGTTTCTTCGAGTTACGCCAATAACGGGTGTTGGTAGAGCTTTGAAGTCGCGTAAGTTGACGCCGCGTTTCATTGGTCCTTATCAGATTTCCGAGAGGATAGGTGAAGTGGCATATCGGATTGCATTACCACCATCACTTTCTAATCTTCATGATGTATTCCATGTGTCTCAATTGAGGAAGTACATTGCGGATCCATCACATGTTGTTCCATTAGATGATGTGCAAGTACGGGATAATTTGACGGTTGATACATCACCTGTGTGGATTGAAGATCGAGAAGTGAAGAAGCTTGGTGGTAAAGAGATTGCTTTGGTAAAAGTGATATGGGGCGGAGTCGCCAATGGAAATATTACGTGGGAACTCGAGGATAAGATGAGGGAATCATATCCGGAGTTGTTCGTTTGAGGTAAATTTTCGAGGACGAAAATCTTTTAAGTGGGGGAGAGTTGTAACAACCCATTTTTTTAGTATTGAATTATTATACTATTACTATTATAATTTTAATTTAATTATGTGGAGTGTTAATTAATTAATTGGTGTATTAATTCATTATCCAGTGGATATGAGAAATAATTAAATAATAGAATTAATTAATTAACTTGGTTGCATAGTGAGTGGTTAATTATTTGAATTTAAATAGAGGTATTTAAATATTAGGTATTATTGGGCCTAGTGATTAAATTAGATGATTTAAGCCCAACTAGAATACTATTATAAATAGTAAGAGTGAAGGAAGTGAGAATTAGAATTCACTTGAGCACTGAAGGCAATAGAGAAAGAGGAGAGGAAAAGCGAGAGGAGTCGAGGTTTCCATCAAAGTGACAAGGTAAGGGGGGAAATCCTTATTATTATGGGTTAGTATAATTGGATCAATGGGTAGGAACATGTTTTAGGTTGAAATCCTTAATTGGCATGGTTTGGAATTATTAGGTTTTGACAAATACTCTTGAATTGTGATGATTAAATTATGCTAAAACTGTGAATGAATATATATTTGGATGAGTCATAATTTTCTGAACGTGTAGCTTTTTACGGAATCGAAATCGGAGGTCCGGAAGTCCTCCAACGATGAAAAATACGGGGAAATCTGCATTCTCTTTCGTGTTAGCGCAGGAACAACATTCTGTCTTGCGTTAACCGGTTAACACTGTTATAATATTGAAAAAATTACATTATGTCTTGCGTTAACCGGTTAACCCAGGGCGTTAACCGGTTAACACTGTTAAAAATTGCCAAGAAGCGCATTCTGTTTTGCGTTAACCGATTAACCCAGGGCGTTAACCGGTTAACACTGTTTGAAAAGTGAAAAATTGATATTTAAATGTTGTATGTGTTTTGGAATGAAATCTATGTGTATATATTTGATGATTGGCCTATATTGGTGAATAATATATTGTATGAATGTGTATGTATACCATTATTGAATTGTGAATGATTTATGGTTATGGATGTGTATATGTAATCGTAATTGATGTGTTGTGATGAATGTGTATATGTACCAATTGTGAGTCATGGTGATATGTGGGATGTTAAGACGGTATAGATGGTCTTAATTGCATATGTGTTGGTATGTGTGCATTCATTCATAGCATGGTTGACTTCATTGTTGAAGTGGTGAAACTGTGGGTTCACATGAGCATACGTTGATTCTCAATTGGAATCAGGCGTAGAATTAAGCGGTGATCCTTCATTGGAAACAGACGTAGCAGACGTTAATCCTTAATTGGGATTAGGCGTAGTATTAAGCGGTGATCCTTCATTGGAAACAGACGTAGGGATTTGGTCTTGTCCGGATCGGAAGCGTGGCTTGGATTCTAGATATTGAATCGGAAAGCGGTGAAACTTTGAGTTCACATTGATGTACCACATGCATAGAGTCACATTGTCTTGCATTGAGTCGTCTATAGTTATGTGATCATTGAATGCATGTATTGATGTGGATGCGATGTACGTTTGAAATATGTGACATGATTGTTGGTTAATATTATTGACGTGATTATACCAAGTGTGATGAATTCTTAAATTGTGTTTTAATTCATTGTGCCTTATTATGCTATTTCATAATGTTTTGAATTCTCACCCTTTCTGTTTGAATGTTACCTTTACATGGGTATCGTGCAGATACTACAGAGTAGTATTGCTGGAGTAGGTGGACGGTAGCTCGCTCAAGAATAGCTGGAGAGTTTCCGTATTTAGTTTGAAATTAGGTAATGAGTCAATGCTCTGGTCATGTAACACTGGGTAGATTAGTGGTATTGAACTCATATCTTATTTTGATATGTTTTATGTTATTACTTGTTTTATTTTATTTGAAGTGATTATTGAGAGATGATCATGGTATGGGACATGGATCATATTATGAAATACATGAGTATTCTTTATTTTCCGCTGCGAACGCATATTGCTTGAATATTCATGATGAAATGTGTTATTTTGAATGACCAGGTGTATTGTTGGTTTTTGAAAGTTTTAAGTTTCGAAAACGTCGATGTGACGCCTTTTTCTTTATATGCGTACTTATTTACTCTAATTATATGCTAAATATATTGGGGTAGAAAAAGGGGTGTTATAGTTTCTTCCCCAGCGAAGTCCCCAAGTGGATCGGGTTCAGTGGAGGTCATCCTTGGTAAGGGTGGTCCTTTCCCCAGCGGCAGTGCTATTCCCCAGCAGGGTGGAGGTTGGAGTGTTGTTGAGTTCCTCAGCAGAGTGCCTCGAGCTCCCCATAAGAGTCCCTTGAGGGGGATACTTTTTATGCATTCATCATTTAGGAGATCATAGCATATTGCATAATAAATTGCGTAGCATTTCCATGATTATGGAGCATTACGCTAAAAAAAATCATGCATCATCATTGCAAGCATAAGCTAGTCTCAAGCAGTGGTTACCGTTTGAGATTTGGTTTCGCCAGTGGGTGAAGATGCTACTCAAGCCGTGGTTACCGTTTGAGAAGTGGTTTCGCTAGTTAGAAAATCAACATCAGCATTGCAAGCATCAGTTACTCGAGCCTTGGTTACCGCTTGGGAGTTGGTTTCGCCGGATGGTGAAGATGTTACTCCGAGGAGTTTAGCATCGTGGTGTTGGGTCAACCATATTGCCCAGTAGTGCGATACTGGAGGAGATTTCTGTCGTGCGAGATAGAAGTTGGAAGATGTTACTCTGAGGAGTTTAGCATCATGACGTTGGAGTAACAATGTTCCCCAGTAGTGCGATATTGGAGGAAATTTTTCTATCGGGCGGAGATGGAAATAAAATCAAAGAACGTTACGCGATCAGCGCAAAAATACATTTCAAACAGAGAAAAGGAAGTGTTGCGGCATTTTCTGGAGAACGGGGTTCAAATAGAGATTGGAGTTGAAGATTATATCCGGGATGAGGTCCTCAGGATTGTCTTCTGATCATGTGTCACCTTAGACTT